>NC_090791.1:11547826-11897826 GCF_040054535.1 Antennarius striatus | reverse complement strand
TCCATATTTCCCCTCCTCCACTCGTCGTGGATACTTACCACAAAGTCCAACCCCCACGGCTCTATCATTTCAGGAAGAAGCTGATCGAACGTTGGTCGGCTAGTGCTGATACTTCGTTTAGTACCTTCATCGTTACAACGTTAATTAGTAAATTATAACATCTTGTTGTTAGCCTAAACGATTTTTCTATGTAGTCAGCGGTCGTCCTGATCAGCTGTCTATCCTGGTTTAAGACTACAAAATATGGACTGGACAGAGAGCAGTCGGACCCGGTTCTGGTTAATTTCGGCGTTACTTTGCTGCATTGGTCTCCCTCAAAAGGTAAAAGGGGCCAACTGGATGATATAGCTTAATCTGGATGAGTATAACGTGGAGTTACCTTGCATAACTAATGACACGATTCAAATCCCGTTGTTGATTTAATGCTTTTAGTTTTATGGTCGTCATAACTCGAATCATTCGTCGTTCACCGTACAGTCTCTGTTGCTTTGCAATGAAATACGTTAGCTAGAGTTTGTGTTAGCCTGCTGGTTTAAAGTGGTCCATTTTAAGTATTATGCACATAAGACACATGTGCCATGTGTGCTTTCTCGAGTTTGTAGTAATGCACCAACATCTGATAATGTCCGAGCAGGGTGTTATCTCTAGATAGATTAAATCATGCGCAGCATGTGTTAAACCAATTCAAAATAAACATCAATGATAATATATCTTATCACACGACACAGTATGATTGTAAAGTAATAATTTTTTCTTCTGAATCGAATGAAAGTCGTCTTACTTCGCTCTATTGTGTTGAACAGCTACCAAAGGAAATTGTAAACACAGAATTGGTTCTATAATATTTTAGGAGCAGATTAAAGTAGTCTTTAATCCATTATCATTTCTCATCTTGATAAACAGTTTGCGGATGTAAGAGCAAAAGTAGATTAAATACATGTCTCCTCTTCAAACATGTTGCTTTTGTTAAAGATAGGTAACTTTCCCAAGCAAAAAGAATGCATTAGTGACATTAACTTCCTACTGATTTAAGCATCTTTGACTTTTAATTACCTTCCCCATAAAAGTAATATTTCTATTTTGTCTGTTTGCCAGATCAGTCAAGAATGAATGGAAGCGATAAGGCAGAGGAGTATGGCCTGAGGAAGAATCTGTTAATAGAAATACAGTAGTCCTCCAGACTTAATAATAATGCTACCGATTAAAACTAGAGTTAAATTGTAGATGGAAGTTATTACATATGACCATAGTTTGTTCCACAGTGCAGCCAATATGACCCAGGCCCAATTTTTTTCTCGGATATTTGTGTGAAATTAATAAAACCTGGCTGATTTTCTCTAAAAAAAATGTGATTGTATTTATCACAACAGGGTACTGGTTGTGCTTTATCTACATGGCTCG
The DNA here is from genome assembly GCF_040054535.1 of Antennarius striatus. Taxonomy (NCBI): domain Eukaryota; kingdom Metazoa; phylum Chordata; class Actinopteri; order Lophiiformes; family Antennariidae; genus Antennarius; species Antennarius striatus. The sequence continues at coordinate 11,896,425 of NC_090791.1, read as the reverse complement.
AGAGCCAACACGTGTGTAGCTACTACCGTGTTGAGACCGGAGTTTGCCAAAAGGTTTCTCTATTGATCAATACATTTTTCAACATGGGGCAAACTGACTTTTGGACAGTTATTTCCTCAAGGCTTTTTTTTTTTAACTAAAGGAAATCAAACAAAACACTGTCTTCTTTATACAGCCCATAAGGGAAACCCATAGTGACTTTTTTTCTTGGACGACTCTTCCAGTAGGACTCATCAGACTATTCTCAATGCTGTATGTCTTGGGATTGTCTTGATTGACTTTCAAAATATATGACTTGTTGCTGTTGCTGCACAACAACTTCCATGACAAGTTACAGACATGAATTGTCCCACTGTTTTCATTTGTGTTAAAGCAATCAGCAAAACAGGGTGCTCATTTTACACAGAACATTGAATATTTGTACACTGCCTTGAGCCCTTTTAGAAGCTGCATACTGACAAATTTAATGTTAGATTTTCTTAAAATAAGCACCAAATAACACTTTCCGTTTTTACATTTTATAAGAACCGTCTTAGGCAAGCAACTCTATAAGAATTGCCACTTGACTAGAAACACATGCATTAAAGACATGTCAAGTCCCACTAATTCAAACAGTTCTTACTACTGATTTGAAAACATTTTCAAGAGTTTATTTACATTTGCAGCTATGCACTTTTCATGAAGTTTCTGTATTTCCTTTGAATGTATCTAGAAGTTATATGAATATTTCAGATGAGTCTTTTTTCATCTGTTTAATTCAGCCACAGTCTTCTTTTTTTACGCAATCCCTTTGTTGTCTGTTGTAGTCACAAACCTGTATGACACTACACAATAGTTTGGCAGCTGAGCTTACTCTCCTCATGATATGTCATATGATGTTGGGGTATTTGTTACTAGTTTTCCATTTGGGGTACACAACAGCAATGATAGAATAATGGTATTTGCTATCCTTTATTTGGTTTATGATGCAGGAATAGTTGGACCATCTCTACTTCCTTTTAGATTTTCCTGAAGATACTTTTGTTTCCTGTATGTTCCAGTCTGTTTCAGACCCTTCATGAAGCTGAATCCTCATCTTTATCTTTGCTTTAGCAATTCTCATTCTTTGAAGACAATTGATTTTTACAGTTTATGACCAGCTTCTCCGTTTTGAACACCATCACTATGAACAACTGTGGTGTAATACATCCCATTCCTGTTGACAGCATATCAGAGTGTACACTCAGTGGGATGGCTGCCAGTTACAGCCTGTTCTTTGTTCTGGATGGTCTGACTATCCCATGCATGAGTTTAGACGTACTATAATCGGAAAAAATGTATGCACGTTTTGTGTTTCATATCTGACCTCAGTACCAACAGATCTCGGAACTCTGGTTAATTTATGTTTAGTAGGATTATATAACTCCCTTATGCAACAACTAAATGTTTCTGTTACACATAGACTAAAGATATTAGAAGTTATTGTATAATGGCATCCATCCAAAATTCAGAGACTAACAGATGTTCAGAAAGTTATTTGCTTATGAAACCAAGAACCCTGATGGAGGTCACGTGGCAAAAGCAAGTAAAGTTGTGTGATACTTTTGAGTATACAGCCCAGTGGGAAAAGACACAGGTGCACAGTATTGACACAAATGCTCAATTGTGATATGAAACTATGGCAAGGGGCTCCACACAAATGTGAAACTTCCAGTTTATGGGGGTTGTGGGGCCTTGGTTTCTGTGAGGCAATGGCCGGTAAATATTTTTTCATTTTAAGCTTAAGCTGGAGAACATACAGGAAGAAAATGAAACAACCGCTTTGGGCTGTCAGATTTTTATGCGCTGGTCATCTAAGAGTTTTGCGAGGAAACCTAAGCTGGTTGACCTAGTGTAATCCTCTTGAGTGTTTGTGAGTGGTGGTGGACACATCAGCTCTTCATATCCCGCACCCAAACCTGACTTAAGAGCTTTGGCGGTTTGTTAGTGTGTCTTAAGAGCACTTTTACCTCGGTCTTTGTTCCAGCATCTGAACTGACAAAATGCTCAAAAGGGTGTGGTGGTAATTCTAAACTGGTTTTGTGCATTATACTGTCGGTATGGGCTATTTGCATTGCTCCCACCGGGGTGCTCCGGGGGATTAGTTGGAATGATGATCAGTATTGCTGAGGTTTATGAGGAGATCCCAGCTGCTCAGCTTTTTGAGGACTCCTGTGGTAAATACTGTATTATGAGGTTAGTGATATTTTCTCTCGTTTCATTCGCAGTGGGACACCAGCGGCATGTCATTAAAAATTGTTTTCTTTTCAACTTATTGTTGGAAGACTTGTCAAGGTACTCCCATGGTCCTAAACTCTTCAGGTGGGCGTTTATTTGAACTGGTTGCAAATACTCCTGAAGAGGAACAGTTTGTATCTGAGTACACAGACGGGTTTGAATTTACAAGTGTTCAGGTTTGCTGGGTAGAGTTTTGTTCAGTGACTTTGACCTTTTTTTTGTACATTTGTGCCAGAAACCTCAACATGCCCACAACTTTTTTTTTTAATTGGGAGCTGAATTTTTTGAATTCCATAGTGAGTAACTGAGTTCTCGTTTTGTCTTGGATTAGAAACGTTTTCTGAAAAGAGCGCTGAGAAGAAACTGAAGGGAACTTTCCATGCTCATCATACATTCAAAAAAGCCAAATCAATTGTTGCATTAAGGATGGAAACATTAGTGTAATTCAAATGGATAAAACATGTGCATGTGCCCAGCCTCTATATCCATTGTCAACATGGAGGCTCAACCCTCGTGTTGCAACCTTCGTGGGAGCTCATCCAGCAGCCTGCACTTTGTTACCCGTTTAGTCCCCCCTTCCCACTTTGTTCTTGCCTTTACATGGAATTTATTTGAAGTTAATTGATTTGTGAAGTGGGTCACGGTGACATGACACAACCCACTGCCACCCCTTCAGAAATGTTAATTGCCCTTAGGTATGATGAAAACATTTTCATTTTTTATCCATAGATAAAAATCCACCAGATTTCTTTGTGAATAGTTTCATTAACATGATGTAGTTTTAATTTCTAAATGATGCTGTGCCCTGGTATGTGTAAGTGATAAGAAATGTCTTTGTTATTAGTGGCTGAAGTTGTTATCAGTGGGAGTGAATATGCTAACATTGCTTTCTTGCTAATGTCTTGAGTTTTGATATATGTTCAATTTAATTCAGTTTGAGATAAGTTTGTCTAATATTTTGGATTACAGATGGTTTAATTTACTCCACTTCAACTGCATTATTTTGTGTTTTATGTTCCTGTAGGAGTTTTGCGGTGCCAGCACAGTTTCCCTTCCTGAAAATCTGCTCTTTGTGTCCACCTTGGATGGAAACTTGCATGCTGTCAGCAAAAAATCCGGCTCTATCAAATGGACTCTGAAAGAAGGTAAGAAGAATCGAATGTCGCTGTCGCGTTTGTCATCATTTTTCTCACTGCATAGTTTTAATTCTTTTTAAAAAAAATATTTGCTTGTTGTCATTAGAAAACAAAGTTATTATTTCATCCTAATGCAGCACGTGAATCAGCATCTTTGTCTTCAATTACGAACCGTTGAGAAACAAACAGATTGTTTTAAAAGTTCAATTTAAACCCTGATTTGTGTGGCAACAGATTTAACTCATCTGGTCCAAAAGTTTGGGGTTTTTGTTGATATTGTGTAGGTATAGGAAATCTTTGTCAGGGATCAGGCAGAGAAAAGCCCATGAGATGTTCCGTTCAGCATGGAAACAGGGTAATTATTAACTGGGAGACGGGCAAATATAGCCTGTAATCAAGGTCAGAATGGGCAAGGGTAAGCAACTTTGCTGTAGTTTCACCTTCACACACAGCATGAGCTATGGCTATCATGCTAACACAGACACTACACTTGGGAATTGCAGTAGATATGATATACTGAAGAGAATGTGAAACCTAGTCGTGACAAAATCTGTTTATTCTTCTTTGAAAATTCTAAACAGACGTCATCTCACACTTTTAAGGGTCACAAGGCTTTAAGAGGAAATCTGTGGCTTGAACCCATCTCGGTTACATCCCTCTAATACCCCAGTCATTAATAATCAGAGGCAGAAGCTGCTTCCTACACATCATCTGTTGTTCTGGACGAGCTGCTGAATATGAATCTGACTGCTTCTGTGCCAGGCTCAGCACACACCTGTTGTTGTGTTCCAGTCAGGCAACTGTACTCCCACATAATGAGGGGGAAGCAAGAATCTATTCCCATGACCAAGGCAGTGCAGCTCAGCCCACGTGCATATCCAGTCACTGTTTGCTAACTTTATAAGCGGCATCTGTGTGTTGGGCAACCAGAGTAACTGTTTTTTGACTGTAAAGAATAGAAGAATAGTTTCCTCTTAACACCCTTTGCCGTTCCACATAATTAATGCTGATTGACCACCCTCTGGTAATCCTGCGTCTGACACCTGCTATTGTTGACATGTCCTGTCACCTCCACAGAGATCAGCACCATCTGGTCCACACCCTGTGTGTTCACACTGCAGGGATGTGTGTGTTTGGTGTAGAAACATTTGAAGTTTGGGCCTTATTTTGGGGGGGAATTTTGACTCAAAGAGAGTTGCAGAGTTTTCACCATCTCCATCAGATATTCAAAGTGTTTTCATTTTTATTTTCATTAATGCAGATGAGTACAGGTATACCCCGACTTACGCCGTTTTTTTGACTTACATCATGTCTCCTATAACCAATTAATGATGTAGGATGAGGTATGCAGTACAATATTTATACCATATACTGTAGTACAAAAATAGATTTGCAATTATTTTCCAATGAACTCATTTATATGTTGTGTATTCCTGTTACAGTAATATAGGATTTGTGTAGACTTGAAGTTCAGGCTGCATTTGTAAATAAGAACCTGTTCTTAATTGCTTGCCTGGTTAAATAAAGGTTTAAAAAAAAAAAAAAAGATCATTGTCGCATCAGTTGCTGTATAGCAACCAATTTCCAGTTACATTTGTTCATTTCCATCCAGGCTGATTTTTACACGTTTGTTTCCAATATTACAACAGAGAACAAACACTTAGGGTTCCTGGTTAACAGTATTCAGTAATGTTATTATATTTTTTAATCAGTTTATCAGATGAGCATTCGATAGTAAAAACCAATCGGGCTATGATGTCATCTTGTGTTCCCATCATGAAGTTACATACAAAAATGTTTGCCGACAGGGCTATTTGCCTTGCTTGTTTTCCCCGGGGAAATCTTCCTTTGTTTGGACTTTGAGTTTGGTGCAGTTTGTCTCTGAGGCTTCTGCTCTTTTCGAACAACTGTTGGCAGTGCTTCACTTTGCAAGTTATGATTCTTACCAATCCTGAATCCTCTGTTCTTATCCGCCTTTACAGATCCAGTTCTTCAGGTCCCGACACATGTGGCAGAGTACGTAACTGAATTTCTTTCTGCATGTTTGTTCGTTTAGTTTGATGTGTGTTGTGCAATAGTCTATAACTAAGTGTCTGTCAAGGTTTTCAGTCATCCAGGTTATTAAACACAGAGGTCATCAATCACAAAGCATGATCAATGCAAATAACTGTCATAGGGTGTTAAGCTTGTCTTGCCTGTTACTCTCTGTCCTGGTCTAAAAATGGGTGCATCTTCTTAAATCTTTACTCTAGACCGGCGTTTCTACCGGACCCCAATGATGGTAGCCTCTACTCTCTGGGAGGAAAGAACAGCGAAGGCCTCACAGTAAAGAAAATCTATTTTATAATGTCCATTGTTTTTAAACAACGTTCCTCGTTTTGAAGATAAGCTACGCTAAAATAATTTACTGTCACTATGATTTTGTGAATATGGATACTAGTAGAATGCTTTGCTATCCATTTAATTTCCACAGTTAGTGGTATCTAACGAGCTTTCATTCATTGTGCTCTAACAGAAATTACCCTTCACTATCCCTGAGTTGGTCCAAGCATCTCCCTGTCGCAGCTCTGATGGAATCCTTTACATGGGTACGACTGACTTTCATATGGGAATGATATGATCATTATTTATTATACGTAAGGTTCTGTAGTTCCTACATCCATAAACAAATACCATCTCTTGTCTTGCTGTAACTGAATATCTTATAGCACCTTTCAATCCCACTCAGTCCGACCTGTGTTCTCTTGAATATACAGTACGCAACAGTTAACAGGAAACATTATCTACCGCAGTGACAGTGTGTCTTTGTTGAAGAAGCAAGTGACATTTACCTTCCAGCAGTCGTTATCAGCCAGGCTTCTGCTTTCATTCAACTAAGGCTACCATTAGCAGAAAGCAGTGGAGACATGCAAATGTAAAAGCACGAGAGATTCAGATTCTGACTCTCTGACACAGTTTATTCAAAATAATATAGACTGTCAAGCCAAAGCATCCTGATCTGGATTCCCTGAAATGAAATAAGTAGCTTTTCCCAATTAATTAGTTTTGTAGTCATGTATTGTAATCTATAATAATAGGGTTATTCCTGCCACTCCCAAGGACGTAAACAGTGGAGTCGCTGCAGTACAAACAGGCTCTGTTGGGTTGGTCATGTAATGGTAGAATGATAACACTCATCATTGTGAATTCATGGCTACATGATAATTTGCTTAATTCAGCTCCTGCCACCATATATCGTTTTATAGTTTCATGTGAGGTCATTTCATTTTTTTGGAAGCCATAATCACAAATATGTCCTATAAACATTCACACAATTACACAGTAAGTTTTCTTTGTGTGTGTTGTGTTTGTTTATAGGTAAGAAGCAGGACTTGTGGTATGTGGTAGACCTGCTGACTGGTGAGAAACAGCAGACCCTCACCTCCTCCTTTGCTGAGATGCTGTGTCCATCTTCATCTCTCCTTTATCTGGGACGTACAGGTAAGAACTCAACCTGTTCAGCAACACAGGCTCAACGGCTTTTGCTCCTCACTGGATGAGCCTCATTTATATCAGCTCATAAATTGGAGCCTCTCCCTTTCCATTCTCTCTGTCTCTCTCATACACTAACTAAAGTTGTAGTACAGTAATAATTTTCTCAGCATTTCCTGCTATTCCAACTCGTTAGTCTGTAACTGCAGTGCTTAAGGCTTGGGGGACAACTGTAGTAATTGTACCTAGAGGACCTTGAGCAGCGCCTTTATGAATTAACGTTAACTTGGTGTCAAGTCAACACCTGCATTGTCACCCAGCAGTCTATGTTCTGGACTTTCTTTCTCATTTTTTGAAAGGACATTCAATATCACTTTGCATTTCTTCTCAGATTCCGATACTTAGTTTCTGTCTTTTGTGTGTGTTACATAAGTAACAAACAGCAGTACCAATGCTTTTCCCTGTGTTACTATACGCTTGTTGTTACTGCTCTTGTAGAGTATACCATCACCATGTATGACACCAAAAGCAGAGAGCTACGCTGGAACGCCACCTACTCTGACTACGCCTCCACCCTCCCAGACGATGATACCAAATACAGTAAGACTCACAGACAGGCTGACTTCTTAACTGTTTCTGGTGGATGTGTCAGTTAATCGTCTACCTTGTGGTCCCCCACAGAGATGGCTCATTTTGTGTCCAACGGCGACGGCCTCGTGGTGACGGTGGACAGCGAATCAGGAGACCTACAGTGGGTCCAGAACTATAACTCTCCTGTGGTGGCCATGTACATCTGGCAGCGTGAGGGCCTTCGCAAAGTCGCACACACAAATGTGGCTGTGGAAACTCTGCGTTACCTCACCTTCATGTCCGGAGAGGTTGGCCGCATCACCCAGTGGAAATACCCTTTTCCCAAAGAGAACAAGCCTAAAAACAAGTTCATGTAAGCAAACTGAGTGGAGTGACTCGTACATCTCATTTATAAAGTTCCGCTTTTGTAAAATAAATTGTTTTCATGTGTAAGGATCTTAAAGAAAGTTTATTTGACCTCTTGAAATCTTGTTTTAAAATCCCATTCATGGAACAGGCACTGGTCAGTGTTTTAGCACATTGACTCTTTCTTACTGTTCACCTAAGTTACTTAAATGGGGACATTGCGATTTAGTTTTTGAAGTTCCCAAGAATTCAAAGAAGTAACTGGAGGTCTTTCTAACATGAAGACATCTCACAAGAGGCTCTATCACTTTTACCTGATGGATGGTGACTTCCATGTATTTCACCTCCTGTTAAGTCATTAACACCCAGAGAGCACGAGTATGCCGTTTGTTTACCCAATGCTGTTTGGGTGAAAATATGAGTGATTTGTTTACCTACCTAGTCATCATGTAAGTCCTTTATGTAAATGTTGTTGAAAATGCTTGAGGAATGTCACGTATGCATTGTTTGTGGCTGTGAGGTGGTGACATAGTCCACCGCCGAAGTCTAGCGATGTTGCTAAATGACCTAAATTACTTCCTTCACTTTCTCTCAGGCCGTCTGTCTTCTTTGTCTGAAATGCGGATACTATTTTGAAGAGCCTGTTGGTCTCTGCTACATGCAGATTGTTGCACCTCAGCAGCCTTAGAGATACAGTAGATAGGTATTCATTCATTCATTTTCATTACCCACTACTTCCACTGTCGTGTGTCGCGGGGCTGCCGGAGTCCATTTCAGCAGACTGGGGGCCTCAACCAGCGTACACTGCGGGCATAAAACCAGTGCACTGCTGAGCCACATGGAAGACAGACAAACACTCCCACTCCCACACCTACAGACAATTTAGGAATGGCGATTTCATCTGAAGCGCATGTTTTTAGAGGTGAGAAGAAGCCAGAAAACCCGGAGAGAACACACGCAGACACGGAGAGAACATGCAAACTCCACACACAGCGGGACTCGAACCGGGAACCACCTTGCTGTGCGACGACAGCACTACCCACTGTGCCACCGGGTCACCCATAAATAGATATACTGTATACTTTATTAATCTCGAGGGAAATTCCATCATTCTGTAAGAGTCAGGCTAGTGCTGGCTGATCAACACAGTGTGTCAATAACAACTTTGAACGGTCTTATTTACCTCACAGAAGGACTAAAAGGCTAAAATCCTCCTCATTCTTATAAAGTGATGGAACCGCTTGGCAGGTGAAATGTCTTCAACCAAGGAAGTCCAGGTGCATTTTATTTCACCTCTTAGGGTTACTGTGACCTGGATGAGGGAGGGAAAATAAGAGTGTAGGTATGTAACAATTATCAAGTGGGAGTCTCCGGCAAGCTTTTAGTTCTGGTTTCACACCAGAGCACTGCTTTTATTTCTGTGCACAGTTCCTTCTGCTATTCACAGCAATGATGGCAAATCTTTTTTTTAACCATTTTGAAGCTGCAGTGTTGCCATGATCTCAGAGCTGTATCCTGTCAAGCTTCTGTTTAGTATGACATTTGGATGGAGTGTTAAGCATCTAAAATGAGGAGTCAGATGTGATTCTTATGGGTTTGTTTTTTTTTCCAGGGCCACACTTTATGTCGGTAAATACTCCACCAGTCTGTATGCCTCTCCCTCCCTTGTGCACGATGGAGTCACTGTGGTGGTGAGTTAACAGTTTTCAGTTGTATGTATGTCTTCACTTACACAAAACAGTTCTTATCAGTAAGACATAAATACAGCACATGTTGCAAGTTAAAACACGGTTCTATTTAGCTAAACTTTCCTGCTTATTTGAGAATTTTTTTCTTCTTTTCTTGATCATTTGTTGTCTTGACAGCAATTTTTAGGTTTGCCAGTTAGGTTGCGTGAGCACATCCTGCTCTAGTTATGTGCTGATGTGTTCTTGTGAAATCCTGTTTGGTGTCTGACAGGAAATGTATTTAAATCTAGTCTGCATGTTTTTGTATGAACAGCCTCGCGGCAGTACCTTCCCCATGCTCGAGGGCCCTGACAGCAAAGACAGTGAGGAGGGAAAGGAGTGTGTTATCACCCCCAGCACCAGTGTCAAGTTTAATTCTGCACTGCGGGAGCGAAACCGCATCAACTTCATGAGAAACTATCTACTTCTCATAGGTATATACACCAGTACATAGACATATCTAAATACCTACCCACATAAAAGTGATTGTTCCTGCTGTAATGGAAGGAGTCAGGGTTTCGGGGCTTAACCCAAGGAGGAAAACTCTTGGAATCATTATCAGTTAACGCAACAATAACTCTCTGTACTCACCACAGCTTGGCTTTCAGGGTTCTGAGCAGTGCATTGCAACAATGACTGCTGCGCTGAGACTGCCCCCTACTGGACATTAAAATGTATCACGTGCATACCACATGCAACCCTGTGAAATGTAAAGAAAACCAAAACGCACCAATTTGAAACTTAAGTCCTCTTTTAATGGAGAACCTTGACAAAAACTAGCAATTTTTTGTTTGTACAAAAACCGACACTTTTTTCAAGATTTTCAGCGTTTCCTTACCATACAAAGTGAAAACTATTAGTATATTCTTCCAATTTATTAATGCTAATCAGTGTTATAAAAAAAATCAATCTTACATGCCAGGTCATCATGAGACCCCTCCTGAAGCACACACTAAGATTCTGGAGAAGTTCCCTGATACGTTCCCTCGCAATCAAGGAAAAGTCATCCCACCCACTACTGACAAGAAGGTTGAGGAGGTGTGTGACTCATGAAATACTTGAGTTAGATCATTTTTCAGACATCACATTCTCTGCATAATTTCTCTCTTCCTCCCACAATGCTGTAGAAGGAGAAGGATCGTGGCATGGACAGTGACCCCCCTCCTCTGCCTGAAACATCCATCCAAGATCCTGGGAACATTGGTCGCTCCATGCGCCCAGAGGCTCCTGTGGATTCAATGCTCAAAGACATGGCCACCATCATCTTTTCCACATTCCTTTTGGCTGGATGGCTGGCTTTTGCGATTACCTACCCCAAAGTAAGTACAAGTATAACACATGCATAAGTGGGGTGTCAAGATCATGCAACTATCTGGTGATAATAGACAACCTTTTATGTTCACTTAACACAGAGTGTTCATAAGCAACAGCAGCTGCAGCACCAGGAGTTTCAGAGGCAGATGGAGGAGAGGTTGGAGCTGCTCCAGAGACAGCAGCCATTCCCTCCAGCAGATGCAGGCTTGGTTGCTGAAGGTGACTATTTGGAGGTGGGCCACACTCGCTCTGAATTTTCGGACCACAGCAGTCCCAACATCACCCCCCGAGCCTCCAACCATTCAAACCTGTCTGTTTCTGAGCTGGGGAACTCTGCCAACGAGCATGAAGAGGGAGGTAAGGACTGAAAAATGAAGATTACATGTACACATTTTCCCTTAGTGCTTGTTCAACCATTGTGTAATAATTCTAACCATTTTTCTCTGTCTGAATTGATGTATTTCTTTCTTTAGAGGAGGACTGCAGTATTGCCAGAGTTGGCAATATAACCTTCCACCCTAAAGAGGTCCTGGGTCATGGTGCTGAGGGCACCATTGTGTACAAGTAAGGCTTAAGAAATATTGTTAATGATAATAAATTTCAAAACAAAAATGTCACACACACAGTCCTATTAAGTTTTACACATTTGCTCAGATTGCCAGAGCCATGCCCCATCTTTGCGCAAATTGTCATCGAAATTACTGTAGTTCAGTAGCATTTTTAGAATCACACCTCACTAGTTGCCAATGACGTCTAAAAACGTCAGTTTTCTTCCTCAACAGGGAGGGTGGGGACAGTCTGATGGAGTTTATCAAGGAAAATCAGGGTTCTAATAGAGGAATTTAATGCAATGACTACTGATCCAGTTGGGTAATAAGATGGCGAGTCTTGAGAAAGACAAGAGAAGCTGTGGCAGCTTGCGATGCAACAAAGTTTTCATATGTCAGAGCTCATACACGAACGAACACGCTGTTGCTTTGAGCGAAACATCTTGCGATTGGTTGGGAACAGAAAGAAAACACAATAAATGTTTGGAACATGTGAGGAAATCCACCAAAAGAGATCAATTGTTACAAAGCTCCGAGAGCAAATGAGTTCATTAGACCATGAGTTATTCTTACACCAAATTTCATGGAAAACATGGAAAGGTACTGCTTATCCTGCTCACAAATAAACAAAGAAACCAAGCAAACAACCAAAAGACTTGGGTGAATAAATTATGCTTGGAAACAGTAGGCAAGAAAGAAATATCAAAATACTGTATTGTATTTCCCTTTTTTTCCACAAGGGGGCAGTTTGACAACCGTCCAGTGGCAGTGAAGAGAATTCTTCCAGAGTGCTTCAGTTTTGCAGACCGGGAAGTCCAACTGCTGAGGGAGTCGGACGAGCACCCAAATGTCATCCGCTACTTCTGCACAGAGAGGGACCGTCAGTTCCAGTATATTGCCATTGAATTGTGTGCTGCCTCACTCCAGGAGGTAATAGGATTAATAGATTTTTTGGGAAAAGTGGACTTAAAGCACCAGTGATAAGTGGGGGAAGTAATTTGTATTGACACAAAATACAAGAAAGGATTTTCTTTCTTAAACTCTATACTGTTATAATTGTTGAAATGCACTGACAAGCTGTTCTTCATCCTTCTAGTATGTGGAGTGGAAGGACTTTGACCGTCATGGACTGGAGCCAGTTATGCTTCTTCAGCAGACAATGTCAGGACTGGCCCATCTCCATTCCCTGAATATAGGTATTACCTTTGATACACTTTCTCATCTCCTTTGTTTAGTACCATAAATCAACTATAGATAATAATAATATCAATAATAATATCAAAAGCCCTACAGTTTACTTTCATACTTTTCATTATGGAGCTATATGTATAGCAGATTTTTTTGATGTTTATATGTTCCTGTTAACACAAAGATCAAATGGTGATTTTCCATGTATGATTGATGACATGTACACAGATTGAAATACAATGACACATTTATAAATAGTTCAACCATAATATTGACTTTATTCTTTTTCTCCATGTCTTTCCTTCAGTCCACAGAGACCTGAAACCCCACAACATCCTGGTCTCAATGCCCAATGCTCACGGTCGGGTCCGAGCCATAATATCTGACTTTGGCTTGTGCAAGAAGCTAGCAGTGGGTCGCCACAGTTTCAGCAGACGGTCTGGGGTGCCCGGGACTGAGGGTTGGATTGCTCCTGAGGTTCTCAGTGAGGACTGCAAAGACAATCCCGTCAGTTAGTGCTCTGACAGCCTCACTGCTCTCACCTGCTTTTATATACTGTTGGTTGTCAGGATTCACAACAAAAACACAAAATGATGTAATTAAGAGATGTGTAGGAGAGGTTAAGCTGACAGAATTTTCTGAGCTTCTCACATCAAATGGGAAGCTGCTTTCAAGACTCTGTTTTCCACCAGTTTTTAAGTAGAAATTCACAAAATGTTGAACCTTTGCTGTACTTCACTGATATGTCTGGTTGTAAATATCGGTTATTATCTTCCACACTGACCTCCATACTTTTTCTCTCTGCCTTCGTAGACGTGTGCAGTGGACATCTTCTCCTCTGGTTGTGTGTTCTACTATGTGGTGTCTCAGGGATGTCACCCTTTTGGAAAGTCTCTGCAAAGACAAGCAAACATTCTACTGGGCACATACAGCCTCGACTATCTGCAAACTGACAAACATGGTGAGGATTAACTCCATTTCTCTATTGCTTCCTGAGATGTCCAACAAAATGAATGAGGTTGAAGGTAAATGTAGATCAGTATGGACAGGAGGTTTTATGTTTAAAACATTCTTTGTGGTTTTGTTGAGTGAAAAGAAACTTTTTTTTAAAGTGTGAATGTTGAGTGAACACACCTTATGAGACCACTATCAAAACTGTCTTCTACCAGGGGACATTGTTGCCAGAGATCTAATAGAGCAGATGTTGAGCATGGAGCCACATACGAGGCCCTCAGCTGAAAGTATTCTGAAACACCCTTTCTTTTGGAGCCTGGAGAAGGAGCTGCAGTTCTTTCAGGTAAGATTAGTTTACATATCTCATCTCACATATCTAAGCTTGTCCTCGATGTGGTTTAACTCGTACTACATCAAGGGCAGTGTGCAACTGCAGACCAGTCTGCACAAATGCTACACTCTTCTAAAACCTCACGGGTGTCCTACTTTTCATATAAACCTCAAAAGAACAAGCAAAACATGTGCCAGTGGTCTTTTAGTCATGTTAACTGAAATTTCCTGATGTGTTTGCGGTTCATTACAGGATGTTAGTGACAGAATAGAAAAGGAACCGCTGGACGGACCAATTGTGAGGCAGCTGGAGAGAGGAGGGCGGGCTGTTGTCAAGTGTGACTGGAGAGAACACATCACAGTGCCGCTGCAGACAGGTATGATGCTGAAAAAAATAATAACTACTTAATAACAAGGAATTCCTTCTGGTTGATTCATGAAGTTTAATCTTTGGCAGATTTGCGGAAATTTCGTTCCTATAAGGGAGGGTCAGTCAGAGATCTGCTGCGTGCAATGAGGAACAAGGTAGGAATATATACTCATGATTTGTATTTGATTTAGTTGGGAACTGTTAGATTTAATGTTCAACCTTTCTTCAACAGAAACATCATTACAGAGAACTGCCTGCGGAGGTACAGGAGACTCTGGGCTCCATCCCTGATGATTTTGTCTCCTACTTCACCTCCCGCTTCCCCCACCTGCTGCTGCACACCTACCTGGCCATGCGTACCTGTGCTTCAGAAAGGCCATTCCTGCCTTATTACTCTACTGCAAAGCAACTTGCAAAAACACAGGCCCAGAAAACATGTCTGGGGTCTGAAGGACAAAATGAACCACACATTCAACAGCTCCCAACACACACATTATCAACATGCCCGCAAAACCAGGAAACCACACACTCTGAACTGCCTGTGCAGGTCTCTCAGGAAACTCCTACCGATCCAGTGCCCTCCATATCACCAGATGAGCTTGAATCTTCATATTTCCCTGTTCAAGAAGTGCAGTCAGCAGCGCCAGTACTCCCCACACAGACTGACTCGCACAGTCTCACATTGAACCTTACATTCGCCTTCGAATCATCAATAGATCATCTCAGAAAAAGAGAATCCAGTCAATCTGAGACACAGTTACTACCAGAGCCCTCTGCACTGGACAACGAACCGGTGTGACTTGGACCAGAGTCAGATGGACCCAGCACAGACAGGAGCATTGCCCTGGAGAGCGGATACCTGTTGGTAATGATGCTGCTGATGAGCTGGTGAGGACCAGGCCTGCAGTGCCTGGAACCCTCCGCCAGACGCAGCAGCTGTTCCTTTAAGTGCCTTTTGCTCACCTGGGATTAAAATGTTCTCTACAGAACCTGCCAAGAGCATCTGCCTCCATGAAGTCACATAACCAACAGGTTGTTGTTGGACATTATTTTGTTGATGGACAGAACAAGGAGATTTTTCTTTTTTTACTTTTATAATGACTTGACCCATATGTGTTTGTCCTAAAAATACAGTATATGTCCTGTAGAGTGGTAAACATGTTGGCATGTTTTTGAACACATTGTGCAATGTTGTATGACTCAGTGAGCCAGCTCACTGCACAGCTGCTGTATGTATATTTGTGTTCAGACTGATTCAGACTTTGTATCATTAATGATCTTAATGTGGCTGATGTGCCTTTTCTAAAACACTGTGCTGTGTGGGTACGGATCTTTAAAATTGACTATGCTAATGGGGTTTGATTCAGTTTAATGCTGCTAGGTCCGCTTCTCTTAATTGAGACTTCTGCGCTGACATCTGTAAGAGTGCACCGCTGCAAAGGCTTTTCAGGGTAGCATCTTAATAAAGTAGGCAATTTTATTCTCATGTGATCACATGGGTCAAAGATGAATTTAGAGGTCATGCTTCAGAGCTGTACTTTATCTTGACAAGGATATCAACGTGAAGTTGAAGACTTGCACAATAAATTCTATTTTTTTATGCTAACCTTTTGCTTGTTGGTTATCTGTGTTTGCGTTTGTTATATTTAACATTAAGAAAGTTGCATTGTAGCCTCTATGCTGGAGTTTTGGAGCAATGTAATAACTTAATATGAAACAAGTCTCTTTCAAAAAAAGTGCCAGCACTGTAACACAGGGTGAGTAATATGCTACAACACACGTGAGGTTAGCTTCAGTTTTGTCTCGATAGATTTAGTACAGATTTATGCTGTATTCACAGGCAGAACTGGTTGGTCTAACATTTATTGCCTCACGTAGCAGTACATTATTAAAATCCACTGAAATTAACTGATATTATTTCTGGGAATGTGGGGAGTAGCTCAACAAAGTTATACTAACACAAAGTGATGATACTGCTTCTTAATCTCATTTGAACTCAATGCTCTGGGTCAAATGGTAAATTCTAACCAACAAGTACAATTATTCTGATTTGTATTATTGACTTGGTTTATAATAAGTTGTTCTGTTACACAAAATTGGACACCTTTTTATCTCCCATCATCCAACAAATCATACTCTGGCAATGCCATGATCATCCCTATACCGTACGTCTCTTTAAAGTTGGTATTTTTCTCACATGCAGTAGCCCCTCTGCTTTGATTACATCATAATTTTCATTGAAATGCAAACCCAATAATGGGTATAAATAGGGTGGGTCATTGTCTTGCCATGGCAGGATTTATAAATTTGTCTCCTCCATATCCATCCTTCAAATTATAAAAATCTCATCACCTGTATACACTTTTCCACAAATTTTAATTGAAATCCACAGATGGTTGGCAGGAATGCCATCATCATGCATGTAGGATGTCATTAGAAATAAGAAAGAAACTCCCTTTATTATCCCCTTTGTTAATGGACACAGGTGAACCTTTACAACTCCATGGCGAATCCCACTGACAGACCACAGCATGCACAGGTCTTAAACTAAAAACACAAGCCGGTCACACAAACTGTAATTTCAATTTAATTAAATGCAATGCAGTCACACCTAATCTTTTCAACGCCTCTCTAATCTCTCCAAAATTGCCATTTTATCTTACACGTGTGTAATTATGCATTTTTCATATTTTTATTTGTGCTTTTTCGCCATGAAAATGAATTCAATTGAGTTAATAAATTCAGTTGAGTCTTACAGCGTAGTTTCACGTTTTCCAAGTTGAAACTTCAAGTAGTTTCAACTTGAAGCTATTTTGTCCCACTGTGCGTCCCTTAATGCGACATCCTGTTACTTCCACTTCAGGTGTATCCCGATTTTAGAGCACTCCGTGTACAAAAGTTTATGTTCTTACTCTGCCTCGAAACAGTTATTTCGTGTCACTGCTCGCAGTTTGTTCTGAGGTAATGCTAAACATGTGCTCCGACATTTGAACTGCACTATTTTAGAAAAAGCAAATACTGTACAGCTGCGGCCGAGCCGATGGAAAGAAGTGCAAAGACCACAACATTGCGCAGAACTGTGAGTGTGAACATTCGTGGTGTTGTTTGACCGTCGCTCCATCACGCAGTGCTTCCTTGGCCTCTGATGAAGTTATGGGCTCGCAATCTAACTTAACCGTGGCTGCTCTCCTGTTCCTCGCCTGTGCTTTGTCATCGTGTTTATACCTCCTCCATCTGTCTAACCGTGACATTACGGTGGTTAGGTCAGTCTATGCTGAGATAAACAAAAACAAAACCCGTGGAAATGTTGTCTGTGGTCATGCGGGCCAGCACCAGGATAAATCAGCGGAGACAAAGGAAGCGCTTCCGGAGAGTTTCTACGTCTCAGATTTTCCCAGGGACCTTAAATGCACCATTTCCCCAGCGCGTCGGTTTGACTGCGCCAGGGACGGAGCTCTAGGCCAGAGGGCGTGTGAGGACAGAGGCTGCTGCTATGTTCCTCACTCAAATTCTACAGGACCCCCTTGGTGCTTCTACCCCAGTTTGTACCCTGGTTACAAGTTGGGTCCCTTCACTCCCACCACGCGAGGCCAGGCTGCCACCCTGACCCGCATCACCCCCTCCTACCTCCCCAGAGATTCCCCAACTCTACAGCTGGAAGTGATAGGGGAGACATCAGGCTGCTTACACCTCACTGTGAGTACACTGCATAAACTGTTATACCAATACAAACGAAATACCATGCAATAGTTTAAAACCCTAAAAAAAAAAGCCTATTTAATGTTTGATTCCATTCTTCCATTCTTATTTTGTAAATATATTGAAGGATTTCTGTAATAAAAGCACTGAAATTGATTATCAATTTAAAAACAAATGTGTACACAGCATTCCAAGTCTGACTTGAATCGACTTGAGGGTATGCTAAAGTGACAATGGCTGATTTTGATTGTGCGAATGCTGTATACTGTACGGTCATACGAGGTCAATAGATTACACGCTATATCCTGTACACAGTTTGTGAGGGTGTGTGGAGAAAATTAACAGATGTGTTTTTTCTGAAGTTCAGGGACCCGTCGTCACGGCGATACGAGGTTGACTTTCGAGCTGGTGTTCCTCAGGGCAACGATGAGAAGCAAGATTTCCTCTATACCACTGTATATCAGTCTGATCCATTTGGTTTCATTGTGAGGCGAAAATCTAATGGAAGGGTGATGTGAGTAGTTGTTCAGCTTTAATCTATGTACCGTCATAGTAACCTCTATGTCATCATTCCAGTCTCCCAGTCAGTGTTCGTTTATATTATCATAGGATTATAGCCCCATTTTCTGTTTGCAATCTGATCACTTCATACTTTTCAATAAATATTTTTGTATTGTTTTCAATTCATTTCATGTACACTACTTTTATTTCTGTCTGTCTTTTATAATATATACACAGATGATGATAATGTAGTGTATTTTTGTTCATTCTCTGGTGTTCCTGTCCAGTATGAATACCACAGTCGCTCCTCTACTGTTTTCTGACCAGTACCTGCAGCTGTCCACCATACTGGCCTCCTCCCTCGTGTCTGGCCTTGGTCAGCATTATACATCTCTCCTCTTGGACCTAAACTGGACATCTCTGACCCTCTGGAATGAAGATACGGCACCTCATGTGAGTTTCTTACAGCAACTATCAACCAGGTCGGAACACCACAGTATATTTAACAAGAAATGGAACAAAAATAAAGTTAATATATTCCTGCTATGCAAATCATGTACGTTTTTCTAATCTCTTCAATAACACAAAATAACTTCAAATAATTTTGAAAGAAACAGGAATAAAATATTACAGAGTAGGGATTTGCAGTAATCTAAAGGAAAATCACTTAAAAGGCTAATAATGTCTGACTTATGTTATCGGGACTGCACGATGTGATGCAAAATGTCATCATTTTAAACTTATTAAACTATGATTAACTCTGTGATTAAGGTTTTGAAAATTCCACTTGTCTTTTCCTGCAGGCTAATGCAAACCTCTATGGCTCCCACCCTTTCTTCATAGTACAAGAAGCCGACGGCTTGGCACATGGAGTTTTCCTTCTCAACAGCAATGCGATCGGTACTAAGCTGTCTATTAAAGAAGACTTACATAGCATTCTACTGCCATTTATGTAGCGCTCACTTTCTACACAGATTGATTTTGTAGCATGTCAGAGTGATATCTTTCTAAATGTGTCTGTAGAGGTGACGCTGCAGCCGGCCCCCGCTCTAACCTGGGTGGCTCTCGGAGGAATCCTGGATCTCTACATTTTCTTGGGTCCTGATCCTCAAACAGTTATAAACCAGTACCTCCAAGTTATTGGTATGTCGAGCAATAGCTCACGCACATGTGTATACCATATGTATTTATTTTCTTTTGTGGTTGTATATGTGTGTGTTTCTGACTTAATAATGAAGGATGATTTTCTCTGTCCCAAGGGTATCCAATGATGCCTCCCTATTGGTCCCTGGGCTTTCATCAGTGCCGCTGGGGTTACACCACCTCTAACATTACCCGGCAGGTGGTACAACGTATGCACAATGCTAAATTCCCCATGGTAAATGAAGTACCCATGAAGTTCTGTTCAGTGAAAATAATTGTTTAGACCCCTTATTATCCTGCTGATGTACCTTTATGTCCCAATAACACTAACCTTGTAATCAGAAGAGTTCTGTGAACTTCTGTAAAATGACGTAATTAATTAGCTGGCAATACTTGTGATATATTATCAGCACTGAACAAAGCAGTCTTCCGCTATTAAATATCTCTGTTGTCTCAGATGATTTATCTTTTCTTTCTACCAGGATGTGCAGTGGAATGATCTGGACTATGCAGACAAGCGCAGAGTATTCACCTTTGACCCCCAGCGATTTGGGGATCTCCCAGATATGGTGGAGGAGTTCCACAAGCAAGGCTTGAAATACATCCTGATCCTGGTGTGACATCTTTAACTTTAAAAGTCTTTTCAAAGTCTTTAAAAGGCTGATTTTAGCTACATTTACATAGTTAAGAATTAAATTCTGAATGGAAAAACACTGAACACAACATGACATTTTAAATATATTGTAGATATTATTATTGTTATTCTGTAATAAACACAAATTATCATCACCAGTGGATGTCCAGCAGGTGGCGAGTAGTAACTGATGCTGTCATTTCCCTGGTTCTGGTGTAGGACCCGGGCATCAGCAGCACCAGCGCCCCTGGAACTTACCCGCCCTATGACGAAGGACTGAAAAGAGACGTCTTCATTAAAAATGCTTCAGGACACGTCCTCATAGGAAAGGTTTGGCTGTAGTTTAGGTGGGCATCATTTTCTTTCCCATTGGGAGGTGTGAATGGCTTTCATTTCCTGTACTCTACATCCAGGTCTGGCCAGGCCCAACAGCCTTCCCCGACTTCACCAACGCTGAAACAAGAAGGTGGTGGGAGAACTGCATCAGAGATTTTCATGCTCAAGTTAAAGTGGACGGTCTGTGGATTGTGAGTTTCAGACAGAACACAGATCAGCTATGTCAGGGTTTTCCTTCTAGAAAATGTTTGTTTTCTGATTGCGTGAGTGTTTTCTTTTTTTTTTGTTTTTTGCATCGTGGATCTTCCCACCAGGACATGAATGAACCATCCAGTTTTGTGCAGGGTTCAGTGGACGGCTGTCCTGACAGTGATCTTGAGAATCCGCCCTATACTCCCAGTATAAACACGCATATCCATTTAATTCACATATTTCCTAGGAGTTTCTTGTTGTGACATACTGAATACAATGTATCTTTTTGGCTGTTGTGCAAACAGGGGTGGTTGGAGGCCAGTTGAACTCAAGGACTATTTGTATGTCTGCTCAGCAAAATCTCTCTAGCCACTACAACCTGCACAACGTGTATGGACTCTCAGAAGCCTTCGCCACATACAGGTCTGACCAGAAAAGGGATCTGATGTAGTTTGATTTGTGAGCCCTCTTTTCTAATTCTATTTTATGTGTGGTTATTTATTTTCTTTTAAATGTTACGTTTCTGTTAAAAGAATGGTTTTTTTCCCCTTTATTTGTGTCCATGTCAGCCTCTTCAAATGCAAATTATCTATATTTTATTTGCAGCAACGATTCTTTTGATTTTGAGTTGATAAATAATAGTAAATAGATAAAAAATAGTAAAATGTACTTTACACTAGCCAGTTCCTTTACAGGACAGTGTTAACATGTTGTGACAAAAATATGGTAAAATCATTTGATTTTAAACATGTTTTTACCACTAGTTATTTTTGTTTGTGGTTTTTTCTAAAAATGTATTTTAAAAATTGCCCCATTCTTGCTTCCAAATGCCTGAGCTCTTAGAGGAAGCTCATGTTAGCTCTCCTTTCCTACTCAGACATACTCCTCTGTCACAATTAGCAGCTAGATTTCTTGACTGTTCCACAAATTGTTTTTAGAATTATTCCACATGTTTTCCATTTATTGTTGCTCTTTTCTTATTCATGCTGTATACAGTGTAGGATTTTTTTTCCTGGAATTTTGCATTTCAGAATATTTGGAACAACTTGCTCTTCAAATATTTATTTTCTGTGTGTACTGAATTCACCTTGGGTTTCCTCTCATTCTCAGTGCTCTTAAGAAGTTACGAGGGAAGAGACCCTTCGTCCTGTCTCGCTCCTCCTTCCCTGGCATTGGACGCTTCTCTGGAGTGTGGACGGGAGATGTCGGCAGCGACTGGGAGCAGCTTCGTTATTCCATCCCTGGTGAGGTGATGAACAAGTGTTAGTGTTCAACCCCTGTCAGACATAAGAACACATCATTTTTAAGTTGTTATTCAGTTTTAATGATATTAGCTTGAGATGGTCACCACTGTACTTTTTTACATATCTCAATGTAGTAGAATAAAATCCTTTCTGAAATATCTTGTTATTGTAGCTGTATACCATTTGATAGATTCAGACTAACCCCTTATTACAACCTAGCGGTGTTGCAGTTCAACCTCTTCGGCGTCCCTCTTGTGGGGGCAGACATCTGTGGCTTTAAAGGAAATACTACAGAGGAGCTGTGTGTACGTTGGATGCAGCTCGGGGCCTTCTACCCATTTATGAGGAACCACAATGAAAACCAGAACACTGTGAGATGGAGACTGTACTTCTTATGTTGCTGTAGTCCAAAATGTTTTTCCACTATTTTTTGCCTATGAAGAGATAATTGTGTACATTCTATTCATCTGTTTGTTTTCTTCTCTGTCCCACAGCCCCAGGAGCCTTATGTATTTGGGGTGAAGGCCCAAGCAGCTATGAGGAGCGTGTTGAACCTTCGTTATTCACTTCTACCATTTCTCTACACACTCTTCCATCATGCACACACCTCAGCGGAAACTGTGGCCCGGCCTCTCTTTATGGAGTATGTGCCCTTGTATCTATACTGTCTTTTGGAAATCTATTATTTAAGCTTTCTTTGACATTTTCTTCCTTTTTTTGTCCCTTTCAGGTTTCCATTAGACCCTCGCAGTCAGACCATAGACCAGCAGTTCCTGTGGGGGAGTTCACTTCTTGTTAGCCCAGTCTTAAAGCAAGGTGCAGTGGAGCTGACAGCTTACCTGCCCCCTGGCACTTGGTACAGCCTGCACAATGTGAGTCCCTCACAGTACCACTGGTACATGTGATCCATTAGCCGAAACTCAACAGAAAAGGAAACACTAAAGCTTTGTTCTACTTACTGTATCTGTCTTTCTGTTTAGGGTCAGCCTTTTTACAGTAAGGGTCAGTACATGGTCCTGTCAGCCCCTCTGGACACCATCAATGTCCACCTAAGGGAGGGGCACATTATTCCCCGGCAGGTGGGTGTCTAGTTTGAAGAAAATGCTGACATGCAGCTCGTTTTTCTCAATTTAGGCCTTCATGTGTGGTTTTTGCTTCAGCAATGGGGAAATGTAAATAAATAAGTCTGCAGAAATGTTTTCTACTTAGATTTACTGACTTTATGGTGTATTCTGATGTAAAATGAACGATGCACATCTATGACTGCAACATTTTAAATAAAGATTACAATTTAATATCATTGAAATATATCTGCTCACATATTAGATGTTTTTGATGTGGAAAACAGTTCTGAGATTAAGATTAAGATCCAGTTATTAAATATTGTTGATTCATTCCAAGTGAACATTCTTCTGTGGAGATCTAAATCTTGTAAATTTGAATGTTAATCCTTTATTGAAGCATCATGCTCACTTTCAGTTGAAAGGTTGTGACATAGATATGCAAGTGATGTGTCAGGTTGTATTGAAGTGTAACTAATAACATCCAGATTAACATCTTAAAGTCGAAAATTAGCTAAAAGGGAATCCTTTTTTTGTATTTCGGGCTTTTGATTTATCGCGTTTTCTTTTAAACTGTGATTTTCTTTTGCAGGAGCCTGCTTTGACAACCACAGCTTCACGAAAGAACCCTTTCTTCCTGACTGTGGCACTTTCAGGAGAAGGCCGAGCCCGGGGTGACTTGTTCTGGGATGATGGAGATAGCCTTGAAACCTTCGAGACGGGAAATTATTCTTACATCATCTTCATCGCTGGACAGGTTTGGAAAAGATGATGTAGCAAAGCTTTAGATATTACTGCTTTACGTGTTAAAAAAAATAAACACATTAACGTCTTCTGCAGTCTCAGGTGGTGAGTGAAACCCTCAAGCTGAATGGAGGCCTCGAAGGGTTGATGCTGGGAGGGCTGCAGGTATTTGGGGTGCCCTCACCACCCCTCTATGTGTTGGCTAACGGGGAGAAAGTTAGGGATTTCACGTACCGCACTGATACCAAGGTGAGTTCGGCAGTACTTCTTTGGTGTTTTTGTCTTTAAGAGTTCTGTCAGCTGACATGTGACCTTCTCTTCCCTCAGGTTTTGACAGTGACCAGCCTGAATTTGCCAATGACAGAGGTGTTTACAGTTCAGTGGGTTCTCTGATGCGCTCCATGTTGCTACACAAACATTTTTATATGCTTTTAAATTTTTCATCATTTTTTAAGATGACGGCTGACGGCCGTCAAAATATTACTGGAGCAAAGTATGTAGTTCATGCTCGCTCTGCCTTGCTGTCTAAAGAAAAGTAGACCATTGTAAGTAAAGTTTTATTTTTATAGCACAAAATTACAATCTATTTAAAACACGTATAAGCTGGTGCCGACCAGGATCTTGGTAGGTGGACGTCTGCCTTGACCTTGGAGGGGCTTATCTTACAGATAAGAATATAAATAACTACTATAAATAGCTACTGAAAAAAGCTGGCAGGTTTTGTAAACACTCATATAACGTACACGTTCCAAACAGTTTACACTTAAATAGACCACTAAATAAACCATTTCATTCTTTGTAATTGGGAAAACTTGAATAATTGGTGGTGGCTCAAATACGTATTTTCCCCACTGTATGCACAATGTACACATTCGGAATTGTGAAAAAAAAGAGTCAGGTCTGGCACTTAACCAGTTCATAAACAAAAAATAGCACATTTGATTTCGAACCTGCAAGCATTCTGTGAAGCGTCCTCTTGTGGAATTATATAATACCAAAGCAAACACAACGGTAGCACAAATGGTTTGATAAATGTACAGGCCGCTGAAACAAACACGCACACAAGGGCCTGTAGACATGCAAAGTAGATACAATGGCAGGCAGTGATGAGCAGCTCCATCTTAGTGCGGCCCAAATGAGCGGCTTGAAGGGGAGCAGTGTCTTGCTGAAGAGCACCGCAGCAGTGCTCAAGAGGTGAAATTGTTGTGTGTATTATCTGTAACATGATTATATGAATACAATGTTAATAAATGCTCATTTGACTTAATTATGGCCTCATTTTGAAGCGCTGCTTAATCACATTAGAGAAGTTGTCAGCTTGATATTTAATTTTCATCAAACCTGTTGTTAGTTAACCATGTATATGTAAAGTCTTCACATGCCATAATAGCAGGGTTAGAAGGGTTTTCTGGGTCGAAGTGTTCTCTAGTGTTAGAAGGGTTGTTGTTGACAAAACAACCAACCAAGCAATGAGGTAATAGAGCAAGCGATCAGGGGTCCAAGAATAGATTGGCTGAAACATCATATCATCATATGATGCAAAATATACGATAATAATAATAATAATACGATAATGATAGTTAATATAAGATAATATGATTAATCTTCATTGTCAGTTTGCATCAACTTTCGACAACAGTGGTAAGTCCAACCTTAACACGTGAACCTGTCAGTGAACCTGTGGGCATATATCTGTTTTTATAAGTCAGGTTTGTCTTGCTCCTTCTGTTGCAACTACTTTCACCACTATCATGTTAAAATCATGTTTATTTGCATTTGTTTCTGAAGTGTGTCATAAATAAAAAGGCTGAAATTATACATTTGCCTGCAGATTTGTTGATTTTGATCTTAATGTTATTCAGATATTTAATTTTTAGTACTGATTTATGTTTTTTTAATAAACATAGTTGTCTGAAAAGTTTGTAAAGAAATGGTGATGCATGACAATAAATTTTAGATAGAGATTTAGTGTTGTTTTTTTTAATCAAACAGTTCTGGATGAATAAATTGCTTGAAATAAAACATTTTTATTGTTGTTGCCCCACATAGCTTTATGTTTCATCACATCTACACTGGATGTAAAATTTCGAGCAGCAAAACAAAACGTAGTTTGCTGTCAATAAATTTCATGTCTTGAAATTGAAAATGAGCAGAGTGACAAAAGGCGCCAGCAGTGGATGAGATGCTGTGACTCCAGCTTTGGTCCTGATGATGGACCAACTGCTGTCTAGCATTTCCCAGTGACCTTTAGACGTCACAGATGATGAGAGGGTCATATTTTCAACATTGGATGAATTGGATCATGAGTTTATAATTTGACATGCAGTTGTTGCTTGATGTCTATCACTATTTTCAAAGTAAATCCCCGCTATATGTATCTTTATTTATTTTACAATTGAAAACCTTTTAACATCACGGAAGCTACGAAATTGGGGGGGGGGGGGCTGGTTTTGCATCCATCCCCCTGAATCAAGACAGGAAGTTGGAAAGACCGGGTTTAAGACTAAAAGCACAAAGAGCGTCGTATATAAAAGATCTTTTATTTTGAAGGTATCAACCGGATGTAACTTTTTTTTCTGCTGTGGAGAGCAGCAGTCAAACCTGAGGTGTCACTCCGAAAACACGTCGGCAAACAACGGTGTGTCTTGAAACAACGGAGCTAAATACGGGATAAAAGAAGTTCTAAGGCCACCGGCGCTGCCGCGACGCGCTGCCGGATCCGCTGCGCTCCGCTCGGAGGGATGTCCGACATGGGCTGTAGACTTCTGCGTTAGGACTGAAGGTGAGCCGAGTGGCCCCGTTCGTCTCCTCACGCTGCTTTGCTATTCATTCATTCATTCATTCCAGCTATTGAACAGGTGAATGTCAACAGTGAAGCAGGACGCGTTCATCCGGCAGCAGGGCTCCAACGCGCCTGTGTCCTGCAGCGGATCAAACTTATAAAGGGCCCGTCTAAACGAACACCGTGGAACCCAACTAGCTAAGCTACAGTAAAACATTTATTGTTAGTATTAGCTGTGACAGATGGAGCCCCCACCTGAGCGGAGAACACCCGTTATGACGGGCCCCTGTGTGTAAACACCCGTGGCCCCTCTCCTCCTGACGGGTCAGGCTGGTGTTAGAATGTTAGAATGTCCACACCAAGAGGAGGTGATGGAGGCATAACACTTAATACCATAAAAACACGGTTATAACATAATTTATTGATTTAAATGAATGACTCGTCTTAAATCTGACATCTGTATTAGCCACTATTTGTGGAAGATGAACCCATATTGGTCGTTATATCCACCCTGTTGAAATAACTGTGCAGAATAATTTAAGGCAATGATTTATAACACACAGAATCATGTAATTATTCTTCTTTCCTTATGGAAATCATCAAACCAATAAATGTTACATCACGCATTCTCAGGGAGAAATTTCAGTTGTCTGTATTTTGTTGCTTATTTCTAACCACCTGCTCAGACATGACTGTTTAATTCTCATGCATCAAACGTGTGAGTTTGACATGAAATGCAACAGAACACTTTGCTGAAACTGTTTCATGCTTCATGCGTCTCCAAAGCCTCGTACACACATTTTCTCTGACTCATCCATGACGTTCCCTTATAAATTACATCCCGCTTCAAAGCGGTAATGTATTGTATTTGTTAGTGTTCGTTCGTTCATCCGTCCGTTAGTCCACCAAATATCTTCACAGCTGTTGCGGATAGAAAGATGAATCAAAAAGCAGATTACTCGGGCAGCAAAGGGGATAAAAATGAGATGATGACCTTGACCGAGAAACTTAGGTCAAGGTCAAAGTTCAACTTTTATACACTCAGGAACCGGATAAGATAGAAAGACGGGGAGAAGGCCAATGTAAGTAAGACCGTAGATCAAAGCTAATGATTAGGATTATCTATTTTTATATTTCCTGATGGGTTATTTATTAATCTTTCTATTTAGTGTTGTACTACTTTCTATGTGCTGGTGCTTTCTGTGTGCTTTTTCTGTGTTTTATGTACTCACTGTGCTGTATTTTGCTGTGTTTTGTGTACTCACTGTGCTGTGTGCGACAGAGAAATTAATTTCCCTGATGGATAAATAAAGCTACTCTCTACTCTATTGCTTTGATCGATGACAGTAGGTCAGAGCACTAGCTTTGATCTTTGACCTATGCAAGTAGGTCAGAGTAAATTTTTGAATTCAGGGGTGTCGCAAGATTTTGCAGTCTGTGACTGCATTGGTTCTAGTTTACCTTTCCTTTTACAAAAACCTTGTTTTACAGGCTTCTTTATGGCTCATCTTGTTTCAGCTGCCCCAGGCACACACGTCAGTGTGGGTAAACGGAGTGGGTGTTCAGTATTGGCGATTCAAATGTCAACATGATAACTTCAGAATGTGAGACCCTTTAAGTTTGAGACACCTAGACTTTTTCAGGGTATAGCTTTCAAGTTCTGATGAAAAATTGTCCCTTTTGGCTACCCGTCTGTGGAAAAGTCCATCAAAACGATGGCGTATTCTACCGGTCGCAGTGTAACTGAGTTTATGGATAGAAATCCTTTTGTGTGTCAGTGTAAGGTCAGAGATTGTGAGCCCAGTGAGGTGACAATGTAAAAGTCCATGTGCAGTGGACCTGAATGAGCTCGCCCTATCAAAGTGGACCTGAAATCACTCACAGACCAAAATAACCCCTGGATGGAACAGCAGTGAGGCTAGTCCCTCAAAACGTTGCTCTTAATATATCCAGTGTGTCAGACTATCCTACAGACTTGCAGCGAAACTGTGTGACTTATTTAAATGCTTCATAGTGTAATTTCATGCAAATATCCTAATGGCCTCTAGTATTTAGTAGCAGAAGGCTGGAGCTTACAGGTAGAGGAGTGGATACTTGTCGAGCAAGTGTTTGTTCTGTTATGTATCAAAATGAGAGAGAAAAAGGCAGAGCATAAAAATGCAGAACTTTTATGTCTTTTTCTCTTTTATGTTGTTTGTAAAGGAAAACCTTTGAGCTGTTTGTCAAGCAGACGTGAAAATGCATCCTTGAAGGCCTTTGTTGTTGTTATTCTTGTGTACAGTCAGGGATTCTCGACATCGGTGCAGATGATAAACAAATGCATACTTTGAAATATATTCTGTGAGTCCCTAAAAGTACTTTTTGTCCACAGCTCATCCGTCAAATTGTGGACACGCTTCACAAAAAGCTTTTCTCATGTTTACAACAATGAGTTGTTTACTGTTGTTGAATTTTCTGCAAGTTTTATTTCTGTCCTGCGGAAAAAATTTTTTTTAAGGTGAATGCAATGGCATCTTATCTTTTACTGTTTGCATGGAAAGATGTTTTTCAGGTTGATCATCTCCTCGTTAGCATGTGCTCAAACACCAACGCTGTTCTAAGTCACCAGAGAGGTGAATGACACGTCGCAGACTGGTGTGTTTGTTGGAAGGCAATTTGGGAGATGTTTGGTCACCGTTGGCCTTGGGTAGCTTTCTCCTCCGAGGTCGCGCCTGGAAGTCGTCCCAGCAGACTTCCTGTCTGAAGGCTGGCATCAGAATGTGGGGGTGGGGGTATGTGTGTATGTGTGTGTGTGTGTGGGGGGGGTTACTTCTGCTTTCTTAATCAGGCAGAAGTAAACGTACCCCCTGAGGAAAAAGAAGGGAACATTCCTGAAATGGAGCAGGAAGTCCATGTCGAGGATCAACCAACAGTGAAGCATGGCTGCTCACATTATGTGATAAAGGAGATAAATGTGATCGGTGTGGTTGGATTGGACAGCAACAACAAAAAGTGACTTTTGTGTTCTTTATCTGAAAAAAATAAAAACATTCCCAGGGGATGTGCTTCAACAACAGAAGCTGCTTTGCTTCGTCTCATCTCCAGAGAATTTCTCTTTGAAGCTGCCAACTTCAACACTCATGGTGTGTCACGCTGATCCCAGCTCAGCGCTGATATTGACTACATCTGCTGCGTACTGATAGCCATTGGGAATTTCACACGCATGGACTCAAGTATGTTAGCAGATGTGTCGATGCGTCCACACATTCCTACAGTCGCAACAAAACGTTTTGGGGCACGCTTGAATTGAAAAGTGTGTCTGGGATTTTGACTAGTGTTGCACATGTGTGAGTTGTTTACAGAAGGTGGGGTGTGTTTAGTTACACACTTGTACAGCATCCACAGATCCTGTGAATGTGTTTGCACTAGTGGGTGCAGGTGGCGACACACACAAAGTGTTACAGGGAAGTGCTGAACAAATAGAGAGGAGAGAGGAGACTGCTGTAAGGACACTGCAGTAAATACAGGAGCACCTGTGAGAGAAGTAGTGTCGAGTTACACCTAATTCTACTTATCATATGTAACCTGTTCTTCATTAGTTGAATGCTGTACTTATTTTAGCTGGTTTGTATTCTCATAATTATTCCTGCTTGCATGCATCTTTACTTTTACTGTCATCTGGTTTGCACTCCTTTCATATTTTATGTTCTTTCTGTCTTTTTTAAGGTGTAGATTAAATATAAAAGTTGATCGACAAATGAAATATGATTATTATGATTATAATTAATGATTAAATGTCAGGTTTTCTTCATCTGTGTCTCCTGCTCTTGCCCTTGCTTGCATTTCCATCGCTGACTCTCCTTCCCTCCTCTTTAAACTCCTTTTTTCACTCCCATGTGTCCAGAGGATGGGCCAAGCGTCCCAGTGCCTGAGGAGATGTCTCTGGGTCGGCTCCTGCGGCGTGCCTCCTCCAAGGCCTCCGACCTCCTGACCTTTAACCCCACAGCAGGGGGCACATCGATGCACTTGGGCCTGGATGGTGAGATCATCTTCTCCAAAAACAACGTGTGTGTGCACCCTGCAGAGCCGCTGCCCGGCCTGGCTGAACACCACCCAGGTTAGGTGATGTGTTTCCTGAAGTGTCTCCGGACGCAATCCCCCCCACCACAACCACAAATATCAGCAAAAATATGATTGTCCATGTATTTACTCATCCACAATTAGTTTAAATCAAGATATAACTGTATGTTTTTCACAGATAAAAGTAGGTTGTCTGGACCTGGAATTTACAATTTGTGTGTTTTCCGTGTGTGTACGTGTGTGTATGAGTGCGTGATCATTACTCACTGCTCTGATTTCCCTGTAACGTCACACTTTTGTGTCTGTACGTCTCAGGTTTCATGTTGCCCTGTTTGTTGAGGCTTGACGTTTCCTCATATGTTGCCTTTTTTTTTTTTTTTTCCTTGACAAATTCATTTCTAATCACTCGTTGCTCACTTCAGGCTACCTGTGCGTGCACATGGAGAAGGATGAAAGCTTGGGCACCACCCTAATTCTGACCTGGGTGCCCAACTCTCGCATCCAGAGGCAGGACGAGGAGGCGCTGCGTTACATCACTCCAGAGAGCTCCCCCGTACGCAGGAACGCACGCCGCAGAGGCAGACGGTGGGAAAGACACGTTTTGGAAATATTTCCTAAAATGTTTTCAGTGAGAAAATTAAAACAGCCATTAACCCATCCATGATGCAAAGCTATGAAAGCATGATAGTGACGGTGCTTTAAAACCAACATCTCCTCCAGACCCCACTCCCGTCACCCACCTGCCCAGGAGGAAGATGAGGATGAGGAGAGGAACATTACCAGCCACAGCCTGGCGGAAGAGGCAGGAACAGGTCTCTCCTCGCACCAGCAGCATCTCCCTTTGGTGGGGGAGGAGTGTGATGAAGGCTCGTGCGAGCTGTCGGATGAAGTGAGCCGGGACAGCACCTTGGGTTCGGACTCCGACACATTCTCCTCCCCCTTCTGCTTGTCCCCCGTCAGCGAGGCGCTCTGTGAAAGCAGCAGCTCAGTGTTCTTGGACAGTGAAAGCAGGTCAGTGACAGAATTATTTTGTTTCTTTTCTCAGTGGGAATTTAGACGCCTTGAACACAAACCTTCTGTCCACCACTGTAATGTCCAACCTGGTACCAAAAACTGGGATTTCTAAGCTCCATAGTGTCCTAATGGTTAACGCACCCTTTTTTCCTCTCATTTCCTATCTGCCTCTCAACTTTTAAACAAAGACAAGCCTCCCAGAAAATAATTAAAAAGAATTTGAATGTTTTAATTTTTGTGTTAGATATGATTTTAAAGCGAAAATACTTCAAATATGGTTGTTTTCTTCACTGCTTAGTGTTTCACTGGCGATAAGTTACCATTTCCGCCTGAGGTTTGTGCTGACATTTGTGTTCCTGAATCTGCTTTCCTTTTGGTTTGTTTTTACTGAATTCCTGCTTTTCAGAGTTTCTATAAAAACACTTCATTCTATCAGCCAACAAAAGTTTGGTATAACTTTAAGACAGTTTTGCCTTGAACAGTCCAAAGAAGGACGACTCACCTCAAGCTGCCTTCTGCTCTGTGTGTACTGACTACCTAGCGTCATCTCTGTTGGATTGTGGCCTGCTGAGCCCTTTGGAGTGAAAACTGGTCCCACAGTTTTAATGAACCGGGAAGCACCTTCATTAGAAAAAGCACATTCTATCCACAGAAAGAAAACGTGTGTTCCACATGTTTTAGCAGTTCTGTCTAAAGGAAATACAAACAGATATTATCAGACATTCAAAGAGAGAGATGCTTCTTAACAATATTTAGTTGTTCTGCTTTGTTATGGTGATGATGGATGATTACAATAGCAGTCTGCCTCTGTGTCAGCTTCAAAGTAACAAGCCCTATTTGAAAAAGCCACTAGAACCAAGGCAATCACAGACTGCAACATCCCGTGACACCCCTGAATTCAAAGTTTTACCCTGACCTACTTGCACAGGTCAAAGATCAAAGCTAGTGTTGTAACCTACTTACTCCCACTGGCCTTCTCCCCCTCGTCTTTCTATTTTATCTGGTTCTTGAGTGTCCAAAAGTTGAAATTTGAGTTTGAACTACTTTTCTCAAGGTCAGGTTCATCATCTCATTTTCATCCCCGTTGCTGCCTGAGTAATGTGCTTTTTGTTTCATCTTTCTGTCTGCAACGGTCGCGAAGATATTTGGTGGACTAACAGATGAACGGACGGATGGACGGACGGAAGGACTTAACCGACGCAAACAATTAAAATACATCACCAATTTTAAGCGGGATGTAAATACAGAAGTCAGTTATAGCTATCAGACCTTTTGTGAAGCCAACTGATTCATTGATTGACTTTGTTCTTTACCTCAGTGTAAATTTTCATTTCAATCTCACAGTTTCTCAAAGAGTAGTTAGTAGTGATAGCAATTCTATATCAAAACAGAGCTAGAGTTTAACCTGGCTACTGAAGGTGAAGCAGCCGACTGTGTCAACGACACCAGACAAGAGTTCTTCTGGAATAGCAGGCGTTCCCTGATGCAATCGGTCTGTTTGCAGTCCCATGTGGCACAAATATGTTCCAACTGGCCCGTGGAATTGGCTTTCAGAGGGTTGGATTATAGTTATCATGAGTTTATGCTGGTGCCTCCTGTGCACAGTTGCTCCAAATATGTTGCATAGATAGTTGTATGACTTTCAACCTTTCCTGCACTGTCAACAACTTTTGAGAGCTTGTTTTTGCTGCTTGTATTCAAGGAGCCACACCCAGCTGTTACATTAGATCATAAAATCGGTTAAACGATTAATGAGACAATATGACCAAACAGGTTTTACTGGTTCTACCTGGGTTTCGGTGTATCTGTTTTGTCTGCATTATATGTCAGATTAATTGAAGATGAAGCACGATGGATAATGTGAAGATTCGAATGTGCAACCAGATCCAAATTTTAAAAATGCTAAGATCATTTGTTTCTCCTCACGTCACATATTAATGACACACATTGACAAATAGTTTACTTATTAAAATAACGAGTAAAGTTTTCTTTAACTTCTGTATTATTGCCGTACAACACCAGTCAAAGTTTTTGACAGTTTCCCATTGAAGTGAATGGGTATGGTTTGTCTCTTTTGAGCTACCACAGACGTGTGACATGACACGAGAATACAGGTTGATATTCACATGACATAAAATAAATGATTCTTATTTTGCAGTAATAAAACCATGAATTTGAATGATCAGCAACAAAATTTGACACACAGGACCTGCAAACCTCAAGATACCCAGAAGGAACAGCCTCAGCTGCTCTGCTGTCTCAGTTCAAGATGTGTAATAAATGCTTTCTAACAGATAATGTCAGCAGGTTTCATCTTTGACTAATGTGCTGTAATGGCACATTGCAGCCAGTAACCCAGATGGCTTTGTTAGTTTTCCAGTTACTCTAAATGACCACAAGGTGGAGCCAAAAACAAGAGAATTGGTTGCATGAGGATTGATTTTTCACTTAAAGGCCACACGGTGGCGCAATACATTACAACTGACCGTGCCCCAGGAGTGACTGCAGGTTGATAACTGTTTTAGGATGCATGAAACATTATCAAGTTTAAGTTGGATCCATTTATGCAAACCAGTTCTTAATCCTAATGTTTTTAACAAGTCCCTGAGCCTCTGTGCTTCCAGAGACCGCTCTCTGATCATGCGAGCCATCTGGACGTCTCACAGCTCTCTGAGTTTATGATTCCCTCCGTGGTTGTTTCCTCATGCAGCTATTTGGCCTGACGTGTTGCCCAGAATGTGTAAGGCTGTGTCAGTGTGTGTCAAGGAGAGCGAGTCAGTGTGCGCTCAACCACTCTCAGACCCAGATTGCTATAAGTGCAGTCAGTGTGTGACTTGGCAACACTCTTCAGAGCTGCTTCACAGCTTCTAACCTTTTCTCTGTCCTTTTCTTCCTCCACTCACTGTTTGTCTTGAACTCATCCTTTCTTTTAGTTGTTTATCCACGTCTTCTCCTGGTGTCTCTGCCACCTGATATCTGTCCAGTCCTTCTACTGTATTTTGCATTTTTACTTCTTGCTCATTCTCTCTGTTTTTCTCAATATTGTCTCTTTCAGAGTTCACCTCTCAAATATCCCCCCCTCCTCCTCCTCCTCTCTCCCTTCCCCTTCCCTTACTAAAGTCTGTGTGAAGCCCTTTGATTCCCAGTGCTCCCGGGGTTGTTGTGCTGGGCTGAATGTCAGCTCTCCGGATTAGAGCGCTGAAGAGAGCGGAGCAGCAGCCAAAACCCTGGAACCCACTCAATCTCTCTTTCTCTCTCTCTTGCTTTAATTGACACTGTTAAGGGGCCAGGAACTGGAAACATGTCACTTGGAATCATTCAAAGAGAAAGAACTGCATTTGGGAGGACAGAGGAGGATGAAAAGGGAGAGAGAGAAGGAGGAGATTGGTGGGAGAGGAATCCACAGCAATCTCTGTCAAGCTTCTTAACAACATTCTTTCAAGTTTAACAGTTGTTTATGAAACCACTGTTGAGGTTCTTGAGGTTCTACATGAAGAATTTTAACATGTGATTATGTCTCAGATAAGTGGTTTCCAATGTTTTTGTGCTTGTGACGCCTGTGGAGTCAAACAGTTTCTTACTCAAACCACTGCTCGCAGACTATTTTAGTTCTTTGCTACACTTAAATAATTTTATACAAAAGAAACCATTAAAATGTATTATTTTTCCATTTTCGTAATTCAATTGATCCCCGTTCTCAACTTTTAAAGTCTTATTATTTTATAATACCAAATCATAGTGGAATACATGTGGTTTATTCAACACAAATCCAAAAGACCTTTTAATTTCAGCATGAAAATATATTTTACCAAATGAGTCTAAATGAATTGCAGCTCTTATTTAATTTTTAATGCATCAGTCACCACTGGTACACCCGGTTCACATGCATTCGTTTTAACTGTCATTATCTAGAATCAATTTTGTAAAATAAAACATGAAAGGGTTAAATGAGGTTTATTGATGATGCAATAATCTCAGGAGCCCTCAGACTCCAGGGGAATACATCTGTCTTTATTACATACAATGTCGTGTGTACTAATTCATTAATAGATTAATGAATTAAAAGATGAAGAGGTTAGACAAAAGTGAGATGTTTTCACCCGAGCCCCTCCCTCGCTTCACTGCTGCCGACCAGGGATTAGCTGAAGGGTCTGGAGTCCCTGGGGGGCCCACAGCTCTTGGTCCTGGTTCTCAGGACAACATGACAGCCCCTGCCCCCCAGGGAAACCCCTCATGTATGCATAGATAGGTGTTATGAAGGGCCTCAGGCGGTCAGAGCTCACACCAGCCTAGTGGGACGTGCCGATCATGGCAGCATGACGCCATGAAAACAGCGTATTTACATAATGTGGTCTCTGTACAGTTCATAGCTTAGCTGCTGCCTACATAGGCCTGCATAGGCAGAGTCAGGCTGCTGACGCTGACAGGCCATTAATCAGTCCCTGACTTTCTGCTTGAATGCAGTGATACGTGTCATATGCCAAGAACCTTGCACCTACTCAACAGGTTCTACTTGTTTTTTTGTTTGTTTTTTTATTCACATGCCAATGGATATGGCAAAATGTTATGGGTCAGGTAAAAGCAAGTGCGTGAGGTTTTTTTTTTTTAGGTAGCAATTTTGTATTCCAGGTCTGGTTTGTGGCACGAGACAGAGAGGAAAATCAAT
Organism: Antennarius striatus; assembly: GCF_040054535.1. NCBI lineage: Eukaryota > Metazoa > Chordata > Actinopteri > Lophiiformes > Antennariidae > Antennarius > Antennarius striatus. The sequence continues at coordinate 11,860,120 of NC_090791.1, read as the reverse complement.
GTTCACAAAAGAAACTGCATTTTAGATCGATTAACCTTGTTGGTTTTGAATCTGCTTACAAAGAAATTTAGCCAGACACAATTTATTTTGGCTGTCATTAATCACTTTACCCATCTGCAATGTTTTCTAAATAAACCAACGTACTGTACAGCTTGTCTCCACTTTTAGGATTTTTCTGAATAGAAAATAAAAAGAAATTCTAAATGAATGTGTTTTACATCAGAGGTAGAGTAACTCTACCTGTAACTTTAATATGCAATAACTTCCGCTAATGATTGCCTTTATGGAACAAGAGGGTGTTTTATAGTGAGCAGTAACTTCATTTACATGCTCACTGCTTCTCAAATGTTGGCGGTTTAACACAAATCTGTTTCTCAGATTAGCATGTCTTCAGACGTGTTTGGGATTGTATTGTGGTCATTAGCTACAGGCCATTCTGTGTGCGAGTGTTTGTGTGTGTGTGTGTGTGTGTGTGTGTGTGTGTGTGTGTGTGTGTGTGTGTGTGTGTGTGTGTGTGTGTGTGTGTGTGTGTGTGTGTGTGTGTGTGTGTGTGTGTGTGTGTGTGTGTGTGTGTGTGTGTGTCTATACATACATGTGTATACACTCTAGCGGAGAAACCCTCTGCTCAGGTTTCAGTGCTGGAACAACATGTTGGCGATGAGGGGAAATGACACGGGAAATTGGATTGAAGACATGATTTGTGTGTTTTCAGATTTCCTTAACGTGTGTGTGTGTGTGTGTGTGTGTGTGTGTGTGTGTGTGTGTGTGTCCTCAGAAGCCACTATGCATTCCTTCCTTTGAAAACTTTGTACTGAACCAAATTGAGAGTGAAAACATCAGGGCAGCAGTGAGCTAATAAAGATAATCTGAGCTGTTATCACTGGGATGAACACCACTGCCTGCTGTCTAATAATGTGGATTATAACAGAGAATTTCTGCAATAAAAAGTCCCGTCTTTCTCATTTAATTTGATGGAAACTTTACTGGCGTTGTTTGAGTACAGTCAAGGTCCACATTAAATTCTACGTCCCAGTAATTCTTTTCTTCTTCCAGGGAGTTGTGCGAGGATTCCATGACCCACTCCACCAGCTCCACCTCCAGCCTGGACAACCATGCGCCCTCTGATGGAAGCAGCCAGCTACAGGGCATGCGGTGGGATGAGCAACAAAAAGTGATCGCCCTGGAGCAGTTGTGTGGTGTTTTCAGAGTGGACCTGGGTCACATGAGGTCACTGAGACTCTTTTTCTGGTCAGTGAGGAGTCACAAGACGCTCGCCTGATCGTTACTGTACAGTGTGTCACGCCAGGACAGGCCTCAGGTCCTTCTATGATAACGTCAGTATTTTCTGCACTATAAGGTGCACTGGACTATAAGGCACACCCTCAATCATTTGTTTGTTTTATAATTTATTTCATATATAAGGCGCACCGGATTATAAGGCGCACACAATAAAAAATAAATAAAATTTATTTGATAAACTGCAGCGGCTGTAGTTGCACAATCCGTCCACTAGATGGAGCAGCGCTGCTCAGGCAGTCATGATTGCATTCATGACTTCCTGACTACCTTTGAATGGCCCCTATTGTTATGTCAATAAGCCATTCTGAGCCTCTTAGAAAGAAGTCAACAAGCATATTAAAAACCCTGACATTAAAAACTGGTTAAATTCATTACGAGTGCAGTCAGTGCGAACAGAGCGGATTATTTCCTGATCTGAAGTTCGAATTGGATATTTAAGCTCCGACGTTTCGTTTATTAATTAAATATTGTTTCGATCGATTGGTAGTCCAGACGGAGGTGAGGTGCAGCTATTTGCTGCTGTGTGTCCTAAACAATTGTTTAACTAGTTTTTAATGTCAGGCTGATAATTTACTGTCAAATATGACGCTGTTTTACTCCTAGAACTGACTTTAACGTCGGTGGCTCACTGCCGTGAATCTCACCGCACGTCGCTGCAGACAGAATACACAAGCCTGAATGCGCCCCTCCGCCGCCCGCCCAGAGCTATCCACTACATTTGTAAATCAATTGCAGCACACCCGTTGGCACCTTTGTCTAGCAGTGACTGCTCTTGAAATTTCAGAAAAGGCTGGAAGTTCAGCTTTGAGGGTCTTTCATTCACCTTCATGCCAGTTTCTCCGTGTGTTTCCACAGACTAATAGAATGGACCCTCACTAGATTCCAGATGACAGCACAATGGCATTTTTAAGACCAATTAAGTTTAAAGTGGGTTATTTCCGACGCCAAATAGTTATGAAATACTGAGATCAGTCAGTCAGTCAAACTTTATTAATAGAATTGTTGAAAGTTCCTTATGTTTTGCTACGTGATCACCGGTGCTCCTACAGTCTGCTCTACCGTCTGAGAGCAGCTCAGTCAGACTTCGGTGATGCCCCTTGACTACTGTTGTTAGGGGGCGTGGGCCCGAGTGCCTTGTGAGGGTGCGCCTCTGGTGGCGGAGTGCGGCATGACTGCCGGCCAGACTGCCGGCTTTTTTCAGCGATCATGTTTTTAACCAATATTAATATGAATATTAATCCATATATAAGACGCACCGGATTATAAGGCGCACTACGGGTCTATGAGAAAATTTTAGGCTTTTAGTTGCGCCTTATAGTGCGGAAAATACGGTAATATAAAATGATTTCTGAGTGCAATTAGAAATAAGTTCAAACACTTTGAATTGGTTTTCAGGGAACAGTATTCTGATCATTCTTCCTCCTATTTTGTGCTGTTACAGTGATGAGGCCTGCACCAGTGGCCAGCTGGTGATAGCCAGCAGAGAGAGCCAGTACAAGATCCTCCACTTCCATCATGGAGGCCTGGACAAACTGGCCGATGTCTTCCAACAGTGGAAATGCTGCAGGGAAACTCAACTTAAAGACCAGGTAAGTTCGCAATCCAAAAAAAAAAAAGACTGTTTTTATGGTGTAACTTTGAAAAAAAAAAATCAGCTTTTTTATTGTGAGTTTTCCACTCAGATGTTCACTCTTTCCATCAGGTGCCAGTTGAGAAGTCCTGCATGCAGTTTTCCATCCAGAGGCCCACCCTGCCGTCAGCTGAGATGCACCCGGAGGAAAAGCTTTACCGACGGCTGGACGTCACTGTTTGGCTGCGTCACCTCAATGAGAATGGGCAGGTGGAGGAGGAGTATAAGCTCCGTAAGGTACGGCTGTGTGTGCTTGTGTTTTAACTCTGAATCAAACACACCCAGAATGTTTCCAAAAATCTTCCCCACTATGTGTGACTGAGGTTTGATCAGCAACCCCCCGTCCAAATGAGAGGCCCAATCTTGGCCGCTGTCCTCCTCTGACTCATTTGAGGTGTTTGGGTTTGACTCAGTCAAAGGTTTACCCTGTGACTGAAATGACTCACGGACAATAAGGTTGTGACCACAAGGCATAAACACAGAAAAAGAGAAGCACCGTTTTAAATACTGAGCATCAACATGTTTTTTTGAAGAGTTTTGGTTTAGCAGCTTGCTGCCATTCTTACAAAATAAAGCGATACATACAGTAGCTGAGTGCACATTTTCTGCATATCTTCTACATGCATTCAGTGTTTGCCCTTCATGTCTGCTGTATTTGTTCACTATCTGCCAGGCAATCTTCTTCGGCGGTATTGATCCATCCATCCGTGGTGAGGTGTGGCCATTCCTGCTCCATTATTACAACTACGATTCCACCTCTCAGGAGAGGGAGGCCTGGAGACTCCAGAAACGGGCTCAGTATCATGACATTCAGCAGAGGAGGTGGGGAGCAGAGAGAGAGAGAGAACAAATTGTGTCTCTGTGTTTGTGTGTGTGTGTGTGTGTGTGAACAACATTTGAGCTCTCCTTTGACGCGACATGTTCGTGACACACCGAAACCACAGATAAACTGTCACATGGTTTCAAACGCCTGCCAAACGCGCATGCAGTCAAACATTAAACCATATGTGAGTCTGTTGTGGCTTCTATTTGTGGGCGCTGAGCAATCAATATGCACAATCAGGGAAGTGTTAAGGGGAGGCGCTGGGTGTGAAATAAAAAGTCCCTGGAGAAAAAACCTATCAGTGTTGATCAGGTAATACAGAGTGGAAAAAATGCACGTACACACACACTGACACACATCCCTGAGTATTTGTCATCACCTCATAACCACGAGGGTTACTTGCGCACATATTTTCACACATTCTGCAGCAATAATTGGACAGGTTTCATCTGTTCAGCCTATTTACATTTTGAGTTCATCAGAAGATCTTATCAAAATCAGGTAATTAAAGCCCTTGTTTTGACTCTGATGTAGATTCCTTTAAAGACCGTTTGACTTTGGGGGCTACTGTGGCCACGAGCTGATCATTAGGAGGAAGGACACACATCTGTGGTTTTGTTCTTCATCTCCTAACCATGCGCCCTTCCCTCAGCTGGGATGAGCAGCTGAAAGTGGGAGTGATGCAGCCATGAGGAGTGGAAGGACTTTACTGCACAGGCAGACATCTAAAACATTTAGGAAATTAGGATATCAGTCATTTTATATATATAAAAAAAAGAGTTTGCAGCCTTTAGGCATCCATCTATTGGTCTATCTATCGATCCTCCGATCTGTCAATCTTTCCATCTATTTTGATACATTTGTTCGATTTTTGTGTATGGATAAACAACACTACACACTGGTTGGGTAACTTTAGTTTCCAGTTGTTGTTAGATTGGCTGCGTGCTTTAAGAAAACACATTCTGTGACCAGCTTGGAAAGAAAGAACTGATAATAAATTGTTTTGTCCAGCAGTGACTAAAATTCCAAAGAGCTGTATAGTTCTCCATTCTCACCTCCAGATGACTTGTTCTGGCTGACAGGGCTGTCAGAATTAATAATATAAGACAGAAAAAGACGTTCAATTTCTCCATTTAGAAGGCGAAATCTCAAAATCTTTGAGCTTGTGCTTGAAAAACAATTGACTATTTAAAAAAAATGGCATCTTTTCTGTCAGCTGACTCTTCAGTTAAGTTTCAGGTTTAGTTCAGATCTTATTTATACTTTCTATCATGGTGCTAGAAAGAAAATGTGTTGTTATTAATTTTATAGAGTCTTTGTGGCATATTTCTTGGGATTTGTATGTTTTAAAGACCCATCTGGAGACATGATAAACTAACTTAGCCCATAAATACTGTGTGCAGGATTGTCTGTGGTGCACATTTGGCTCCTACCAGAACAAACAGTGAACATAACATCTGTCAGTCAGAGGCAGGGACATGTAAATGTTCTGTGTAAACACGTCTGTATTTTGACTGAACCATGTCAGCCTCAGAAATGCAAAATGACACAAACGTGCGCTGAAGTCTTGGGTCGTGTCCTCGGGAGGGAGACGGCTCGGCGGGCAGCTCTAGAGGGTCCAGTGACAAACACTCGGCGCTGAAACTAAACAGTTGCATGGCGTTGCATCAGGTGTGTGCTCACTATTCCTGGTGGGGCAACATGGAAAACAAACAGTGTTAATTAAATCCCCTCTGCTTGTTAGGACTTGAGTGCATTAGTGCCTTACACAGAGTACCCAGCCAATATAGTTCCTAACATTTAGAGGGAGAGATGGAGGTTTTATGATTGCAGTATTATCCTCAAAGGAGTGCTTACTTGTGAAATGCACCTTCGGTCCACTGCTTGCCCACCCCCACATTTTTACCTCATTTGCAACTAGCCAATAGTTGTTACACTAGAGTAGCATTTGAGCTAAAGATTATTTGATGCTAAGCTTCTTTTTTAATATTATAATTACGTTAATTTCCTCAGAGATCATGGCATAAAATGTTTCTGTCCTGTCATCGTGTCATAGCTTGACAAACTCGTCTTTTATTCTATGTGTATGCAACAATTTCACCTGCTTTCTGTGTGTGTGTGTGTGTGTGTGTGTGTGTGTGTGTGTGTGTGTGTGTGTGTGTGTGTGTGCGTGCGTGTGTGTTTTTAAGACTGTCCATGAGCCCGGAGGAGCACAGCGAGTTCTGGAGGAAGGTCCAGTTCACAGTGGATAAAGATGTGGTGAGAACAGACCGCAGCAACCACTTCTTCAGAGGAGAGAATAACCCCAATGTGGAGATAATGAGGTCTGATCACTCCTTTCTATTCCCCCCTTCTTCTCTTCCTCCACCCGCGGTCATTATCTTCTTCGCCGTCTTCTTGTGTCGCCGTCGCTGTGAGCCGTCCTCATTCATTTGCATTCCTCAGTCCGATGCTCAGGCGCACCTTTTCATTTCATATGCTGAACCCTGGGGGAGCCATAAATGAGTTTCATGCTTTATTGACTCTGACTAAGCCATAAGAGTATGTTTGATGCATACTCACAACTAATGGCTTCCTAAATGAGGAGCAAGAGGATTTAAATAGCATATTAGTTTAGTGATTCTTATGTTTCACCAGTACATCAGAGGGACAGCACATGTTAGAGGTTTTGGAGATAAAGTCAGAGAGGCCAGACTGAGATGGTTTGGACATGTCCAGAGGAGAGATAGTGAATATATTGGTAGAAGGATGCTGAGTTTTGAACTGCCAGAGGACGTCTAGAGGAAGACCAAAGAGGAGGTTTATGGATGTAGTGAAAGAGGACATGAAGGTAGTTGGTGTGAGAGAAGAGGATGCAGAAGACAGGGTTAGATGGAGGCAACTGATTCGCCGTGGCGACCCCTGAAGGGAAAAGCCGGCAGGAGATTAGTTTAGTGACACCCATCGCGCCTCCTGGTATTTGTACAGGTATTATGTCTCATGTTGCATTGAGTCTTTGATGATAGCAGAGCTGCCCATGAATACTTCAGAGCATTTAACTCGTAGATCTTCAGCTGTCTCACATCTCCAGTCCAGATAACTTTCTCTGAGTCTTTAGAGATGCTACTACAGAATTGTTGGTACCCCTCTTTAATGAAGGAATGGTCACTGAAATAATTGACACTGAAAAAAGTAATAATCAATAAAAATTTGCTGAAAATGATCTGATGATAATCAGACCAGTAACTGAGACCAGGCTTTCTGACACAATGCAGCACATTTCTCTCTAGAATACCTTAATAGTTTAAAGACTCCACTGTAACTTGCACTGATTCTAGACCCCCTGTGCCAGATGGTACAAAGCAGCCCCAGAACATAACAGAACCTCCTCCATGTTCCACAGTAGGGACAGTGTTCTTTTTGTGATATGCTTCATTGTTTTCCATCTGTGAACATCGAGCTGATGTGCCCGGCCAGAAAGTTCCAGTTTTGTCTCATTTGACCATAAGAATTTCCTTCACAAGTTTTGTGGCTTGTCAACATGCAGTTTGGCAAATTCCATTGTGACTCTTTTTTGATTTTTTTCAATGGATGGTGCGATCTGACACTGATGTAGCGTGACCTTGGAGTGCACCGTCTATATCTTTAGAGGTTGTTCTGGGCTTTTTTGTTAACATTCTTATTATCCGTCTGTTCAATTTCATATCAATTTTCCTCCCGCGGCCGCATTCAGGAGATTGTCTACAGACCCATGGATCTGAAATTTCTGAATAGCGTGTGCAACTGTAGTCACGGGAATATGAAACGGCTTTGAGATGGTCTTACGGCCTTTATAGACCTCTGTGATGCTAATCACAGGACACTTGAATGAACATGTCCCTGTAGCCACATTATTTTCTGCATTTTTTGTTTTTTCAAAAGAGCTGTCTGATTTCCATCGGTTCATTTTCACTGAATTTTTATTTATTATTATTTTTGTCAGATTGAAATTATTTCAGTGACCCTTGTAGGTTGTTTTTTTTTTTTGTTAACTGAGGGATACCAACAACTTTGTCCACACGTGTATCTTCTTTTCATTTGTACCACTTCAATGAAGAGATAATAACAGTACAGTACAGTATAATAATAACAACAGTAATACTAACAGTAGTATAATAACAGTATAATAACAGTGAAAGTGTCCCTTTGGTTTGCATGTTCTTGCCATTAATCCAAATTTTGAAACACACATGATCCAACATGTCTGTCCAGGATACAGCATCATGAACGTTCCTTACAAGAAAAATCTTTCTCTTTGAGAGTGAGATGTTACAACAACACTAAAGGTCCATGGCTGCTGTCCCCCCCCCCCACCCTCTCTCCTCCCCCCCAGGCGGGTTCTGCTCAACTATGCGGTGTTTAATCCTGACATGGGCTACTGCCAGGGCATGTCTGACCTTGTGGCCCCCCTGCTCACTGAGATTCAGGATGAAAGCGACACCTTCTGGTGCTTCGTCGGCGTCATGGAGAACACCATCTTCATTAGCTCGCCACGAGATGAAGACATGGAGAGGCAGCTGGTAGGATGTTTCTCTTATACTGTACTTCTACACTTGTGACCTGGCTATTTCCTTCACTTTTCAGGTTTATAAAGAAGTGCAACACTATGAATTCTCTCTAGGGGAGAAATTATGTGTTGTTGACCGTATTTAAATGAGATCATGTCCGCTGACTGACTTTTCACTATATCTTCTAGTGTTGCCAGAACAGCTATAAACACTCTCAGCCCTCTGCCGTGAGTGGAAAGTACAAGTCAGACCACAACTTTAACCCTGAATGTCTTTCCACAACATAAACACTGTACATTTGTGCGAACCAGGCATGTTATGGGGCTGTTTGTTTCCTTAAAGGACAGTCTTCAATTTTAGTTTTTTTGGCAACACTGTGCTTAAAGTTTGGTTTAGTTTCACAAAAAAACCCAATTGGTTTAGACTTTAAACAGCTAGATTTTTAACACAATTGGATGTTTTCAGTGGTCTTTTAAAAATATCTCTTAATTGCTCCAGGATTTCTACAAGCAGTCACTAAGACGTCCTGTTTGGCTTCCTTTTTTTTTTGAGTTATTGACGACAAACTCTTTCACTGATTGTAATCCGATGTTCACCTCTGACGCGCCTCCAGATGTATTTGCGGGAGCTGCTGCGTCTCATGCTGCCCCACTTCCACCAGCACCTGACCAGGCTGGGGGAGGATGGCCTCCAGCTGCTCTTCTGCCACCGCTGGATCTTGCTCTGCTTCAAACGAGAGTTTCCCGACACCGAGGCTCTGCGCATGTGGGAGGCCTGCTGGGCGCACTATCAGGTCGAGACAGTTTGAATTGATTCTTTACAGGAACTGTAACAGGAAGTCAACACAATCCTGGCACATTTTTCAGAATAGAATAGAATGCCTTTAAATATCATTATACACAAGTGTACAACAAAATTCTTCGACCACTCTCTGTGCAAAAGGTTCAAGTATAAAGTAACTATAAATACAAAACAAGACAAACAAAATGAAACTAGAATCTGTTCAGACTCCCAGCTAGTGTCAGATCCTCAGGTCCAGATGCTGATAGAGATGACAGAGGGTGTCATTGGTTCAGACCACTGAAAGTCCAGCTGGACCAGAGCTGGAATTTTACTTTGAATTCTGATTATTCTGTGTTGAATTTGCTTGTTCTTCACTGCTGATGTCATCCAAAAATGTTTTAGTATTAAATTTGATATTGACGAATTCCTTTGACACAAAGTGCAACACAGCACTTCAAACGCTTCATTTGCTTCTAAAGTTTGCCTTCAAAAGTTTTTTGCTTTAAAAAATTTACAACACTATTATCTTATATTTAACTTTTTACAGTATAAATTTGACTTGTGAAAACCTTCAGGTCTTTTCCTTCAACAGTTGAGTGACTGAATAAAGGGACCATGTTGTCTTTTCATACCATTAAAAATATAACTTTGCTGCTAATCCAGCTTTTGTCTTCCAGCTTTGACCTCTCTTCCTCTCTTGGTAGACGGACTACTTCCACCTGTTCCTTTGTGTGGCCATCATTGTTCTCTATGGAGACGATGTGACGGAGCAGCAGCTGGCCACTGACCAAATGTTGCTCCATTTCAGCAACCTCTCCATGCATATGAATGGCGAGCTCGTGCTACGCAAGGTATCAGATTAAATGCTGTTGGTTTTCCTGCCTTTATAACGTGTAGTGACTTTTCTTGATTGTGATTAAATGGATCCAAATGCGTACCACAAGAGTATGTATTCGTCTTGAAATATTTAAGCACTGCAGTTTTTCGTATTTTACTGAATTCAGAATGGTGTTCTGTTAGCATCGAGGGCTCTGCAGGAAAGTAGCTGTACTGTGCTGTAAGCTGCCTGAAGAGGCCTTGAGGTGTTAAATGGGATGCTGCTGCAGCATGAAGAGGATTTATGATGTGCTGCTGCTACTGAGTGTGTGCCTCCATCCTCATGTTTATGGATGCTGTGTCAGTACTGCTGCAACTGCAGGCAGTGGCTTCATGTTAGCATTCACCCAGCATAGCTTCTTTTTGTTGTTTGCCTGAGTTTTTGCATCAGATACAACAGCTTAGCTTTGGCTAACAGTGCAATACTGAACCTTTATGTGTTCTTTGCTATATTATTTATTTTTATTTTATTGTTATTAATATTATTATTCTAGAACATTTAATGTGTACCATTTATAACTTATTTTACATGACTGTATCTCACCAACTTCTCTCCCTGCTCCACCAGGCACGGAGCCTCCTCTACCAGTTCCGTCTCCTACCCAGAATCCCGTGCAGCCTTCACGACCTCTGTAAATTGTGTGGCCCAGGTATGTGGGACAGCCGCTACATTCCCACAGTAGAGTGTTCTGGTGAACACCCGGACTCACAGAGCTGCCCCTATGGTGGCACCTCCACCCCCCAGCCCTCCTCACCCTCCCCGTCCTCAACGCCCTCTCCCTCATCCAACTCCACCACCACGCCTCCACCGCTGGGTAAGAAAGGCTCCAAAGCCCGGGAAATTTTCACCTTCCGGAAACAATCCTAAGGTGCAGACAATTTCGAGCTTTGCTGGTCTTGGCTCACGTTAGCGAAGCAACTGTTGGAATCCATCAGCTGGACTATTTGTTGCCCCCTCTCCTCACAGCCCCAGTTTCTAGTTTCACTATTACTGAGGATTTTTGTCATTTGATCCTTTCATGTGTTGCAATATGGAGCACTGCCTTACCAGAATGTTATTTACAGTATCACTTGAATGTGCGATGAGGACGGTTTCCCTGTTGAGCCGACCAGAAGACAAGAGGCTGCCTTCCTCATAGAGCAGAATGGACAATCACCAGGCGCTGGGGTTGTTTGGCGCTATTTCAGGTTTCAGTCTGCTGCTGGATTGGCAAACTTCCACGACCTTCCTCTGCAGGGGTCACGTCACGGTCTGAGGCAACCAGACCTTGACCTCGAGTCAAACGAAACTGGAGATTCATTCACGGGACCTGAACTTGAAAAGAAAATGTTCCTTTGTTCTCACGATGGAATGTTTGTGTGAACATTTTAGTTATGTTTGTGCATCTCAAGTCTGAGCAGGACTATTTACACAAAAATCTCATCAAAAGGATTATATTTCACAAATGGGACGATAGCCTATCACTGGTACTTTAAGCTTTTCATTCATTTCATTTTCAAACCAGTGAATGTATTTTTATCAGCAAAGATACAAATATTTAGCAATATTATATTCTTGCATGAGAGACAATATAGAGGGAGTAACATGTTTATTAGAGAAGAGTCAAGCTCAAAACACAGAACATAAGAAGACGTTTACACAATACACATCTTCAGACATGAAACTCATCATGACAGGGCTCCACATGTCCCCTCATTAGAAGGTGAGGAGGAGTCCCATGATTCTCTCTGTTGAAGTGGACAATCCTGACAGACGGGGGGGTACGTTAGGCTCGTGTTTACTTCCAGTAGATTCACAGTTGTTCATTTTGCCTGAGGAGCAACAGGAGCTGAAGTGTTTACACGTTACCAATATTAGCTATGACATGAGCTTTCTGTCTGAGGTACTGGATGAATATGGCAACGCCGTCTTCCAAAGAAAGCATCAATCATACTTTTATCCCAACGGAGGAGTTCAACCCTTCAAGTTTTACCCGATGTTTTGTCTTCTGTGTCAAACTCTGTTATGAGTGATGAAAAATCATCCGCTCAGTGTTAGTAGCTCTTATTCTTCACTTTCAACCTAAAATGAATGGCAGACACATCTTGAACATGAAGAATCATCCAAATGAATGTATTTTATTTTGTTTTTTTCTTGCTCTCACGCAGCACAAAAACAGAGTGTGAAATCATGATGTGTTTAGATGCTGGACCGACCTTTAAACATCTGGTCGTGAGTTGGACAACAGCCATGGAGAGTCTCTTTGATGGTAGCGGTCACGATTGGGCAGGAGAGAGAAGCAGGGGGAAATTTGGGCACAATTTGTTACAAATTGGGAGACATGAAGAGAAAACACAATTTTGGCTTCATTTAGGGCTATGTAGCGATCTTGACTCTGTGATTTGCGGATATATTCGTGGTCTCTACTTAGGGGTTTTGAGTGACACTCTTGGGGGTTCAAAACATCTTCAAATTGTTGTAACTTTGAGACCTTCAATTAGCCAACCCCCACCTCTCATGTGGTCTTTTTCTCTTTCGGTCTGTGGATGGTGAGCAGGGTCCTTTCCTTCTTAGTTATCACGTCCAGCTGTTTGCTGGAAACGTCTGCAGAGTTAAGAAGATCAGGCAGCTGCATCGCAGTGAGTGAAGACTAGAGGTGCACCAAGGGAGAATAATTGAACAGTGTGTGTGTGTGTGTGTGTGTGTGTGTGTGTGTGTGTGTGTGTGTGTGTGTGTGTGTGTGTGTGTGTGTGTGTGTGTGTGTGTGTGTGTGTGTGTGTGTGTAAAAAATGTGTGTTTTTGTGTGTTTCTTGTGAATTTAAAATCACACACTGTCTGCACAGGCTCTCCAGCTCACAGTCCTATTAATGACAACTCCTCATTCAACAGTTTGGATCCACCGTCTCTGAATGTACAGCATTCCTGTACTGAGATGTTGACATTTTTTCTGCACATCTCATTGGCATTGATCACAACACATGCATCAAAACATGAAGACACATGTTGAGAAAATGCTTTACTGACCACCAAAATGTACCAAGCATCAAATCTCTCAATGCCTTTCTGATAATAAATGACTTGTGATTGTGATCCGATATCAAGTTAAAAAAATACTGCTGGGATTTACGATCCATATTTTCATCAATAAACACCACTCAAAATAATTTACAAAAAGTGTTTGGGTTTTTTTACTTATTAAATTTATATACCAGAATTACTACTGACGTAGTTTATGATGAATATTCTTTTTGAATTGTTAATACATTTATCGGTATAAAGTAGAATGGCATTGACATGCATATGTTTTGCAAAGATGAATGGAAGTTTATGTAGTATTAACACTTTATTTTTGACATCCTTTCATTTCCCTCACTGCTTTATATACATCCATTGATAACAGAATTGATTCCAGTAAATTTTCCATGTCAGTAATATCTCTATAAATGTCACAACAAGAAAATGTTTCATGCTGATTAGCCAACAATGAAAGCAACAACTTGCTTCTAATTCTTCCTGAAGTTGTTTAGTTGGCTTCCTATTAGTCTTAAAATAAACAGCCAAACACAGGACTTAGACTTAGACTTAGACTTATACTTATACTTAGACTTAGACTTAGACTTCCTTTTATTGTCATTACACAGAGACTCAGAACAGTGAATCTGGCGATGAAATGTCATTGCTTGGTAACCGGAGTACACAGCATTTGTTCGCACTTCGCATCGCTATTAGGTTTAGAGAGCAGGAAGAATGGCTGGAGAACAAAATAAAGCCCTTTCCCACAATCCATTTGTAATTTCCTGTGTTTCTTGTCTTTTCACTACAACATTGACTTTCTGTGACTAGAACCGTTCTTATACAGATAATCTTCTGCAGACAATACGATTCACCTGACGTGTTTGTCAGCACCATTCTCTATCTGCAGTTTCCTCAGCTTTTAGAAATGAACAGATATCACCTGCAAAGCTGTTCAGTTTTAACTGTTAGCATTGTTTACATGGGGTTTTAAAGAAAGGCTAGGGTTTTTTTTAAATATTCTTTTTAATAGTTTTATTTCTATGTAATAATCTTCCCTCCAAACTCAAGTAATCTACAATCCATGACGAGCTTAGGGCCTCAGCTCCTGCCAACACTCCCCTGAGTGGCAGGTGAAAGACGGGCCTTCTTTAAACTGTGCAAAGATGAGAAAGATGAGGTGTGAATTTTTCCTCAAATCACATGGGAATCCAATCCAGTGTTATGACAAATAATATAAGGCCTCTCATGAGAGAACGCAACAAAGCAGAAGACGTGTTTCCCAGAGTTTAACCTCAAACGATCCTGCGCTGCCTTGTCAGCAGCAGGCTCTGCTGTTTGTTATGGATAGCATGACACACCTGTGTCGGGTGGGTGGCATGTTTGCAGAATGGCTCTTGAAGTACAGGTATTCTGATTCAGTCATATCAGACGACTTTCAAAGAATAATTTTTTCTGAAGAAGCACACTGTAACAATGCCCTAACCCAACCCTAACCCCCTAACCCCCTAACCCTAACACAACCCTAACCCCCTAACCCTAACCCTAACACAACCCCTAACACTTAACCCTAACCTAACCATCCCTTACCCTAACCCTAACCCTAACCCTTAATCTTATGGTTGGGTTGGGGTTAAGGTTAGGTTTAAGGAGGGTTTGGGGTTAAGGGTTAGGATTAGGGGTTAGGTGTTGGGGTTATGGTTTAGGGTTAGGGGTTGGAGTTAGGGTTAGGTTCAGGGTTAGGTTAGGTTTGGGGTTAGGGTAGGGTTAGGGTTAGGGGGTAGAGTTAAGGTTAGGGACGGTTAGGGTTAAGGGTTAGGGTTATGTGGTTAGGGTTTTGGTTAGGGTTTAGGGTAGGGTTAGGGCTAGGGTTAGTGTCAAGGTAGGGTTAGGGAGTAGGGGTTAGAGTTAGGGTTAGATTAGGGTTAGGTTTAGGGTTATGAACAGTGAAGAGAGGTCCAGAAGATTCATTGCTTTTCTGTATTTCTACAGTTTTCTAGTTTTTAATTTAATATCGTATCTTCTATTGAATGTCTTTTTATAGAATAGAGCAATAAATGTTATAATCAAGGTCCGGACAGTGCTTTATTCATAACTGGTTCTCATCATGTCAATCATTGTTATTTATTTACTAAAACTGCTTGGTACTGTTGATGATGAGGTTGTCTATTCATGGTTAATCTCTCATGTTGGTTGAGATAAAAGATCTTAAATGGTTTTTAATGTGTCTCTACTGGAGGCTGAGTCCCTGAAGGAAAAGGGGTTGTCCAAAGTAACACAAAGACCTTGGTGATGTCAGTGAAATCAGAGTTAAGGTTCATTTCCTGATTCTGTGGAAATACTCGGATGTCTTCCTTTTTTTTGTTGTTTTTTTGACATTTTGCCATCAAACAGATGAATTATTTCTTTTCCTCCTAAGAGCCGGCCAAAACCAGTCTTGATGAACTCGTAATTTCGGTTCAAGCTGACTCAGACACCATCCGTCTGAACCGGTTCCACTTTGCTGCTCGAGGTCCAGTCAGAGCTCCAATAATGTGAGACATTTACAGAAAGCAAACTGTAGAAAAAGCTAAAATCATGGCAATGTTGCTTCTAGAATTATGCACAAAAAAAAATCGTAAATGAAATTAATGGAAATACGGTCTTTTACGGTATTTTAGCATTTCTACTTATTATATAACATAGTGTGGATTATATAACAACTCTACTGTCAAAGTTAGTTTCACTGAATATATTTTATAGTGCAGGTACATTATGAATGTTGTATTAGGTATCATGTGATAGAAGAGCCAGACGGTTTTTCTACCACAGTGACATCTGAAACTCCTTTTCATTACTTTCTTGTCTCTGTGTTTTAGGCCCCTCACTACATTAACCTTGCTAATTAATGCAAGACATCATTGGACTGAGTATAATGGGTTTCAAAAGGAAAATGAGTTGGAAATTACCTTAACCTATACCCTTGAGATCATCCAGCGATTCTCTAGTGTTCCTGTGATTATTCTACGATCCAGAGCCCCCGCTGGCTTCTGATGTGGGGGCCTGCCTGCCTGCAATTATTACCCATTAGCCTGTGATTGATAGCTTCTCTGAGGGCTAATGCATCGCTATAGTAGGAAAGAAGATAAAGAGGAAATGACAATAAATACATAAATGAATAAAACGCTACTTCTCATTTCTCAAATCTTTGGCCACTCTGCGTCATTTTAGAGATTGATGCAGTTCTTATCCACGACAAAAAAAATGTGTGGATGCTGGAGCAACACAAGAATCCACTAAACAACATAAAAACTCCTACAGCACTCCGGCGTAAACTCTGCTTGAGAGCTGCAAAGCTCACTGGAATCAATTTGCTTATTTCTACACAGGATTAGACTAGAGGAGTTTTCGTATGTCGTTATGATTGATGATGGTTGGGGTGTAACAGAATATGCATATAGACTGATATACCCACTTCACTATCACTGTTCCTACGCAAAGCACTGGAGCTCTGTGGAGCCTCTTTGTGTTGGAGGCAAATACCCCATCCTTTCTGAATCGGTCTCAGTAGTAAATGTGATCACACACTAAAACTCGGCTGTTCTTCCTTCGACCCCCTCCACAAATAGCTCCCCTTATTGAATCCCCCCTCCCCCCCAACTGAGTGGCGGTGTGGGGCGTGGCTGCCCTCCTGTCGTGAGGCCTCCGTTGAACGCTGTGTTATTGCCCCCTAATCATCAATTACGGGGCTAGGCTTCCACACCTGGAGTAGGCCACGGCTGGGAATGACTTGAGGCCATTAGGATGGACGTCCGGCTGGGCTGTTTATGGAGGGGGCTGGGCTGCACCCTGTGAAGGTGTTAATGAGCCTTCCACAGATAAAGTCAGCAGGCTGATCTACCAAAGTGTCTGATTGTAAATGAACTTCATGCTGAACCGCTGCTCAGATTCTCAGCCTAGTTTACCATTACATACACAAATGTCTGGGTTTTTCAATTGCAAACAGACACTTTTGCAGTATTTCAACCAACGCAGTGAAAGGACACCGATGTGCAATATTTTGCATTATCTGTCGACCTAAAAACTGTTCCATGGAATACATTTTAATTTAGACAGGAGCACTGCCTGTTGGTTTGTTGCACAGTGTTGTCTGTAGCATTCAAAATCTATTACTTCATAAAATGCTGAGAATTTCAGTCCAAAGTTGACTTCTGATTGCTGAAGCAAAGGTCTGGAAATGTGGGGATGAATCATGTGGACGTTTACCAAGCCGGTACAGAGTCTAATAATAATGAGTACAATAATGAGTTTTACTATGAAATGTGTGGATTTAAAAATAGTGTGTAATGCTTCTTTTCCTTTTCATCTCAGTCAAAGGGAATTTATAGTGAGTTCCAACAGGTTTGTGACAAGGTCTATTAAATCAGAATAAGAATTGTTCCTCTTCAGTCGTGATTTCAGAATCCGAATTGTTCCTCACTGCTCTACTGGTGTTGTCTTCCATCAGAGACATCTATCAAGGTTGAGCATTGACATTCCTATTTATATTAAATATACAAGAGAAATCATGGATCACTGATTATCAGGATCTACCCATTAAAAAATATTAAATATTCCCTCTATGAGGCAATGTGGTCCCAAAAATCTCTAAAAGCAGACTGGAGGCAGAGCTTTTAGTTGTCAGGCTCCTTTATTTTGGAATCAGCCAGTTTTTTAGGGGTTTTTTTGTGGGATCTGTAGCCCAGATTAAAAAACTCAAAATCAGTTCATAACTTTTTGAGTAATCCTACAAACAGACAGACTGATTGTTTCACCTCATTGGCAGATGTAATAATATGGAAGGTAATAATATTGTCTTCCAGCTTCAGATTTTCAATTTCCAATTCATTATTTTCAGAAAATGTTCCGAATGGAAAGAAGACAAATTCTGCTCCTCGTGTTGAATGTCATTTCCTTGTACGCACTGAAATCTGCAAATGCTGTTTGATGAAGTGTGGCAGAGGACATGCATAGACCACAGCCTTCGAGCTGCTTCCACCCTCTGCCCTCTAAAAAATAGATGTCTCTTCACCCTTGAATGCAAACAGATTGACTGAGATTCTTGTCATTACAATAGTCGCTCTGTCGAGCCCACCTCGTCTGCGCTCAATTCAACTGTTGATGGTATTTAGGTGAAGGAGACAGCTCGCTGCAGCACAGCTCTACATCGTTCAGCATATTGAAAGAAAAATGAGGCATTTCTTAGAAGAGCTGCAGGCAGGTAGGGGTGGGTGTTTTCAATGGATTACACCTGACAGGGTCGTAGATTGATGTTCTGACTTTCTGGTTACTTTAGAACTCATGGGTTGCCTTGAGTCTTTGCGATACTGAATTTTTCTGAGATATGTCAGAGGTGTAATGATGGATGAGAATGTGTGGTATGTGTAGCATTAACACTATAATCTGCTGACATCATGTGTGTGTGTGTGTGAACAAGAGAGAAAGAGGGTGTGACGTGAATGTGTAACTGCAGGGCTTTCAGATCCTCTCATTTATCTAATGTGTCTTGCTGTTGATGTGTTTACAGGTTTTGGTGGAGAGCAGTGGAGGAAGTGACTGACTCATCTTTGTATTTATTTCCTTGGCAAAAAGCTGTATGAGTCATAATGGGTTAAAATGCCTTGTCTATGCATCATAAAGTCATTGTTTGATAGCTGTGCTACTGTTGTGTATACAACACTAGATTATAATGAAACTGCAGTATTTTGTTTCTCTTTATACATAAATTTTCTGCATGATGTTAAATGTCTGTTTCTCTGCTTGTTTAATCCATGTTTACCTCCATGAACTGCTGTGCGACATCATTATAGCTGTATTGTCAACATGTCTATTTTAATTTGATGACATTTATTGTTCTGCTTCTGATAATACTGACTTTAACACCAACTGATCTGAATAGTGAATCCCAGATTCACTACTGACGTACAGTCCCCAGTAGGGACTGTACGTCTGATTTTAGTCATACTTGCTAAAAACTGAAACCTTCAGATGTTTTAGAAATGACTCATCCTTTTTCTAAAATTCCATTTTATGTCCAGGAGTTGTAAAAGATTCATGTCTTCGGCAGAAAGCTGAACACGACAGACATTTGGAAAAACCCTGTAAAGTAATTTCCCTGTTTTTTGGATCACAAATATTTGACTCTTGAACAAACAGAAGTCACAAAGTATTAATAAAGTTCTCAAAACTTCATGAAAATGACAAATAGATATTGACTGGTATGCTGCATTGATTTAAACTTAATCAATAGCATACAGTCCATTCTAATAGAGCAATCTGAACTCAAAATCATCTATCTATCCCTACATATTCCCCATAAGCTTCAGTGTCTGAAATAACAACAAAAATGGCAACCACTGATGCAGTCAGCCTCCACGGTGTCCCTGATGCGCTTGGCTGGTGCTGTGGGATCCACTGACGCAAGCTCCAATCTCCCTGGGCCGTCCATGGAGGTAAATAAACCGATGATTGCCTGCTGAGGGAGGACATCATCTGCACGCATTTGAAAGCCTGTTGATTTTCTGATCATCCTGTTGCTCTAATAATCGCCCCTATATGTTCAAACCCTCTGCCTCAGCATGAACTCTTTGATACGGTGACGGAAACACAAGGAAATTGAAAGACCCCTGAGAATCAATATGTGAGAGATGTCTCTGCCGCCTGTGCCGAGGGTGACTTATTGCTGCTCCTTGCTTTTTATTGAGTGCTCTTCTCTTGACCATAAGGCCATGATGATCTCTTGTGTTGGATCCACCTCAGAGTACCATGAATAGTTAGACTTGCTACTGAAGAACATTTGTGGCCTCTCAGCAGTTAAGTTCCTTCGTACATTGAAGTTTCCCCACAGTGTGTTACTGCCAATCACCTGTCAACTATAACACACCGATTAGTGTTCCCTCCCACAGTGTTCTGTTTGGGGTTCAATCCCAGCCGTTCTTCAATCCAGGTCTTTGTTGCCTCAAACAAAAAACACTTGTAGGACCACACTGCATCCTTCTTCAGTGTTATTCAATTTTAATAAGCACCACAGCTGCCCTCAGGGTGACAAGGAGAGGTTACGTGCAATTCAATCCTGATCAGACACTGTTTGCTCATTTTGGGATTGTCTGCTACCTTCTCTCAGGATGTGAAAGGCTCAGCGCCTCAGGCACAGCTAACTGTGACGGGGGGGAGCCCCATGAGAATCCCTATGGTCGGTCTATTGGGAGAAGCTCCTAATCCAGGATTATTCTCCCAGGCCTGCAGTCAACTGGATTAGGAGATAGTCGTTGGAAAAGAGCACCGTCAGCACTCTTTCATCAGCGGCTCAGTAGATTAGAGCCTTACTGCCTGTGAGGTGGCGAAGAACTCCGATCCTCGACGGTCCCCTCGCAGCCACCATACATGGAGATGGAAAAGAAGGGGATTGTTGAGTGCACACTCATACAAGGTGAAGAGTTGATTTTTCCATTCTTGACATAGGGTGTTCATATATGGTGTCAGGAGATAATGAATGGGTTTATGGGTGAGGGGTGCTGAAATAAACGGAAAAGAAAGAAATAAAAAGCAAAACTTCAGTGACATGTTTGTAATAATTTTATCTTCTAGTTTGCAGGCTTCCATAAAGCTGCAATCTGCCTTTCCCTCTTAGAAATCATCTACATCACAGAGTGTATGGATGTGCATTCATACATGATACAGTCTGCTTCGTGCATTAAATATTGCTGCGACTGCATTTTTGCACCTTGTATTCATGTTGGTTCGAGTGACGATCTCAGCAGTCGACTTTCTGGTTAGTAATCGGCTACTATTGATTGTGAAGTGGTCAATGAGAGCTGATCCGTCCGCTGGCCTCAAAGCTGCAGCGGTCGGATCGATCCGGGCCTGCTGCAGAGCCTTTGTGTGCCCTGCATTATGGAATGTGGACAACCATGTCTGCTCTCCTTCTTGAGAACAAAAGAGTATCAGTTCTTAAACATTTTGGTCTTTTATTTATCTTTTATGTTTGGCAGTTTGTACAATTTTTGAAAATGTAATTTTGTTTTGTTGTTATTCTTTATTGTTACAGTTTAACTTGTTAATAACTACACAAACATCTATGAGCACGCAGTCCGCACAATCGCATTACCTCGCCATCAAAACTGCATCCCATTGACTAAATGCAGAGAAAGAGGCCATATTGAAATTGCCAGGTGCCTAATTTGCTCTTTGTTGCTCATAATTGAAACCACTCATCCATCCCCCACTGAACAACAGAGAGAGAGAGAGAGTGAGAGAGAGTGGGAGAGAGAGATAATTGCCTTATAAGGCAATAGGCTGTTATGAATGTGACGTTTCATTCCCAGCAGCGTGCTGGCAGATGATACGGTAAAGCCCACATCTCAAATCCATCTGAAGAAAGCTGGCTCTCACAGGCTTTGGTTTGATAGCTCCAGCTGTCTCGTTCAGAACTGCATGTGTGTGTCAGCGTCCACATATATGTGTTTATGTGTGTGCTGGGAGGGGGAGGATGGTGCATGTGTGTGTTTTCTGAGGGGATGGAGTGGGTGGAAGGGTGAATGAGTGAGTGCATGTGTACCGTGTTATTGACTCCAGAATTACTTCTCTGCAGGGGGATTTTGTTGGAATTTGTGTGTGTGTGTGTGTGTGTGTGTGTGTGTGTGTGTGTGTGTGTGTGTGTGTGTGTGTGTGTGTGTGTGTGTGT
Organism: Antennarius striatus; assembly: GCF_040054535.1. Taxonomy (NCBI): domain Eukaryota; kingdom Metazoa; phylum Chordata; class Actinopteri; order Lophiiformes; family Antennariidae; genus Antennarius; species Antennarius striatus. Next base: position 11,838,490 of record NC_090791.1, on the reverse strand, counting down.
GTGTGTGTGTGTGTGTGTGTGTGTGTGTGTGTGTGTGTGTGTGTCTGTGTGTGTGTGTGTGTGTGTGTGTGTGTGTGTAGCAATGGCCTACAGGAGAACATGGATAATGAATAGAGATGCTGAGTCAGGTTGATTTAGAGGGCAAGTATTGTAACGTGCACACACACATATATATTAACACAGTCACATAACATGTGGAACAACAATTTTCTCCTCCTTTTTGTGTCTGTTTTTCCGTTCCTTGTTGCATCCTTCTCTGTTGCTCTCCATCACCATCCCTCGCCGTCTCCCTGCATCTCAGTAAACCCTTCCCCCAACCAGACAGCAGGGATGCATGTGCAAGTCTGTGTGTGTGTGTGTGTGTGTGCGTGTGTGTGTGTGTGTGTGTGTGTGTGTGTGTGTGTGTGTGTGTGTGTGTGTGTGTGTGTGTGTGTGTGTTTGTGCTCCCAGCTGGGGGCAGCAGTAGGGAGGGATGTTCTTTGGGGAAATGGAGGACGGTATGCAGTCTGCTCATCTTGGAAAACTGTCAGTGTATCTTCTCTGCCTTCCCTCCCTTTGTTAGCTGTCAATGTCTTCTTTTTACTACACATATCTGTTTTACCCGTTCCGATATCTCAATCTGTTCAAAGATAGATTCCATCCTGCCCCCCCTCCCTCTCGCTGTGGCTCTCTCTTTATCTTCCGTATCGTGTTCTCTCCATTTCCCTCCACACAGATGTGCCAGGGTTTTTATCACTGTTGCTGGTGCCCTCTCAGCATGCACCACAGCCCCCCACAGAGAGGTTTTCCTCCTGTCACTACACCCCTCACAGGGTATCCTCCTGCTAGCAGGTCTCCCTAAAGCCCAACCCTTCATTTATCTCAGTTCACTTTTCTTTTCTTTTCTTTTTTTAATCTCTCCTCCCTGCTTTTGTAGGAGTGCTGTGAACTCCTTTCAATTACCTTCCTCTACCTCTTGGCTGTCACTAGGAGACAACGTTTTTTGTTCAAATATTTGCGTTCCATGAATATACCACCCTTAAGCACCCCGTATAGGTGTGGGCGCAGCATCGAGGAAATGTTAATTGTGGCTCGGTGAGGCCCCCTCGCGCATTCCTCCCCTTACAGGAATCTGGCAGGAGCTCAGACAGGGAACAGACGTCTGGGTCAGGGCAGGCTCCGGCAGAGCGAGGGAGAGGAAAAAGGAAGAGGGGAGGTGAGGGAAATGAGAGTGTGAATGCGAGAAATACACGGATGACTGAAACAGATGTAAACATGATGAAGGGAAGAAAAATAACTTGTAAAACGTCCTTTTTGCACCGACACTTTCAGGCATCCAGGTCTGAGATGAGCCTCAGGGGGGGGATCTCCTTCAGTAGGAGGTGTTTTATGCTACTTGAGAACACGACTGAAGACACAATAAATTTATTTTAACTAATCCTATGATGTTCCTTTATTTAACAGTATTTATTTAGTTTCTAAAAAGATAAATAGTAATTTTTATCCTACAGCTACCTATTTTGCTTTTTCACTATTGTTTTACCTGCTTTTAATTACAGTGTGTGGCTCCACCCTCTTATATCCCCTGTCAGGTTTGAATTTAATGAAACGTGTTATTTATAAAATGCATTATCACCATTATTATTAAAGCTTGGGGGGAAAAAAAACAAGTCTGAAAATGAGCCTGGGAGGGTTCGTTTGTCAATCGTAGCTCAAGTGGATGAAGTCTAAGAGGCCTGGATGAAAACAGGGATTAGAGTGTGTTTCAGCACACTGCTGGTGCCTGTTGCAAGATCACCTTAATGTGGTAAACAGCAACGGCTTTGTTTTAAACAAGAAATGCAGTTTATGGCACTTCAGCCATTTCTGTTGGCATGAGGGCTTCACTGCACTGGCAGAGGACACCCTGAACATTCGGAGTGATGTCATTGATTGAGATGATAGAGCAAAGGGATGCTTTTCACTGGGGTCTTCAGGCTTCTTGACAGTACCAGTGAAAATTATGCAATAACAAATAGTAATCCTGCATTGATCATCAGAATCTACAGGAAGAAGGAAAGCCTTGCTGGCAGTTAGATGCTGACTGAAAAAACTGGAAATGCATTCCTTGTTTGTCTTGAAGGAGTGGTGTGAGGATATGTGTGAAATGGCTGCTGCAAGCAGAGCGAGTGTAGTCACAGGGTTGCAGATAATACGATTGTGGTTGGTCACTTTAGGCCAACGCAGCTGCTCCTGTGGCTGAATGAAGCGTGTTTGATATGTTGTGTCTGGTTTGAGTCTGCCTGGCTGTCATCAAAATTTCACAAGTTAACTTTCACACATTAAGAAGACACGGAACAGGCGAGAACCTCCTCCACATTTTTTTCCTCAAGGCCTAAACACTGAATGTAACAGACGAGTCCGTGCTGTTTGGATGGAAACTCAGTTTCTTCATTTTTCCATTCATTCTTTTACTTAGTTGCTTTCTGTCTCAATGAGTCCTTCTTTTCTCCATCTCTCTAACAGTCGAATGTGAAACTGTCAGGTGTGTGTGTGTGCGTGTGTGTGCATGTGTGTGTCTCTATTTCAAACCTGAAGTATTTAGCATAGTTAAATTTAATATATGAATGTACAGTTTGAGACACCACCTGCTGGAAACAAATTCCTTCTCTGTTTTTTTGACACACGATGGCAATTAAAGCTGATTCTGATTCTGAAATAGTCTCCTCTCTTGGGCTACTCCTCTCCCTCTCTTTCCAAACAGGTGGATTATCCAGCGTCCTCCTATCCTTTGTCTCCTGTTTATTCACCCCCAGCCCCCCCCCCCCCCCCCCCCCAGCTCCCCCACCACCCCCACCTCTACCCCCACCTCTGCCTGCTGTTTTCCCAGAGAAGTCAACCTGTTATCAGCAGGGTCTATGAATAGCTCAGGGTTGGAGTTGCGACCCACTCACCTCCTCGACACGCTGTAGCTGCTGTGCTTTACTCCTGCATGTGAAATCTCCCCAGCGCTGCTCCTGCTACCTGGATGTAAGGGTAACACAACAACGTTCTGCACAAAGTGTTCACAACACTGGATTCTTTTAAAGAATAACACGCCGTGTAATGTTTTTAACAATGCAGCAGGTTCCAGGCATACACGTACATTTAAGCCAAGATATAATGTGGATTTTTAATTAATTAAACAGTGTAGTGTTCATCTTTGTGCGTGAATGTGGACGCCTCTGGCAACATTCATCACCTCTCTGCTGCTCTCAGAATGAAAAAGACATGAAAATGCTAAAAAACAAACAAACGCCGAAACATATAACAAACATTTGCACTCATTTTCTTTCTACACACATTTCCTTCTACTCTCTCAGCGCCAGACAACTATTTATTTTGGTATGTTAATACAAACTCTGCATCTCGACATGCAGACCTGCATCTCTACTTAGATGCAGCATTGAAAAAAGGATCGGGAAATTTGGTTGTTGCACGATGCTTCTAGAAACACTGACACGTGCTTATAATGCAGTGAACAGTATCATCATCCCAGTGTTTCTCCTCTGTGTCCCAGCTCCAGTAATACACAAGGGACAAGGAGCTTAGCAGTGACAGCCCCAAATCCCTCTTTCCATGGCACTGATTTCTGGATTAAAGAGGGGAGATTTCCACACCTCTGAATTGTATTGCGTTACGGGGCTCATGCATCTTTTCATGCATCTTTTCTTCTGCAGCATGCATCGAAATGGGAGAATTTTCTTATTTACACAGATTTAGAGTGATTCCGGTTCGGCCATGGGGGGCTGTAACAGAGATGAGGTTTGAGGCAAGGAGAAGGTGGAGAACAAGTGTGATTATTGAAGTATGCCCCCTTATGGGGGGGGGGGGGTTAGAGCTTCAGCAATAATAATAAGAAACAACAACTAAATAGCTAAAAGGATATGTATATTTTGCATCCTGAAAAGCTTTTTCCTTCTTGGCAGCTTGGGGTTTATTCATCTCCAAGTGTTGCCATTCAAATAATGCCTCCAATCTGAATTTTTAATGTTGTTCACGCTTCACTTTGACAGATTTGGACATGACAAAAGGTTGAGAATGTTCTCATTCTAGAATGAATAAAAACCTCCCCACTTTGTTTCTCCTTCCCTACCCCTTCCTCCACTTCTCGGGCACTCCTTTTTTCCGCTTACTCACTCGCTCCTCTCGTCCAGGAGTTGAATCAAGTCCTCCATCATTTTCCTGTTCACTTTGTTACCCAACATTGTTTTCACTTTGCAGGTTCCGCATTCCTCCACATGGCATACCGGCCGGCCTGCTGGACCTCCGGAAAAAATTCCTCTGCTGAGATTATCTACTCATATTTCATTCTCACGCACGTACACACACACACACATGCACACACACACACAGAGTGGCAGTAAATTAGTGGAATTGCTGTACACTTTTATTACCTCTGAAGAAAGGTTTGTTTATTGTTGCAGAGCCAGAAATTATTTATTGATACACTAAAAAAAAAGCCTAAATGATATTGATTTGCTTTTTGAGTGATCATTAATGTTATTTAACAGATGCCGTATTAAAATCAGATTGTGTGTGTGTGTGTGTGTGTGTGTGTGTGTGTGTGTGTGTGTGTGTGTGTGTGTGTGTGTGTGTGTGTGTGTGTGTGTGTGTGTGTGTGTGTGTGTGTGTGTGTGTGTGTGTGTGTGTGTATGCGTTATAAGTTACTTCAGTGTTTGCCAAATCACATGCAGTTTTATTATGTGTTCATTCTGCGTTTTGTGGGTAATTAATTTCTGAAGAGTCATTAATTAGGAGCAAGGAAATTATGAAAATCAACTGAGTTTTCCCTTCTGGTGCTTTGGTGGAAATGTATGTGCATTCATAATTACAGCAAAACACATATTTTGTCAGAGAAACAATAATGTTTGAATGATGAAACGGATTGTTGGGTTTTTTTCATCTGGAGCAGACACATTAATACATTTACAGTCAGTCACATGCGTACATATGCTCACACCACACACACAAACAAACACATTTCCTTGCAGTTGGCAGTGGGTGTTAATTGTGTTGGGCCTCAGGGCAAAAATAACATTGCACCAAAGACATACATACAGTGTTCGTCTTTCAGCAGCGTTCCTTTTTCGACTAGGGTGACTTTACACGATGATATTGCAGAAGACGTCGACTATATCGCCGTCATTAATGCAACAATTAGTCCTCATCATATATTATTTATGTTATGGAAAAAATAGGCACGCTGCTCTTTTGTTCAGAATTCCTCCTTTTCGTATTGACAGGCTTCACCCGCCCTGTGAATCCCCACAGTCAGTGTTTTCATGACTATATGACTGGTAATTGCTAATTAGGTTGGTGTTGCAACAGACCCCTGTGTGATGTGATAGCACAATGTCGGGGAACACACAATAATTACAATGAGAGGTGTTGTAGCAGTGTGTCAACCTGGGCTCCCTGTGTGGCTGTAAGACAAGAGGTTCGTGGGAGGAAGGCTCTCAGATCTTCAGTGGTGTTTTCTATATGATAAATACAGCTGTCAGAGAATTAACAGCAGAACTAATCTATTATTTAAATGTAGGATTCTTTTCATACTCAAGGTTTTCAATGCTCTCCTTCCATATTTACACAGTAAATACCCTCTATTAGTTCATGTGACTGTAACTGAACTCTAGCTGTGTCTTAAATCCCAGCACACAATTCTGTTTTAATGGAATATGTGCTGTTCATTTAACCTCCTGGGTAGGTGAAACATTTGAATTGAGAGACACATTTGAGTGTCTACATTTGTTCACACACACACACACATCCCAAGTAACCCATCAGTGATTCAGTGATGCATTTTAATTTAGAACTACCAACGACCATATGGTCATGCCTGTAATTCATTTCCCAAAACCAGATTTCTCGCACCATACGACCGGTTTCTCATTGCACGCACAGCATTTGTGTACTTTCCAATTTATGTGACAGTCAAGAATGTTGTGAAACTAAAAATAAAATGTTCCACAAGAAACCGGTAAAACTGGAATTGAGCGTTATGTTCACCAGTGATCACCTCATGAAATAAATAAAAGTATCATACCACAACAGCGTTGTGAGTCTAACACAACAAGCACACACACACACACACACAGGCACACACAGACTCAAGTGTTCTTCTTAACGCTCTGCCTGTTAAAAGCCTGTTTGAGATTTTGGATTGCAGCATCCTGAAGAGCTGGTCTGTGGGTGAGCTACTCTGAAAACACATGTTTGTCTAATGGATTTAATATGGCTATAAATTACAGTCATCATGGTACTGGAGCATCAGCACCACTCACATGGAAATGAGCAAGAGCCTTTCAAAGCTTTATCAGGAGGGTGTGTGTGTGTGTGTGTGTGTGTGTGTGTGTGTGTGTGTGTGTGTGTGTGTGTGTGTGTGTGTGTGTGTGTGTGTGTGTGTGTGTGTGTGTGTGTGTGTGTGTGTGTGTGTGTGTGTGTGTGTGTGTGTGTGTGAGAGAGAGAGAGAGAGAGAGAGAGAGAGAGAGATTAATTTTTAAAGTCTAAGGGGAGTACATGGGTTTGTTTGGGGTTTTTTAAATATTTTCAAAATAGTTCCGCTGTTATTTCTTCCCCATCCTTTCATACATTTTCATTACATGATTTCTGGCCTCGGATTAAGTCTATTGATGTGTTGTTCATCATTCAACTTGAACCACACTCTTTATGGCTTGATTCATAACCTACAATTTTTAAGGTGTGAAAGCTTCAGGGGCTTTCTTTTCTGTATTTGTTCAAACAGTAATATTTTGAACAACATGGGTTTTCCATTGATGTCAGTCGGTGTTAAATTCTCCAGTCTGGGGTTGTTATGCAAGAAACATGCATGCGCAAAACTTGCATGTAAGTGTGTATGCGCATGTGAGAACATGTCCATGTGCATTACTGAGTGAGCGTGCATTTAAACTGTTGATTGAGGGAATCGGTAGAATGCAGGGAGATTTTAACCTGCGTCTCTGCCTCATTAGGCCTGCCTCTGTTGCCATGGTTGTCTATTAGTGCAGCAGAGATTAAAGACTCATTTACATGAGAAAGAGGCGAGAGAGGGACTGCACTCTGCTAGTATATTCTGGAGAGGAGGGTCAAACAGGGTACAGACAAATGTTTGCCAAAGCTTTGACCATCATTTTGACCACTTACATTCATCTGTTGGTGTTATCACCACGGGTTACGTACACTTTTCAAACGTAACGCAATAGGTGTGCATAAAAACATTTATGAAAGTGCATAATGTGTGTTATGCAGGCCTACTTGTGGCACTGGTCTAAACTGTTTCACTTCCTGTCTTCCTCCTAAATCGCCTTTTAAGTTCTGCATATTGCTAATCCAATTATATTGGGGGTTTGAATGTGCTTGTGAAATGGCTGACAGTGTCGGTAGGCTGCATTGAGGCTTGTATCTGAAATCCTGTCACACCTGATCTATGAAGAACAATAGACTAATGACGAAACATATTTAACTTGTAAATGAGTGTTTTCAGTACAAACAAGCTCAAGCACATAATTAGGCATGAGTCATCTTGTCTCTGTCTATGTGTGTTTTACTATGAGCAAAAGCAGGTGAGACAAAGTGGAACTGTTTCACTCGATTCACTATGGTACCTCTGATCAAACCAGATGATCAATAAACTGTGGCTCACATCTCTGGAACATCAGTCCGCTACAAAGCAGCAAAATCCATAAACGCTCCAATTCTTCCAAATAAAATGTGATTATTTTGTGATATTTTACTGAAATTTAAGATGCAGAAAAATCTAGGGCAACAGAGATCTCCTGGTGGATTCATAAAATTCTATGCACCATCTATTGTTATCACATCATCACTCTGCACAGGCAATTCACAATAGCCTCTCATAACAGAGAGTCCATATTTTATATTCCTAATAAGCCAAGTCTGTGGGCTGCAAGCAGCAAAAGACAGCGAGGAGAGAATCTTGCCTATGAATATTAATGTGTGGTACAGGGGGAGGTTGAGGGGCAGGGAGGGTAGGGAACCAAAGCCTCCTCCAAATCCTTTGCAGATAAATTGAGAGGGAAAGAGAGATGATTACATGCATGGTTTTTCACAGGGCTCCCCAAATCTCATTTTCTGTAGTGCATTTTAATGGGTTCCTCGCACACAGCCGACTAAGTCTCAGGATGCTGCTGTTAAAGAGGGGCAGACAAATTCCCAATTCGAGTGATTTTTTTTAATGCAGTGCCACGAGGGTAAGCCATGGTGTGAGGTATTGTCACGGTTGTTTTTTTTGTAATGCGGACAAAAAAATGGGTCCTGTCGACCTTTTGTCTTTTCAATGTGCTGCATGTATCACTGTCATTTAAATGCATGCTTCAGACAATAGAGAGCCTGCACTAGATGGATGGGACGAGGCAATGAAAGGGGAATCAAAGTCGTTCTGGGCGCTAGATGATGGAAGAGGTCGCCACACACGAGTCCTCAGGGAAAATGGTCCAACATATGTGTGACATAAAAACATGACAGAGAATTTGCTCATCGAATGAAAATTTCTTCACATTTGATACAATAAATGAAAGACTTTCATATTAAATTCACAGCATTTACAAATTCTCCTCGTGTTAATACCTGTAAAATGTCAAAATGGACTTTTTCTGTCAAAACGCTCACGTCACGTCATGATTTCCTATTGAAATCTGAGACTCAGACATTGATCTCCGTCCTCTCTCCTTCCGAGCCGTGTTTATTGCTGATAGTCATCAGGGCGACCCGGGGCAGACTCCAGGGACGGTTTAATTACACACTCTTTCTCTACGTGTCTGTCAATAACCCAACTGATGCGATCATTCATGTGGTCGTCCCAATCAATACTTTGAGGAGAAAAGCAGTTAAACTCCGGGGTCATATGAAAGGAGGATAACATTGGTTTTATTGCATTGTTACCAGGGTAATTTTACTATCTGGTAGTTTACCAGTTCCTTATCATCAATAGGTTTTTGTAAATGGAGACATTCATTCAACTGCTTTTCCTGTGGGAAATGGATGTTCATGAATGTACCTTCATTTAAAGTTGATAGAATTTAATATCTGCAAAAGAAAACTTTACTTAAATAAACAGAATCATTCGAATAGAAAGCTGCTACAAGCTGACAACATCATTTTTGTATCCTGTTTCTCCAGTCATTATATTTCCTTTTAGTTTTCTGCTTTTCTTGACTACATTAAGGCACATTTACTACAGCGGGGAGCCGATATCGTCTTGTGGAAGCAGTTAAACTGAGATGTTGCCACTTGGCTGAAGTGAAAAATTAGTATGTGGAGTGATATATTCTCCTTTCTTACAGATATTTGCGTGTGAGAAAATCTGGTGCAAGTACTGCAATCTGGATATTCAGAGTCATGAGAGAGCAGATGACAATTACTATAATAGAGGCTGTGTTTGTGCATTTGTACTTGTATGATAACAAAACAAAAGACCACAGTCTCTGTAGTGTGTAAAGCTATGGCTCGTAGAAAAGAACCTACGGGTTCACCAATCTGTATAAAGTCTTTTACTTCCATTAGCTGGTTGTGTTAAACTGCATTCAGTTCTCTTAACAAATGCAATGCATTTGTGTTTTCATACAAATTAGCAGCATTCAGATTTAACAGGAAACCTGTCTTGCTCTTTGCATAAATTTGACTTTTAAAGTTTCAACCAGTTGTGCAGTTAATTTCCCCCACTGATAGTGAGCGATGACAACCAGTGTCAGTGTGTGCTGCCTTCAGGTGCCTGTTGTGAAAGTCAGATTCAGGAGAGAAGACAGAAAGGTGCGAGTGTGAGAGCAGATACTCTGTTCACTCAAACTCAGAAGTGTTAGATTAACATCACACATCCACTTCCTGTCATCCACCGGTGTGTGTGTGTTTGTGTGTGTATGTGTGTGTGTGTGTGTGTGTGTGTGTGTGTGTGTGTGTGTGTGTGTGTGTGTGTGTGTGTGTGTGTGTGTGTGTGTGTGTGTGTGTGGCTTTGTGCTTGTGGTGTATACAGTGTATGTGTGCAAGTGACACAATGCTGTCTTTAAAAAAAAGTAAAAAGAAAACACTTCAGCTCCCAGCTCATCAGCTCCTGTGGTGTGGAATAGTAACAGTTGTAGAAGGAGTATGTTGGTGTGTGTGTGTGTGTGTGTGTGTGTGCGTGCGTGCGTGCGTGCATGTGTGTGTGTGTTTGCTCTGAATGACAAGGATTAATTTCAACACACTGTCCGTGTACGGTAATCTTAGATGTGCCGGTCATCTGCACAGATCAATGAAAGCAGGAGAAAGGGAGTCATTGAGAGAACTGGATCACACTGACAACTTGTTAGTCACTCGACCTTCTCAGGGTGTCTGGACACAAAAGAGGCTCTTTGAAAATGAGTCCCACCCATGACCCAAGGAGTTTGGCGAGAGCTTCACCCTGATGTGGAATCTCCAACTCAGGACGTGATGAAGACAACCTTCCCTCTGTTAGTGTGGGAACGTTGGTGGAGCTGACCAGTCACAGACTGTTACTTCAGCTGTCACCCTATCTTGATATTAAGCTTTCCTCCTTCATTTCCCACCCATAGCATCCACATCCCCTTTGTGCCCGAAGGCTATCAGCTACGGAGCTAGTGGTGACTAGTGGGAATCATTAAACAGGATTTACTGTTGATCCTCAGCCCTACCCTCCTTTTCCTTTTCCTGCTCCCTCCTCCAGCAGAAGCAGGTTCGCAGCAGCAGAAGACGGCGGTGATTCATCGAGGGGTTGCCAGCTGCGTCAGAGATAAAGTTGATGGAGGAGGCATTGACTGACAGAGAAGAAAGTGTAAACAGAGGACCTCCGGGTGTCTCGTCTTTAAACGTTTGCCTCTTCGCTACTTGTGCTTTTTGCCTGTCCTTTGGGATGGAGGAGCTTTATTTCCTCATTTTCTTTCAAGTTTTCCTCCTGTCATTTTCCTGCTCCTTCCTGCAAAGCCTCCACTAACTGCATTCCTCTGTGTAGCCATCCCTGTCTTCTCTGCCCAGTAGGAAACTGCTGTCCAATCCATAAGTCATGATAACAACCTTTTTCCACCCACTGACACACACACACACACACACACACACACACACACACACACACACACACACACACACACACACACACACACACACACACACACACACACACACACACACACACACACACACACACACACAAAACAGAGGCAGTGGAAAACCTCCCCTTTGCTCAGACCATGATGTCAGATGTCTGCTAGCTGACAGTCTTGCAATAGGAAAACAGGCTTAAGTGAGTTCAAGTGTGTGTGCACAGAACACAGGGGCGTTGCAAGCACACCGGTGAACTTATCCTCATTCTTCACTGCAAAAAAAAAGGGTAGCTGTAAAGAAATATCTGTCATGCAGTAGCATAATTTCATTTGTCAATAAATCTCGATATTCATTGGTTCATCTAAAAATAAATCGGTATTAAAAAGAGTTTGAAAGCAAGTTTTTTTATTCTCATGTTTCAAGATCTAAGATTTTAAGTCTTGGCAAATACCAAGTAATGCAGTCTGTTTAGGTATGCACCAAAAACAACATCCAGAACTGTAAATGTACTCAAACTAAAGGAGACTCATTAATCAAGAGTCTACTTTAAAAGTGATGTAGTGGCTTAAGTCCTTGATTCCAGACAGCAAATCTCCCTTTGTGACATAATTATTTTAAAACATTCTGCATCCAACCCAGTAAATGGCAAGAATGATTAAACATTTATTTATTAATGCAGTTTAAAAATCAATCTATTTATTTTTGCCTGATCTCCAGTTCAATTTGGCCTCCCATCCTTTAGGCCGCTCTGAGAAAAGCCTGGTCTCCATGTATGAGCTGCATTATTGATTTGCCATTATGTTGTATGGAGGGAGAAAATCCATGGCTCTCCCTTTAAATAACCATCACATGAGGACAAGAGAGATATATCATGGAGAAAACCATATCGAATTGGAACACATGGGATGCCTGTTGTAAGCAAAGAAATCCTCTCCTTGCATCTTACGTCTGACAAAGACGAAGCTGGTGAATTAACTTAAGATTCGCTGAATCAGGCGTTTTTTAGAGACCCTCACCTTTGTGTTGTAATGGCTTCTTCATATAGAGGCTCTCAGGATAAATCTGAATTTGTTCATGTCTATCGGTGGACAGAATTTGGCAAATTCAAACCATAAACTTCATGCCTGACCTTGGAAGATTTTAGAGTCATTGTGGATGACTATCCACCAACAATTTCAAATAGGCAATATACAGTAGGTGGTGCGACTGAAAATGACATCTTCCAAACTCTTATGTATTTATAGCAAGAGACCTGCTATTTCTGCTGCTAACAAAAACAAAAAGCCTTTAAATCGGGAACATAGCAATTTGATTTGCATCATATTCATGAAGCATCGTGGTAGCTCTGGATAAACATAATAATGCATATTTAAACAGGATATAGAAAAGTTTGTCTTTGAGTCAATATGTACTGTGGAACAGAAATGGTAAAAAAAAAAAAGTTGTAGTTCTTCCTAAGTGCTTCCTAAGTCAATCTAAAAAACTGAACTGAATAAAATATCACTGAAACAGATGTTAAATGTGGTCGAGTATCTAAAACGTGTTTCAAACCATTGTAACAAGTATCCTTGATGTTTTTGACTCACAAATCATCAAATCATCATTCACTTGGTGCTGAATTGTGCTTCTTAATTTGTAAAAAACAACAACATTGTTTTGGTCAGACAGTTTGCATTAGTATTCAAATAATATATTTATTCAAACAAACCCAAATATGGTATTTTCTCAGTTACAGAAGACAGTTAAAGACCCCTGAACACGTGTCTGACACTAAAGCTGCAGTCAGTGATTTTGGAAGTATTGCCGACCAAAAAAAGGTCCAACCAATCTTCAAGGGAAATAAAGCAAACCATCCTCCAAAGTGTTGCTGAATTCTGATTGGTGCATTTTTCCCACTTGAGCCAAATCAGCACAAAAAGCAGAGCTTTAACCAAACAGAGACGGGTTAGAAATAACCTATTTCCTTTTGTAAAAAACAGACCAGTTTAGAGAAACAAGCCACAAATGCGTCAAAAGGAAGAGAATAGATTAAATTTTCCACCTGATAGAAATGAAATACTCTATAAAAATATGTCTAAATTACAAGTCATGTGTCGCCCTCATGGGGACTGACTGGTAGGAATCAGGTTTGGCCACAATGAACCCTCTTATTGAAGCATTTGTGTTATTTTTGGTGCATCATTAGAAGACTGCAGACAAAGGGTCGTCTGTGCTGTTGTATTCAGGAGGAGGCCTGTTTTATTCTGATGTGGTGAGCTGCAGTACCTGTGACACACACCGAGTTCCTGTGTTGAGTGTGTGATGTGTGCTGCACGTGGCAGGGTGATGAGTGATGCACAAGCTGCCAGCTCTGCCTGCATGAGACCTGACAGGCTTGCCTTAGGCCATCAGTGTGAGGGTGAGAGGTGATTGGACAGTCGTGTGTGTGTGTGTGTGTGTGTGTGTGTGTGTGTGTGTGTGTGTGTGTGTGTGTGTGTGTGCGTGTGTGCGTGTGTGTGTATTATGGCTTATTGTCTGAAAAGTTCAGGATGGTTTCACCGTTAAATGAGGAACAGCGTGTGGGTGAAGCTTATTTTCTAATGCAGAGCCTTAGAGACAAAAAAAAAAGACAAAGAAGGAATAAGAACACGAGCTACAAAACAACTGATAGTATTGAGCTATGGTGTCTCTCTTCATATTGTGCTGTGGATAGCAATTTTTGACTGATTGTCACCATTTTGCAAGAAATGGCAGCTCAGTTATCTCCCTAAATTTAATACAAATCTTAAATCCCTGTTGTGCTTTTTTTGCTCAAGTAAAGGGAGCTCCCTTTATCTCCCACTGCCTCCTTTGAAGCTTCTCTTGGCTCCACACACAACCAATCAAAACCACTAAGTGAATTATGATAAAACAAGAAGTGGGACTGGGTTGGATGGCCTACGTGAATGAATTTCCATATAGATAGACGTGCTTGTCTATCTGCGAGCTCACTGTGCATTCTTCCTCTCATTACATTTTGATGGAGAGATGGCTGCTCCATCTAGTCTGAATCAACCTGTTTTACCCCCTTCACCACCTCCATCTCTTAGTTTCCATCTGCCCAGGACACTATATTGGTTCTGAGTCGCTATTGACCCTATAAAAAAGAACCTTGTTATATTTATTTTCCTGAAGCCTTACTTCTTTATCAAAAATATCCTATTCTCCTCATCTGTGTGGAAAAGAGGGGAGATGAAGAGGCGAAAGAATGAAATCTTCTCATCACGGTGCTTCTGGGCTTACATGTAAATTAAAATGCAATTAAAAACAGGCAAATAAGACACTCCCCAGAGATGGAGAAGGGAAAAGGGAGAGGAGGGGAGGGGAGGGGAGGGGAGGGGAGGGGAGGGGAGGGGAGGGGAGGAAAGGGTTCTCAGCATAAGGGCCTGCGTCACTCGTTATTAGCATGGCATTAGACTGAAGAGAGCTAAATCTGAACAGGGTCACAGACACATTTAGTAGGCATGCTGCGAGGTCTCCTTGAAGCCGTACCGTGCAGAGGGAATGTTTACTCGTCATTATTGAGCATCGTGTGCAAGACCATCACTGGTTTCCAACGAAACCATCACTGATAGCAGCAAATAAATATTAGCTCTCTATAAAAATATAACTAAATCCTTCATGAGGACTGACTGCAGGAACAGGAAGACACGTCTGCACCGACCGTCTCCTCGCCCATCGCGCTTCAGCTCAGCATACTGTAATATCCACAAGTCGTGCATTCATCCACATTGTAGCAGAATTCCACTGCCCCACCGCCTCCCCTTCTCTTGGCCTCAGCCCTCACCCATACACCCCCCCCTGTGAGACTGGTGTTCAGTGTGTAGCCCCCCCTTCCTCCTCTTTCCTCTCTCACACAGCCTCCCTCCTGCTCCTGGGTAGAAGGGGATCAACGGGGAATAGCATGGAGGTGGTAGTGGTGGTGGTGTTGGGGGTGAACCCCACACGACGGCAGCCTTGCAGGCAGGCAGTGGGGTTCAGAGGAGGGAGGGAGGGAGGGAGAAGGGGGGAGGCCACCCTGGCAGAGGAGCACCCCTTTCTGCAGACCTGTCGCCTCGGTGCAACAATGGTCATGACACTGGAAGAGGAATTTCCACTGTCACCATAAACACACACACACACACACACACACACACACACACACACACATAATAACGCAATGAAATATTAGAAACAGACCACAGACGTTTTTTCTGTATTTTATTATAGCCCAGGTTCCATCACACAGCCTTGAACAGACCACGTCCTCCGTGCATCGGGGCAGATGAGCAAAATGGACAGTTTGGTCCTCTTTGCCTTTTTAATTTTCCTGCGCTGAAAAAAGCTAAGATACCAGAGCTAATGAGCAAATTGTTAATAAGACAGAATAGTGCTGCCATCAAATAGTTAGACTTCACATAGGGAACATCCACTCTTCGGAAAAGTGACGATAACCCAAAAAGAAAACATTTCATGAAGGATGGGGTACATTTTTAATTATATAATACTGTACAGAAAGATGATTGAGGATCGGAGACGAGCACAAAAAAGGTCGATAGGCTTTTTTTTTTAGGAAGCGTATTATATAGTTTGCGTTCTTAACTGACCATCTCTTGCACATCTTTGGGGTCTGTGCTTCCACAGTCATGGTCACCCTAAAATTCCTGAGTACCTGTATAAGAAGGTCATTTGTACAGGTGCTTTATTTTATTATTACAAAATGTTTGCAAAACTTTTCCTCTGCCAAAGAAATCAAAGAGACACTCAGAGAAACACTCAGAGAAACTAATATTCTCACCAGCTCCTCCTCAATGGACATGATGCCAGTTGCTTGAAAATTTCATTAGTAAAGACGTAGTACCCTCTTCATGGTTGATCCTTCCTGTGGAAATACATTGCGATGGGGAAAAAAATCAAGACATTCTCCTTCTGAAACAAAAAAGCTTCTGAAACTTCACGCTCAATGTAGAGTGGAAGGACCAAACTCTCTGAGCTTCTGTCAGGACCGTGAACTTCAACTGAGACACCGATTCTGTCCAGATCTCATGCAGAGACGGTGGGTGATACAACATATCGATGCTCACTCCCTGCTCAGTTGATGCACGACGTTCATCCTGAGGATCAGCGGAAAACATTGGAAATGGATCCTAAAGCTCCAGTATCTGGGATCTCAGAAAGATTCAGGATAGGTCAGGAGCTGGATGACCTTCATGCCACAGATCAAGCAGATCCCACTCATACACTGCGTTCTCCAGTGCCTGTTTGGCACCGTAGCTCCTGATCAGGTCTCTGTGGTCCACAGGTTGAGGAACATCATTCTTGGTTAACGTCTCTCTCTCTAATGCCTTGAGTTTGTTCCTATCTTTCCCAGCAAACACGCAATGGAGGTTTGGGAATGGAAATTGTAACGCAATCCTGTTAGGGAGCAATATCAGTTTCACTATTGTTTCAAAGATTAATGCAGATACATTTATCATTGAACTGAACGGGTTTGGACGAGCTACCTGGTTCACTTCAAGTTCCAGGTGCTTGTGGTCCACCAGAGGCAGCTCAAACCCTAATTCATGCAAACGACAGAAAATATTTCATCATTCTGGAAGGATAAAATGTGCAGCAAGTGGGTTTTCAAGGAGAGGAAGCAAAATGAGCTTGCTCTCATTTTCTCCACATGATAATAGAAGACTTGGTATTGGTCATATTTGGTGAGGCTTTCACCTCATAAAAAGCAGGGGAAAATGATCCCAGGTTTGAGAGGCCGTTGGATGAAGTTTACTTGAATAAGCATGATCATAGAAAAAGCTTTAAATTTCCTAAAACATCTTCATGAATCCTAGAGTGAAATATTCTTACTCTATCCAAAAATGTTTTGATGAAGATTGAATAGTTTGGGATAATTAAAAGTTTTCTGTGATGGGTTTTTGTTATAATATTTCTCTTTTTTTTTTCAAAAGGGAGCAATATCAGTCAAAAAATAAATTACTCATCAATTTCATATGTACAGTGGTAGTGATAGAAGTCTCTGACAAACTGGGAGGATTCTCTCTAAACAGAGGGGGGAGGGGGTCTCACGCCTCTGCCTGTCATCCACCTCAAATGCAGTCTCAACATCTCCCCCAGAAAGTTTCCCCACGGTTCACACGTAGAATCAAGTGAAACTGATAATGCAATTTTGACTTTAACACGGGACACAACTGATGTTATGACATACGTGGTCAGATGTAGAAATAGGGTGATAATACTTTTAGTAAGTATCATCAAATCTGTACCCCTCCATGTTTTGACAAAGTGGGAGTGGGGTTCCATTCTTAGATGATCACTTTGTCAGGTCGGAGAGGAAAACTTTAACTGTGTGTGTGTGTGGCCTCCCATTTTGTTGCCAGTTTTAGAGCCAGTTGGTAACACACACACACACACACACACACACACACACACACACACACACACATACACACACACACACACACACACACCACCTCATTTCGGCCGTGCAGCATGACGATGAACGCTTTCCTAATAGCGTTCATTTGTTACAATTATCATAATTAAACATATGTCAGCAGCAGACAAAGGAAGCAGGAGATTTCTGTGTTAGCACCTGAAGCAGGACTCGTTCATCAAGCTGAAGAAACGGATCGGTATTGTTTCTACGTTAATTAACCTGACTAGACATAGATGATATAATCCTACGGCGTATTTAAAGCAGCTATTCAAGGAGGGTTTGTGTCAGTAATTCAGTTTTCATCTTGTTTTCAGCATTAGTGTGAACCTGTGTTTCTGGGTCCTCCCTTCATCAGCTTGTTTGGTATAGGAGCTTAATGACTGCCTGCTGAGGGCCATGAGAATGGCTGTAGGGCCCTCTTAACATTTTTGTAATGCCCCCACCCTCCCTCTCCTCCTCCCCACCATGTCTTTGCATTGTGTCCTTTTTTAAACCAATTTTCTCCCTCAGACATGTGGAGTAATGAAACCGGATGGTCTGCCGCACCTTTTTTTCCATCTCACTCACATTTTCTTAGTCAACCCCCTCCTCCCCTCCCCTCCCCTCCTTTAAATTTCTCAATTTCCTCAGCTGGCACTCCTGGCACCATAGGTGGTGGGTGGCACAGAGGGGAGGGCCCCTTCAGCCATCTTCTTGAGCATCAAATGTGTACGCAAAGTTCTAAAGAGAAGAATGGAACAGAAGGAGGATGAAGAAAGAAATTTGTGTTGCGATATAAAGGTCACACAGCTGATCTGACTGTGCTGTCCCGACGAGACCAGGACGCCACCGTGGGTCCCACATCAGGGACACATTTTCACAACACCCACATAAATATGCTTCACAAATGCTCTTTTATTCTCCACCCCATGTGTAGAAATCATTGTTAGCAGACAAACTCTTCTGAACTCACAGGAAAAAAGTGTTTGACCTGCTTGAAGGAGCCTTAAAGGTTTCTCATTTCTAGTGTGTATTAATTTTATAACCCCTGGATACATGAGAGCAGTCTTGATATTGACTTTAAATGACTCCACTGGTTGTTTGTTACAGGTTGTTTATTAGGAGAGTCCCTCCAGCGTCAGATAAAAACGGACCGACCCTGACTTCATGCCCAGGTTTCTGATAACAGCTCATCTGACCTTGACAGGCTGCTGCAAGGACAAAATAAATTCTGACATGTTTGTGCAAAATCACTCAAGAAACATCTAAAAATGGCTCCAGGAAAGCAGAAAAATGGACGTTATGAAAGACAAATCCGTGAACAACACGCACAAGTGGTTGTGGGTTTTCAAAAATTCAGGAGATGCAAATAAAAAAAAACGGGAAGAAAAACACAAGATGAACAGTATATCAAACTCAAGGGTTCAGGCTGGCATTTAATGCTTTAATCAGCCTTCTCATTTTTGTATTTTTTTTTAAATTTGTTGCCTGTAATCGAACCTTAATTCGTCGAAACGCGCATTCTGAATGCGAGGAGCGTCAAATGGGATGAAATTAGTAAACTCATGTCTTGGTGTTTCAAGTTATTTGAAATGTATGAGAAAGCTTATTTAATGACACAGGGGTGTAAGAATCTCACAGAAGATGACAAATCATTTTCAGCAACGAGCGAAAGCTTTTAATTCATGCAACCGTCTCCTGATGACGCAAAAATTAGTCAAATAAACTTCCTGCAGCATATTAACGATACAATTTCATAACCAATAAGACTGCAACCTCCCTACTGCTGTTAGTTTTGTTTGTTTTTTTTGGGGGGGGGGTGTTTGGAAGGGGATTTGAAAATAGATTCAGGTATCTCATCATTAGATGGATGAATTATTCGAATCGGATCCACAGTCGGATAAATATTCCATGTAACGATCTCGGTTCTGACGCAGACTGCGGGGTGTCATTCTTGTCGGTGCAAAATTCAAAAACGATGCATACTTTTCATTTTGGGTATGTGCTGAGTAAACAGTGCTGACATGGAATTAAAAGACTCAGAACCTGTTCTGCTTCTGAATGCGCTCGAAAAGTCGAAAAGATAAAGTAGCACATGAGGACCGCAGCTCATTGGTTTGATTTTATCAGGAGCCCATTTGTTTGTCCCTAACTTAAATTCTCCCCCTCTCTCTTTCTCTCTCTCTTTCTCTCTCTCTCTCTCTCTCTCTCTTTCTCTCTCTCTCTCTCTCTCTCTCTCCCTCTCTCTCCCTCTCTCTCCTTTCATGTTGTTGCTAGGGAAGCAGGGCGTATGCGCTCCCTGGCCGCAGCTGAAGGGCACAGGAAAATAACAAGAATATGGCGCAAATTGCGCATTTTAATCGAACATATTCAACCCAGACAGAGTCTTAGCCCCATCCTGCGCCAGATTCCAGTCCGAAACTCGGAAATGAATGAGTGTAAATGGCAGTATTTCGGTGCTTTTGGTCCATTGCCTTATATGGCAGGGCAGAGATAGATCGTGCCTGTGTTCAATAGGCTGGAGCTCCGCTCTGTTTCAAGGCTCCATTTAACCCTTTTGCTGCTGAATTATTTTTAGAGCTCCGAATGAATCGGCTTTCGGTTCCTTAAAATCGTCATTTTAGTGCCATTAGTGAAACGAATTGCGCATTCCTTTTTCACGTCGTTCGTACGTACGGATCGCAGTTTTAAGAATAGAAACACGTTTGATGCCCAAAGGGGCGCAATTGCGCCTGTTTTCAATTTAGTCCCCATTAATTCTTGTGACTGAAAGACATGGCATTTGCAGCACAGGTACATAATCACTGGTGATTTGGTTTATGTTTTTGGATTTAAACTGTCAAGATTTAAAAAAAAACAAAAAACAAAAACATAATTTACAACCAGTAGCGGATTATGACGCTGGTTTAAGGGGACAGAAGTGAACGCTCCAACAGTGGAGTTCATCTCTAGAACGTTGTCACAGGTAGACCGAAAGCTGCACCGCAGCAGTCTGGTGTTTGTCAAATCCATGGCGGTTTAGCCCAGAGGATATGGCACTGGGTCGACGATCACGGAGTCGCTGACCTATATTTGCACGGACTTGGCAAATCCAAGCGTAACACTTCTTGCACTGCTGCGCCGAGAAACACAAGAGTCACAGGTGATAAACAACCTCTTGCTGACGTAGTGCTGTCATTGCCGAGCTCAGAAGTCGACGGTTGTCGGTGCAAATCCCCTAATAAAACTGTTTCCACCGATGTGGAGGCAGGTTTTAAGTTTCGGGCTCATTTCTGCCTCCATCGGGTGCAGATTTTTAACAGTAAAAACGAGTTTTCCAAGCATATCTTCATATTTCTCTTTAATAGCACTATATCCCGAAGGCATCTATTATTCATTAACATCCAGAGATGTTATTTATTTGAATGACTCACTCAAAACTGCCATGACTAAGTGCATCAACTGAGGAAGGAGGAGCTCCTATCGAAGGACTGCACAAGTGGATTTTATGCATACGTGCTGTGACAGTAACGTAGTGGCTGATTTGAATTTCCAGACATCCCTCCTACAGTCCAATAACCACGGGATAAACCCCAACCTCTGTGCAAGGTCTCCACCTCCCCCTCCTGACGTCATGCGCCGAGCCGAAGCTATTGCACGAAATGAGCTGCTGGCAGTGGCACGACCGTGAATATCTGTGTACTCACAGTCAGGAGTGTGCAAAGGAGGGAGAGGGAGAGGGAAATAGGAGGATAGGTGGAGGGAAACCAGTCGGGTTTGGATACAACTGAGGCGCGCAACGAGCGGAAAGCACATCGACGGCGCGTAAGCAGCCAGCGTTTCACCGACTCTCCGTCCCCCCCTTTGCTGATCGGATTCTGGCGAGAATGGAGCTCCCTGCCGCCGGAGAGCACGTCTTTGCGGTAGAGGGCATCGAAAAGAAGCGCATCCGCAAGGTAATTAAAAAAATAAAAATAAAAAAAATAAAAAGAAAGAAAGAGAGGGAACATGTTTGCAAAAATAGCGATGAGGGACGTTGAAATATTGCTTCAGCAATTTTTTTTATTCTCCTCTTTCGCCATCACAGGGAAAGATCGAGTACCTGGTCAAGTGGAGAGGCTGGTCTCCCAAGTAAGTCCTAAGGCAACATTTACAATATTTCAGCAGCGCAGTGGGTGCATCGATTTGCCCCCCCCCCCCCCCCCCCAAAAAAAGTGTTACTTAATATTGTCATTAATGCAGGGCGTGCGCACACACACACACACACACACACACACACTGTGTGTGCGTGATGTGGCAGAGCGCGGTCGGTCGGTATGTGCCCAGTGGATCCACGGATGCCTTTACTAATTTATGCGAGGGAAAGGGGGTTGCTCAAGCCATGTAATCCAGTTTTAATTATTTCTGCTCTGCCAGCGAATTTACGAGACAGTGGTGCTAAAATGGCCGACTGCACGTTAGAGAGCTGGAGAGCATGCAGACAATATTTGTAAGATGTTTTTGGGGTTGTTTTTTTTCTCGCTCTGCAGTTGTCCTCTGGTATTTATTGATAATTATTGATGCCTCGTTTTGTGGAGATACCCGATCTACAACATCACGTGTTTTGCCATTAACCTGGAGGCCGGCTTCATGCGCAAATGTGACACCATGTACGACTGTGTTGGAGATGTAGGACCGTGTGCTTTATACACACAGATGCTGAGGCCTGTGTATGTTTCTAAAAAAAACAACAACAACTGATATCGTTCTGACAGCTCTGCGCTTCTCTCTGCAGATACAACACATGGGAACCAGAGGAGAACATCCTTGACCCGCGTCTCCTGGTCGCATTTCAACACAGGTGAGCCGAGCTGTGGACTTCGGACGAGGCCGCGCTGCCTCCCAATTCAGCTATGACTATATATGGGCATGGGAGGAGGGGCGTTCAGTAAACTCCGCCACCGATACGTCCCCACCCCCTCCCCAAAGGATTGTCTTCTGGAGAAAAGCCAGGGGATGTGGTCTCCACAATCCACAAATTACCCCCTAATGGAGCGATGTGGCGTAAGGGAAATACATGTGGATGTGTGATATATGGCGCAAATTACAACCATTTTTTTGGTAACGTCATGCAATCTTGCGTCCAAAATACATTGAAACCAACTTGATGAGGAGACCTGCAGCAGCTTCACTTTAATTTACAGGAGGTGCATGATGAACATAGGATAAATATAGGAATGTAACCCTAAACTCTGAACATATGTTAATCCTAAATGCAGTCATTTGATGAGGTTTCATGGGAGGAGGCCAAGCTGCAGCATGACTCTGCTTTATGTTTGCAGAGTCATGCCATATATCATGTTATATGCATTAAAGGCTTGTTTGGACACACTATATTTACCTTCCACCTTTATGTTGTGGACAAAGCATATCTCAGCGTGGATGCCTGCAGCGTTCTCGGGTTAAGACTGACTTCACGGAGGTCTGTAAAATAATGAGAAATGCATAGAGATCAATCTCATAGGTTGGGATGTTAATGAATACAAATGCAGCTGTCCTTGTAGGCCTGTAGGCGTGTGCACAACCTGGACCCATGGGACCGGTGCGATATTCTCTCTCTGTGGGCCTTCGGGCCACTCTTGGGACCGGGTAAAGACATGATGGCCGGGGAAAGGAATTCACATTTCTGAAAAGGCTAATTGACATGCAGTGCTCTCCAGTATTTCCAGTGTACCGCTCTCGCCCCCGTGTGTGTGTGGTGTGTGTGTGTGTGTGTGTGTTTGTGTTTGTGTGCCTGACTATGCGCTGATGGTCATGGAGTGCTGCCTCTGTGCTCTGTGTGTGTGTGTGTGTGTGTGTGTGTGTGTGTATATATATGTGTGTGGATTCCTCTCCATTCCCAGAGGATGGGGGATGGGGATCGACAGGGAAGGCTGTAATTGCCAAATCTTCAGTGAATAGGGGTCACCCCGTTGGATGATGTTTGAAATTGCACATATTATAGCGTTAAAATGAAGACAGTTTATTGTGGCAATTTTCTGGCAGCTCTAATAGTTTGAACATCTGTCGTCAACAACAGGCCCGGTTTTACTCCTTGCCCACTGAGGCCTGAGTACAGTTGGCCTTCATCCACCGCTGGTTATTTATGAGGCAATGATGAGTCAAGGTTTATATGAGGGAGCAATATTTCATAGACAACCGCCTGTTTAGTCTAGTCAGTACAACAGAAATTACTCTCTCCTCCCCCAATAAATGTGTTCTGAGAGGTGTTTGTCATTAGTTAGATATTTATACCGCTATTTTTTTTATAGTATTGTG
The DNA here is from genome assembly GCF_040054535.1 of Antennarius striatus. Taxonomy (NCBI): domain Eukaryota; kingdom Metazoa; phylum Chordata; class Actinopteri; order Lophiiformes; family Antennariidae; genus Antennarius; species Antennarius striatus. The sequence continues at coordinate 11,814,750 of NC_090791.1, read as the reverse complement.
TTGGTCGTTTGCATGTTTAAAATGTAAGCATGCGGTACTCCACAATGCGGTTTTTCCAATCTTGTATCATCCCTACCTCCTGACCCTAATTAGAGACTGAATGTAAGCAGAGGAAAGATGTGCTGAAGGAGGGAATATGTTTGAAAGACAGGGAGAGATTGTCCCTGTAGTAGCCTTAATTGAATTTCTTCAGGATAATGAGAATGTAGAATGGACCGATTACCATGGAGAGCTATGCAAATAGAGACCATAATGCTTTGCAGCAAGTCACGTGGGCATTCAGTACTCCTTCAAAATTCCACTTTTGACCTTGAATAAGTTGAACAAAATCCAAATGTCAGCCTGTAATATTACATGTGACATAATTAGGTTTTTTAATGTTTAAGACTGTACCGCTGGATTTTGAAGGTAAATATATGGCAAGAAACTGTAATTATCCTGTCTCCACAGAGAGAGGCAGGAGCAGATGATGGGATATCGCAAACGGGGACCGAAACCAAAACATCTTTTGTTACAGGTAATTTTCACCTTCATCATCAATGAATCATCACAGAGTTGCGTCTGTGGAATAGTTTTTGGCTTTTGTTGAGGCACTGTGTAAGTCTCCCTGGAGAGGCCTAAGGGAGTTAGGGTCCTGTCAGGTGTTTTTGAGCTGCCGTCATTATCATGTCATCATGCTTATTTATAGGTTTCTTTTAGAGAGGTGGAACAACAAAATGTTTCTGTGGCAGGATTTCTGTCCCAGCTAAGCATGGGACCAGTTTTGTTGTCTTTGGTTGCTCAGTCATTTTATGCAAAACAGTGTCTTTCTTTGGGAATGGTGATCAGGAGGTCATCCTGTTCATTTTTCTTCTTTGGCATGAATATGCAAATACAAGGACAAAAGTGTTGTTTTTGTTTTGTTTTTTAGCTAATCTTAGCTCAGTACTTCACTGGGTAATTTTCTGAGCCAAATGTGATTATATATTTTGAGAGACTCTGAGCTGATTGCTATGCAGTGTCAGTCCTTAAGAGGCATAGCACTGGTCACACGTGGCCAGCGATCAGGGATAAAGCGTGACACGTCTGGTGGCACTTGTCTGACCTGAGGTCACAGCCAAAGCGTCTTGAGCGTTTTGCTGCAGTGCCCCTTGACAGCCTAGGGGGGAGTCAGCCTGTTCAGGGGGGGACAGGGGGGGATAAGGACGTCATAAACTGTGAACTTAATGGATTATGTGTTTCAAGTTGTGATAGTTAATTCTAAGAAGGCAGTATAGTGGTCATGCTCATCCTGGAAACAGTGCCAGAAATGATCCTGGGGCTCTGAAGATTTGTCACGCCTGAGAAAATCACCTCGATGTCATCGGGAGGTCATCAGATTCATCTCATCTAAGATTTAGAGGCTGCTGATTTATTCTTGCTAAAACCCCTTTTTCAAAATTAAAGTATGGAGCTTAAAATACTTTTTTGGAAGGCTCAACAAGTGGATTCTAGTGGTCACATTTTGGAATCAGAATAGAATCAGGATTAGACATTTTGGTATCTCAGTCTCTGTTGTCTCAAATTTATTTTATTAGTCATTCCCTTGTTAGCCTTCAGAGTCTATATAAGCAGAAGTCCCTTCACCTGGATTTTAGGCCTGCTTTATTACAGACAGCCAATGTTTTTTGAAGTCTTCTTGATTTTACCTAATGTACTTCTGAAATGTAAAAGATTTTAAATGTGATGTCTCTTTCTTCAAGGTACCCTCATTTGCCAGAAGATCCAGCATTCCTGCAGGTTTGGAAGAACCGCCTCAGGATGCTGAAAGTAGCGTCAGGACAGATGCTGCCCAGTTCCAGCGGCCCCAACCCCAACAGTATCAGCTGAACAGCAAGAAGCACCATCAGTACCAGCCCAGCAGCCAGGAGGTGCCTGCAGACCAGCAGAATAACGGCAAGAAAAAGTTCATCTACCAGCTGAACAGCAAGAAGCACCACCATTATGAGCCTGATCTGAATAGGTATGATGCTCAGGCTTCAAGGCTCAAAGAAGTGGTCAAAGTTCAGGAACCGGCCAGTAAACCAGCAAATCCTGGCTGGAACTTACCATTGGCCTTGCAGCAGAAATGGGTTCGTGACAAAGACACAGGCTGCTTGAGCAAAGTCAAGGAATTGGCCGTGGAAGTGAGGAAGCCAGTTGTTAAAGACGGTGAAAGCGAGCATGCCCTTAAACCCAATCCTAAAGATGCAACCCTGCCTAGTTCTATCAGTAGCAAAATGAAGATAATCAAGAACAAAAACAAGAATGGACGTATTGTTATTGTGATGAGCAAATATATGGACAGTAACAAGGTTCACGGAGCAAAGGGTAAACACGGGGAATCTTCAAGCAAAGAGAAACCCCAAAACACCAAACCAACAGAGAACAATCCAGCACACAAAACCAAATTGTTGGAGTACTCGGAGAATGGAATCCCCAAAGAGATCTGTAACGGCAGCCCTGTCCCTGCTGCTGAACATCCTGTCAAGTGTTCTCCAAAGGACAGACATTTCTCCAAACCATCGCCAAGCACAGCAGAGGAATATAACACAGAAGTGGCTCGAGGTCAGGCTGATTTACCAGACGATCTACCCCTCCAGCTGACCGCAAGTTCACCCATGACCTCGTGGGCTGCCGACACCAACATCCCGACCCCTACGACCCTTGACCAGATCAGGATCCCTTCTTTTCCCAATGATCGCAAGCGAAAGCTGTTGGATTCTGCAGAGGACAGGAGCCTCTCTAAAACATTCCAGGCTTCACGAAGCTTCAGTGTCACCAGCACTGTGGCCACTCCACCTCAGGATAAACCTATGGACCTCCATTTTAGTGGCCAACGCCACAGCAGTACATGCACCTATGAGTTTATGGACTCTGGCAGCCAAGAGGAACCGATGGATCTCAGCTGCCCAAAAACGAAGAAACAGGTAGAGCCGGTGATAGAGCCAGAGCCGGCTGACAAAAACACACCAGTTGTGGTAGAAGACTCACAGAAATCCACAGAGAAATCTAAAAATATCCCCGTTAAAAAGATCTCCCCTTTTATGGGAAATATCATAATCACCGACATCACAACAAACAGTCTCACTGTCACCTTCAAGGAATATGTTTCTTTCTAAAATAATGTATATTGGGACCACCAGTGACCAATTGGACAATCTTTGTATATATGTGTATATGTAAATATCATTAGAATTTTGTATATGTGGAAATTTATAATTTATCATTCAAATTTAATATGTTTCCTATAACGTTTTATACCGTAACTCCTCTATGACGTTGTAGCCAAGAAAGTGCCCTCGATGATTTGAGCGAATGCATTAAGGTGGATGTATTCCACTTAAAAAAATATGTTTATTTGAAATAAGGAGCTTATTGAGTTACTTGTTGTTTTGTAACTGTACCAAACTTATAACCTGAGATGTATGAAGGTTGATACATATTTTGTATGAATAATATCACTTATTTTGCTCCTGATAGATGGTAGAGAGGAAGTTGTTGCATATACGTTGATCAAAGATCAACTTGAAAGCACTTAATCACATTTTCATAGGTTGGTTGTGTCATTGCCAGTGCAGAAAATTAATCTGCGCTCACTGATTGTTATCCTCAGAATGAATTGGCTTATTTTTGTACAGGTGTGTCTGAATTTGTTCTAAACACAGAGAAAACTGGGATGAATTTGGCCAAGTCAGGAACCTTTGAGATGTATGTTCTTTTGTCAGGGTTTGGTCTTGACTTTGAGATGCTTCAAGGTCACCAGTGAACATGTCATTGCAACACCATCTACTGTATATTGCACATTTAACTCTCGGTAAACATTTATGGTACGATATGTGGGACATTTCTCAAATGCTAAAATATACTATTAAAAACTGGTGTCATCCGTCGAACATGTGACTTTCCATTAAGACAGCGTATTGATTTGTACCATAATTAGGTTGTGATTTATTACCTTACTGTTGACCTCATACTGCTGGATTTGATGGCCTCATTAGGAGTCTCTTACTGTCTAATGATTAGTGACATTCATCTCATTTTGCCATGGAAGCTCATTATGTGAACTGAAAACCACCTCACTGCTATCTTCTTTAGACAAAGCCTCCAGGCGTGTTAATGAGTGTGTTACACAGATGAAGTTTAAGTTGTGACGCTGGCTTTGCATACTGTTGTTTATACTCTCTGTTTTGATTATGCTGCTGAAAATCCATACATCAAAACTGTTGGATGTAACCTACATTTGAGTCTAAATTGCCTTCCATGCACATTTAATGCAAAACCAGTGAGAATGCTAATATGCTATAGTAATAAAAAAATGAAGAGTGCATATTTATTGATGTTTAAGATGATCAAAAACATGAAAATGTGTTTTTGGAATCAGAAGCTGCAGACGAGTTTCCCTTTTTGAAAGCTATTTTGAGTTTGTTTGCTCCTTTTTGTTAATAGTTTGCTTTTTTTTTGTTCATTTCTTGCACATGATTCAAACTCAAAAGGATTGTTATTAAGTACATTCAGCCATGGGTTGGTTAACTTATTGCTGTTGGCACAACTTATTGGATGGCATGTTTCACAATAAAGAAAGAGACCTTTGACTTGTCGCATTGGTGTGTGTTGGGTGTTTTTACAATGATACGTTCACTAAACTTGTGTTTTCTTTACCTTACGGTCACATTATTAAAGTTTTTTTTTCTCTTACACACAAGGGACTTACTGTGGGAAGTACTGTGGGAGTATGGGGTGAGGGGGCCTCACCTTAAGGCCTTCCAATCCATATATTCCCAAAGTAAGCTGCGTTCGGGTTCTCGGAAGTAAGTCGGACTTGTTCCAAGGTGGCTGTTGGCCTTCTCCAGGGCTGCTCTTTATCACAAATTCTGTTTGTGATTTTCATTGATAGCGAGGCGTAGTCATGGTGAGGAAGGTTTACAGTTTGGTGGGCTGAGGATTGCATTGCTGCTATTTGCAGATGATGTGGTCGTGTTTGTGTCAGCGGCCTGCGACCTGCAGCGCTCACTGGTCTGGTTTGCAACCGAGTTTGAAGCGGCGGGGATGAGGATCATCACCTCCAAATCCGAGGCCATGGTTCTTAGCAGGAAACCAGTGGATTGCCTTCTACAAGTGGGGAATGAGGTCCTTCCACAAATGAATGAATTTTAAGTATCTTGGGATCTTCACGACGGTGACGCCAGTGCATGGCGGTGCACTGGCGTCGTGCCCGGAGTGTCCCCCGCCTCACGCCCTATGCCGCCGGGATAGGCTCCGGCTCCCCGTGACCTGCTACAGCAGAAACAGCGGTGGTAATCTGAAGATGACTGACTGACCAGGATCTTCACGAGTGAGGGAACAATGGACAATGGCAGACCCAGGACCAGGTAAGGGGATTATATCTCAACACTGGCCTGGGAACACCTTTCGATCCCCCAGTCAGAGCTGGTGGATGTGGCCGGGGAAAGGGAAGTTTGGAGCTCCCTTGTTGAAGCTGCTGCCCCTGCAACCCAACTCTGGATAAATGCTGGAAGATGGATGGACAAGTGAAATATTTCTGCACTATTGCTCATGTCCTTCACTAGTTTTGAAGCCTTTTGGCACGTACAGTGAAAGAATGGAACATTAAACACTAACTTAGTCATGAACCATGAATAGCAAAACAGATCATGTTGCATAAGCACAAATAATCCTACGTAAAAGGCCCCCAGTATTGCACACTGGTTTTATTAAACCTTTATCAGTGCATTATTTTTCCATTGTAACCTTACGTGAAGGAGAAATGCAAACACACAACATAACCGGAGGAGAGCAGAGTAGATTATTGTGTAATTCTCAGATTCCATCATGAAGGAATTGTTCTACGCTTTTGTCCACCCATAATCTCTCCAGTCTGTGGCACAATGTGGAACGGAAGGGCGTCAATTATTTGCCATTTAAACACAATGAGTCTGCAATGTCAAGACCATCGGGTAACCAGTTGAGCAGTGTGTCACAATGACAGAGCAATTCTCCCTTAAAAGCAGGAACATGCCATTCTGTCCTTAAATGCCAGGTGTACTGTATGTATGCACATATCATACCTCGTATATGAATGGTATGAAAATAATAACATCTCCTGACAATCTTTTAGGCATCACTTCAACGCCTAACCTGAAAATGCAGCACAACTTGTGCCACTATGAAGGAATCTCAAGCTGGCAGAAAGATTGAATGTTTCAAGTGATATAAAAGGCCTGGGAATGTGTGTGTTTGTGCAAGTGTGGTTGGTCCTTTCTTCAGCTAAAGTATGGGAGTTGCCTATTAAAGAATGCTGACAGAAACAGAGGCATTTGTTAAAAAAATAACGAATAAACAAGGAAGAATGAGTTATTGACAGGTTATCTGATGAATCTTAGTGAAGCACAGGACAGTTTCCCAGCATTTTCACCAATTTGTTGAACAAGAAACACTTTTCTCTGAAACATCTGGATTTTATTGTCTATAAATCTTTTCTTTTTTTTCAAATTGTTTCCAGCAGAGAAGTACATAAAAGATCAAGGAAAATTAATTTCAGCAAATGATTTTCAGCTTTTTGTGTCTTGTATGTTACTAAAGACAGCAGACACACGGATCTCACACCAACCAAGAATTTAACAAGAAATCCCTCAGTGACTGATTTTCAGCCCTTATGTCTGTCACATTCTCTTTCCTCCTTCTCTGGGATCTGGTATATATGATTTAAAGTGTGTACAAATGAATAAATTCTCAAATAAGTTATACAGTCGATGTTTGGTGGAAATCAATTCTGAAAAATGCAGAAACACCACAACTTTTGATTAATTATTAGAAGCGAGTGAAACTGCAGCCACAGACACACATGGCGCACAATTTCAGGCCCTAAGCATAATTGGCTCCTCTTGAGCTGATGAATAAATACACGCACACAGCGCCCTTCTTCTCTCTCTGTCCATATTCAGGATCCTGTACATGAACGCTGTATTTCTGCAGGCCTTTCATGGCGTTGAATCAACTATTTGAGTCAGTCGTGCACCAGCAGGAAACTGAAACATCGTTGAGCGGTGGAGGGAGGGGGGGGGTCATATTTATAGAGCAAGTGTGATGTTTCACATTCCCCCTTTATCATCGCAGCCACCAGCGGCCCGTTCATTCTCAGTTTCATCTTCAGCACACAGAGCAGCCTCAGGATCCAGTCAGCGGGATCAAGTGTAACCTCCAGGTCCAGGGTGACCCGACGGGGGCCCACGGCTCAGGAAATCAGCAATCTACATATAAAATACAATTTAAATTCACACATTAATTGTGACTTCACTTTTCTTTTCCCCCCCAAATAGACCGCACAAATATTCTAAATAATATCTTCATCTTCTCTGAGCTGTCAAATACTAATGATATTAACTTTTAAACCCAAAATAGCAAGACAGAAATGAGAGCTGGTGCTGCGGGTCCATCAGGCTGCTGTCAAAGATGCTTTTTTTAATTCGTTGCGCGCTGAAATAAACTACGGAGTAACGTGCGGGTCAAAGCCGCGCGTTTTCTCGCTTCAGGTTTTTTTTTTTTTTTTTTCCCCGTTTGAACTACATTCAGCAGAAAATGTCGCCCCGTAAGTAGGACAGCGAACATCGAGCTGTGTGCAGCAATTGCCCAAGAAACCAGAGAGCCAATAATGTTCTCACAGAGCCAGCACTGTTTATTCATGTGCGGCTGTCGCCATTGCGGCTCCTGCAGACTCACTTTTCATCGCCTCAGAGCCAAATATGGAGAGGAACGCTGCGCGGGGCTGTCCGCCTCCTCACAGCCGCACCAGGCGTCTTTCTCTTTGAACACAAACCGTGCGCGCTAAAGCCATTCCACTACCGACAGGAAATGTCGGTCTACAGGCTTTGACTATCAAAATGGTGGTTCATATTTCGACGGCAGCTACAACGCATCTTTTGTCCGCGGCGCACCCGCCTTTGTCTCCTCCACAGCGGGAAAAATTTTAAACAGATAGCTGCAAATATTTCATCTGTTAACAGGAGCGCTGCCGCACCTTCCCGCGCATCAGAACGACGCTCTGCGCGCGTTGCGATTTCAATTCGCGCATCTGCAGCGCGAATACAACATCCATTAAACACACAGCTCTCCAAAGATCCTTGAAATTTATTCTCATGTGCGACATTAAAAATAAGAATAAAGTCAGGATGTGACGGGATTTACTGCTTAATGCGTGGCATGTCGGAGAGAAATGCGTTTGCAGCTAGAATTTGTCAGCAAGATCAGAAATGGATGATAAATCCGTGGCAAATATCATATTATTTCTGTTTTGACGTCAAAAATTAGGTGCGATAGCAATTATATCTGTTAAAGTCAAGACAGCGGTCAAATAATTTAGTGATCAACGGAAATTTGCGGCCCGCAGACACTTGAGTCCTCTCACCATCAAGGTGTGTTCTGCAGTGACATCCATTGATTAAAGTCCTGCGGGCCTGTAGGTTGAAGCTCTTTTAGGGTTTCGGTTCAAAGAGACCAATTAAAGAAGAGAAAGAGCAAAAAATGTGGAAGAAAATAAAAGATGAAATTGTGATGTAATACGTTCCCGTTTTGCGCCAAAGTCCGACGTTGACTGCATCTGTTGTGATAATAATTTCATTATCTTCCAAATTTCTAAGCGAATCTAAGCATGATGCAGATGATTCAGAGGCTTTGGTGAGCATGAAGACTGCAAGGAAAAGAGAAGTTTGTGTGCTCAAATCGTGTTCTTTTATTATCATTCATTATTTAAAGAGAAGAGCAAATGAATGTCACCGAAGGCCTCCAGAAATAAGTTACAGCTCCGCGCCTCCTTTTGTTCGTTTATTATTCATTCGTGTTACTTAAATTCCGAATGATTGCTATCATCAGCACTGGGTCAATAATAATAATAATAATAATAATAATAATAATAATAATAATAATAATAATAATAATAATAATAATGATAATAATGATAATGATAATGAGAATAAATTTTATAATTTCTTAACTAATACTTATTGTTAGTATAATATCTATGTATATGTCGTTAAAAAAACACACACACACACACACACAGACACACACACACACACACACACGCACACACACACACACACACACACTCACATAGATACATACACACACAAACACAATTCACATCTTTAGTTTAAGGATTCAAAAACCTTCTTCTGTTTGTTCTCTTTTTTTTCTTTAACGCAAACCAGAGCCAGTTCAGTAAATTTACACACGTTTTTAAAATGTCGCAAAACTTCACCATTTGAATGTAAATTGAAATTTCCCCATGGGTGACTTTAAGCAAAGCAAATAAAGGTGCTTCTTGAATAAACTCATATTAAATCTGAGAAATCAGTTAAAAGCCGTCGTTCTGGACCACCTTTATTTCTCCGTGTCATTTTGTATATCTTAAAAAATGCAGCGCCAACAGCTGTAATTGACAAAGAAGATATATATATATATATATATATATATATATATATAAAATGAGTGTGTGTTTATGTGTGTGTGTGTGTGTGTGTGCGCGCGCGCGGGCACACACACACTACATAGTTTTTAATCAAGTCGTCGGGTCAAAAGCGTTTGGGTAAAATGTTAAATCTAAAAGTTCACTTACTTTAGGATGGTTTTACATGGGCTGATGAAATTATGCTTATAATTGGATCACACCACATCTTTTATGAAACAAATTAAATCATCAGTCATGATACTTTGAACCTATAAGATTCGATCTGGTACAGACTACCTCTTTTGAACCATGGCTCCATTTTATACGTTTTAAGTTTTAATGTTAGGTATTCCGTCTGTGTGGGTTTTACTTAATTTAATACCAGAACCGTTCACTATTTTAGAGTCAGAGGTCATTATATAGAGTTACACTTCGACTTGCAGGTGCATGATCTAAAAAACAAAACAAAACGTGAAACGTGTGCGTGAAGGTGTAACCTTCTATTAATTAATTATTATTCTGTTAGACCCAATTTACATTTTGCCTTTTAAAAACGTTTGTGAAATCCTATTTTTCTATTTTTCTCTGGACACTCGGGACCCCAGGACTGCGTGGTTCCACTCGGGTTCGCCTCTGGGTGTGCGTCGTGACGGACCTTCCTCTGGAGCAGCCGGAGCGGAGGAACTCCTCCCCTCCACTCAGAGACCCGCAGCACGTAGCAACAACCGAGCCAATGCGCTACACCGCGATCCGTCCCCCTCGACTGCGGTGCCTGGCAACAGAAAAAGACGTGATGACGTCCTCTTCAGATCACGTATTATGGGATGTGCGGAATTAAACAACCCGAAGAGGACACAGGGAAGGCAAAAATATTAAAAGGGACAGAAATAAACGAGGTGCATGGTCAAACATGGAGCTGTCGGCTGTCGGCGAGAGCGTCTTCGCAGCCGAGTCCATCATTAAACGGCGAATCCGACGGGTATTCGCCACGTTTCTTCACCCATGCGCTTAAATCTACACGCATTACGCAACTAATATTTGTGAAGCGCCGACTGGCAGCCTTCTATTAACCTGAATCTGTTGTTTTTACAGGGTCGCTGGGAATATCTGGTGAAATGGAAGGGCTGGTCTCAGAAGTGAGTATAATAGCCGAGGCTGTGGACAGCGCTCCATCCTGGCCGCTCGCACAACTGCACCACCAGCGCCTTCGTTATTCAACGGGTGGATGTTTGTTTTATCTTCTCTGTGCGCTGTTGGGGTGTTTATTGAATGTCTGGTGTTGCGTGTGCAGCAGTCAGGAGTTGTAGCATCTGAGCTGCAGGCCGCTGGGAGGCATTCCAAGCCCACAGCGTAGCGTTAGCAATGGCTGGGTTCACCGTGCGTCACCGTCCGCTACCGTAGTCTCTAATTGCAGCGCAGGCAGCGAAGATCGCCTAGATTAAAGTGTGATCGGCCGGTGTGCACTCTCCCACGTGTGACCCGCTCACTCCGTGGTCACAAACTCATCTTCCTCTCCGTGTTTGTGATGAAGGTACAGCACATGGGAGCCGGAGGAAAACATTCTGGATGCACGTCTCTTCGCTGCCTTCGAGGAGAGGTGAGGGTTTGACAGTAGGCCTCTCTCTGCAGCCCGGATGGCACCGCGCACTACGCGCTACTGGAAAATAGGTCCTTTACGGTGGATTCCAGCTTTTAACAATCAATTTTCCCCGTAAAAGATGTAACAGTTGACAGCGTTTCCGTTTCCAGTTAAAATATTTCCAACCAGTAAAGCAATTTTCCCCTCACAAACACGTTTTCTGCTTCATTCAGAAACTTTTTAAATAAATAAAATATAACTTTTTGTATTCAAAGCCACTCATAAACAATATAATTTATAATATTTAATCACCCTAGTACATACAATATTTAATTAAATCTGTTTTGTTGAACTTTCTGTTGTGGTTGGGGGTTTTTTTTTATTCAGGGAGCGTGAAAGAGAGCTGTTCGGGCCGAAGAAGAGGGGACCAAAACCCGAGACATTTCTCTTGAAGGTGACTGAATATATTTATATTTATGCGTATATGTCTGATTAACAATTCATTATGTCGCCTTTGGGGAAAAGAAAATCCCATCATATTTGGTGAGGTTTAGTCCAGTTTTTATGTATCCGTCATATCTTTTTTATCCGACATACAGCTGCTTAAACTCCTAAATTTCCTGCAGAGACCAAAGAATTCCATCTTAGAGAAACCTCATAAACTGTATTTGCTCCGTCCTTAGGCCAAAGCCAAAGCCAACGAAAAGACGTATGACTTTAGAGGAGAGGCCCCGAGGGGGATCCAGGTTTCCTATCCCATCCCAGAGCCTGTCATAACACCGAGGGCTCGGGAGGGTTTACGCGCCGTGGTTCCCACTATTTTCCCGCCAAGCGCGATCAACAGAGGGGAAAGTGTCCACGTCCACTCGCTGGAGCCCGAGAGGAGGCCGAGGCCGACTCCACCAGCCGCCCTGACGCTCCAGGAATCCACACGGCTCCCAAAAAAGAGGGGACGCAAACCGAAGCTGCGCTTACATTACGATAAAATAGATGGAGGCGGCGCAGCGGAGCCCTACGCCAAACGGAGCAAGCTGCTGGAGGAGCCGGGGTCACAGGGTGTGAACAAAATGCGCTTGCATCATCACGGGGAGACGTCAGACCACAGCCTCGTCCAGCTGACCAAGAGGTTTCAGGAGGAGACGACGATCAGCCCCAAATCCCACAGTGAACAGAGACGCATGGGGGAATCGGGACTGGCCTACAGCTGCGCGTTCAGTTCAGATGCGCGCACAAGTGCACAAAGGACTCGGTGCGTGATGTCCGTTTCTCAGCCCAAGTTCTCCACTGAGTATCTGAGGCCCCAGATGGATGAGTTCCGTCCCGGACCTGCAGCTATCCAGGATTCCTCCTTATCCTGGACCCCCTGTTTCACCAACGTGGACACGGTGACGGTCACTGACGTCACCACGAACTTCTTGACAGTCACAGTGAGAGAGAGTAGCACGGACAAAGGCTTCTTCAGAGGGAAGAGATGAGTATGGAGATCAGAGGATGCTCATGCTCTTATATGCTCATACATAATTGTTTAACAATCTATAACTAACGTGCTTACCGTAATACTATATTTTTTCTATGTAACTTTAAGACTTGTAAATTCAAATATTTAATACTTGGCTCAGAAAATTAAAAGTGAACGTGACGTTGAGAGTCTGAGGAGAGTGTCACCGTCACTGCCGTCACCTCGATTATCATCCTTATAAATAAAGAAAACTGTTCAGTCAAATCATTATGAAACTATTAGTTTGTTTTTGTCAGTGTTGAAAATAAAGCAATATCATAAAGTTAGAATTTTTTATTTCTTTGTAGAAATTTCCGTCCGTGGCTTATTACAATTTTAACTTCTATTGTCACAAATTTAAGGATGATCCGACGAGATGGTCGTTTTATTCTTTTCAACATTATTATTATTAAAATGTCTGTAGGAAATGGAATCGGGTAAAAAAAAAATCCAATCCAACGTGTTTGGAAGATTTAAATAATCCCTGAGTTTTAAAAGAAAGCGCCGGAGTCTTTACGGGGTCTAAAGTGTACTTAAAAAATAAAGATCGATAATACTTGATAAAACTTAATAAACAACTTATAATTCTAAAAGTGTTCTTTTTTAATGGGGGGGTCAAACATGTCGACATGTACAGTCAGATTTAGTTTATATGGTTATTGGTTCTCCTAACGCACAACACATTTTCATCGGTTCTGCTCTAACAAAAAGAGTCTTATCAAAAAAATGGATACAGATCTGCAATAAATGTTTGAATAAATAGTTCTCAGAAGCCAATTCATCCCATGATGAGGACGACAATATGTCTTAAACCTCATTTTCAGGGAAACTACTGTGTATCAGCTATTTCTTTTTCATTCTCGTGGTGCAGACGGAAAGAATTCTGAAGTGAACGTCAAGGCCTTCAAGATAAAACCAAGTGTTCTGGTTTCAATCCAACCATATAAATCATTCGAGCTGCGCTTTTTGACGGCTGGGAGGACAGGAGAGCGACTGACCCACAGACGGATCCCGCGTCACGATGAATGAATTACAACGTTTCTTTATTCAAGCGTGGATCTTGATTCAAAGTGGCGAGCATGGACCCACAGCTCTCATCCCCTCGATCCACAGTGGTTCTACAGTTTCCTTTGAGTCCAAGCTGGACGTAACAATCCGATGTTTGTGCGTTGACACGTTCTTTATGATCCGGTGTAAAAAAATCATTCACAGTTATCCACAGCGTTTGTGTTATATTTATTTATTTTAGAAATATTCTAGTCAGAACAAAATCGATGAGGAAAAACACAACGCATCACTGTCTGCTTTTTCTTATTTATTTCTTATTTCATTTTCACCTCAGCAACATCCCATTCTGAACATTCTGTGATGGTGCGCATGTTTTCAAAAGTTTGTGGCGACACGCGTGGGCGGATTCCAAACTTCAACAAAGACTTTCCCTGCAGCTAAGACAACATCTGGCTAAATTCTCCACATGTGTGTAATTGACTCTTCCACTTAGCCATCAAGCTGCCTCTGACGCGGAGCTGCCCGGAGGCCCGCGTAGATCCGAACGCACACGGAAACAGCAGGTCGGCCTGTCTGGTTCACGGTCCGTGGAGTTGTACCTCCACAAGATGTCGCCATGAGCAACGCCTTGAAGCAGTGCCAAATTATTTTCACACAAGGTTAAAATGCAGAGGAGCGCCTCTAGTTGCAACATCAAGATTAATGATTAGTGGGAGCCAGCCAGCTCCACGGTGCGCCGTCCTTGCAGAAATGCGTCGTGCGGTGCGTCACCCCGCCACCAGATGAAGCTCCAGCGCAGAAACGCACAAGCTTTTATATTTGTTCCCCTGAAATTATTTATGCCAGATGAACTGCACTTACAGGAGAATCACCGATCTAAAGTTTGGCCCGAGATTTATTTACTTTTAGAGGACAGATTTATATTTTTTCACTCAGCTGTGGCCTTTCATTCATGGCATTTCCTGTCAGTGAGATGGGGGGGGGGGGGGATCCAGGATATAAAAAACGACGAAGGTTTAGCCTGTCTTAACTGATTGGTTTGAGTTTAGTGACATAAAAACTCTCTGAAGTCAATGAATTATTGAGCGGAAAGTCGTTTTCATGTAAACAGATGGTCCAAGTGTTACAAAGAGATCAAAACCGATTCTCTCTGCATCGGTCTTCTTATGTCTCTCTCCCATTTGTTTGTCCCTAACTTCAATTATCCCCCCCCTCTCTTTCTCTCTCTCTCTTTCTCTCTCTCTCTCTCTCTGTCTGTTTCTCTCTGTGTGTGTATGCGTCTGCGTGTGTGTGTGTGTGTGTGTGTGTGTGTGTGTGTGTGTGTGTGTGTGTGTGTGTGTGTGTGTGTGTGAGAGAGAGAGAGAGAGAGAGAGAGAGAGAGAGAGAGAGAGAGAGAGAGAGAGAGAGAGAGAGAGAGAGAGAGAGAGAGAGAGAGAGAGAGAGAGAGAGAGAGAGAGAGGCTCGGTGAGGCTGGACCGTCTCTCAGTCTCTCTCCAGTCATGCTCGCTGTTTTCTCCGGGGTTTCATCTCCGTGTGGTTTAGATGTCACCAAACGCGTTTCTGTTCATTTATATTCTGGGTCTTCAAATCCGGAGCTGCACCGCTGATCTGTGCGACTGGACGGGGAGGTGAGGCACTTCTCTCACTTTTTTTTAAGATGACATCATTTTAAAAAGAGAGGAAGTTAAATGCACTTGTGAAAGGAAAACACATGGTTTGAAAGGCAACTCGTGTTATTTGTGTGAGTCGCTATGGGCTTCATTAATCTCTGTAACACTCATAGTTGCAGCCTTGATTGAAGATTTATTTCTGTTGTAAATGACTTTTATCTTCATAATTATCCTTTTTAGGAAGCATATTAATTTATTCATTGGTAAGATTCCACCCTGCAAAACAAATTTTTTAAAATCTGGATCTTTGCAACCTGCGCCGTAAATATTTCATTGGTTCATTATTCCTGACCCATATTATCAAATGATCTCCTAAGCATTGATATGTTAATTAGGATCAATCAGTAGTTATTGATAGTAAATCTGGGCTTTCCCCTGCTCCATCCAGGGGTTTGGAGGCTGGCGTGAATTCCAGGATCGTCCTGCAGGTGCGGCTGCGGTGCACGGACGGGCTGGTGAGGTGGATGACCCCGGGCCATGCTCTCCGGGTGGTTCTGAGACCCAACCTCTCCTCCACCCGACCCAACATCATCTGCATCAAACCGTCCCCTTCCTTCAGAGGAGTCAGCGTGTTCATCGAACGGGCCGGGGAGCTGGAGCTGCTGGTGACGGACGGCGGACCCCCCGGGCAGCAGGTGTTCTGTTTCCGGGCAGATGGTCCACCATGGCCCGCCATCTACCTCCAGTCCAGCCCGAAAAGGGATGGAGCCTGGAGCAGAACAATGATGGGCTTCAGATATGAGCTGCTGGCTAACAGAAGTGCTCCACCCAGCTTGGGCCAAACGGGGATTCAGGGTGATTCCTTATCATAAATCTTATTCATGCTTTTATACAACCAAATTACATGAGTGGTTGTTATTAAATAATTAAAATATTAAAAGTTGTAATCCCTCAGTAAAACAATATTTTTTAAAATTCCCATTGGTTTGAAGAGGCTCAGAAGAAAAATCCATGTATCAATGTTTATTAATGATTTATTAATTCAAATCAGTGTTGCTTAATGTAACATAAAAACATCAATTAATTAGATTATTTATGATTTATAAGTAAATTAGTGCCAGATCATGAGCCATTATAAGCCCTTAAGGCGGCAACAGCTCTGTAGTACAAATATAAAGCCGTCCTTTGGAGACTGAGGGACAAACCAGTCCAAATTCCTAAAAAATGCTAGCAGCTGTTCAATTACAGAGCTGGTCCTGATGACTGGAGCATGCAGCTGCTGGTCACTCTTTGTTTTGTCTGGAGGTAGTCTGGTTTCCATCGGGGGATAAAGCAGTAGACCACAGGCCGGCAGAAGGGCACCGATCCAAGTCTTCTAAATTGAGAGAGCAAATACTTCACAGATTCCAAACATGCCTTTTCATTGTGATGCCTGTTTTATTAGCATTTATCCATGTGTGCGGGCCAGTCCCAGTGCGATGATGTCATTGTGTCTATATAATAGACAGCTTCTGGTTCATCTTTTCTGCATTGCTAGGATATTTTGACTCCTGCAGCCCCCAGTGGGCACTGGGGCAATCAATTAGATAGATACAAAAGGAGTCAAGCAAGGGGTCAAGATGAGTGAGGGTTTTTGTTTTTTTGTTTTTTTGAAATCTGGAGGTTAACACTTTAAAGAACAGCATTCCGTTGATTAAGCCATGGTTTCTCCACTCCTTCAGGAATGGAACTGGTATGTGTCAGATTTTAAGTCAGTGAAGTGTTTGGAGGAGACGTGACTCCCATCCATCAGTCAATATCAGTCAGAGAGGGTCTCCATGTCTGACAGAAAGATGTGGGGGGAAAAAGAAAATGAGTCCCTACAAAATGATAAGCTTCAGGGTTTCATTGTCTTAAATGTCACAGTGGTGCATGGCAAATAACTAACTCCTGAATGTCTGCTGATTTTCTTCCACAGCTTCATGCAGACCCTGCAGTGACACAGAGCTCCTCATGGCCATCTGCAGCAGTGACTTTGGTGAGTACACAAAAAGTTTAGTCTACAAAGAAAAAAATCTCCACAATCATACTAAAATATACCGATATGTACAAAGAGATGGGGCAAAATAAGAAAACAACCACAGTGATTTGACAAGATTTGTGCAATTTAAGAAGAAGTTGCAAGTTGGAAAACCCCAACCAAATCCGGAAAACCATAAAAACTGATTCTAAAGAACATAAAAAACACTGTTGTACATCGCATTAAGGAGACAATTAGAGCAACTTCATCTATTTTAGCAAAAGGGAAATGATTTTGCAGTGAATGATTAGGTGGCTGAAGGAGAAAGACAAAAAAAAGAACATGAAGGAAACCAGCAGGATTTGTTTAATTTTTATTTGACTTTTCTTGGAGTGACACAGTTTTCCTCCTTTTTTTCCCAGTAATCCGAGGCTCCATCAGGAATGTCTCCCATAATACTATACGTCAGACATCCACGGTGGAGGTATCAGCATCCAGGATGTACTGGCAGCGCAGTGGAGTGTTTGAACCACAAGCAGTCGGCTCTGCATCATCTCAGCCCGGCTCCTCTTGGCATGGACAGATCCTCACACTCCTGCAGTGCCATGTGAAGCCCGGGGATGGCGAGTTCCTCTTCACGGGCTCAGAACACTTTGGGGAGGCTTGGTTAGGGTGTGCTCCGCGGTACAAACACTTCCTGTCTGTCTACCAGGCTGCCTGGGCAGCACGTCGGAATTCCTGTGACTTCCCTCTGGACTGAGGAAGTGTGTTGTAGCACCCCTGAGGTCTACCGTTCCCTGTACACCAATGTGCTGGCACTGTGGGGTCCCTGTAATGCTTTCATGTGCCAGTTAGGTGGCATCCAGCATCACCAGCGGGGATGGAGATGTTGAATTGATGGTTAAAAGGCACATTAGGAAGAAGCAGGGAGGGGCAAACAGCAGGGTCGTCTGAGCTGAGGCTCAGAGAGAGCCGGCCTTTGTCTGTGCTCCACCACTGCCCTCGGTCCTGAGAGAGTCCTGCTCCGTCTTTGTGTTTCTCCCAGCATCCACCATTGTTCACTTGGCTGGATCTGTAATGACTGTGGAAGGTGAGGCTGGAAAGGGTCACTACTTGTAATGTACGGGTCTCTTTTACTGAATAGGTTTGCATACATAACATTTTATATTTTTATTTGCTTTGCGTGTCGTGGGTTCTACAGATGACCTACAATTTAAATGTTTTTGCACGAGGATTAATTGCAATTATCATAAGAATAAATCTTCTGTGATAATCAAAGCAGTTGGCATTTTTTGAAAACTGGATATTTATTTGTTTTTTAAAAAAAAGAGAGATTAGTCAAATGTCATATAACCAAGCTTTGGTTTGATATTATAAGAAAATCAGCTCTGCAATCTCTCCGTCTCTTTATTGTCAGGTGAAATTATAACTCACCACAAGGAAGAAAAAAATTAACTAGAGCAAACATTGCTTCATTATTTCCAGATACATATCTGAAATTCCGCTCCCGTGAGCGTATTTGTGTCTAATGAGGTGTTTAGAAGTGACAGCACTTCTTTAAGAGTGTATTAAATACTCAAAGGTTTAGTTAAGTGACCTTACATCCCTATTTCACTCCAAATGTTGGAAAATCTCATCTTTTTCGATAGAAATTCCGAGCTGAAGAGTCCGACAAAAGTATCTTGTCCCTTCTCCTTCTGCGTCTCTGTTCTTATAGGTAGGTAGGTAACTTTATTAATCCCTTAAGCAGGTTCCGCCACGGAAATTATTATAGGATATAATATAATGTATAGTAGGATAGCTGTACCATAAAGTGAAATACAAAATCCCCTCAGATGGACAAAGTTCTGAGAGGCCTGAATTGGATGTTTCTTTTGAGCTATGTATCCACCGCATCACATCCCGAGAAGACAAATGGACAGATGTGAGGCCCCAGAGCCTGGGGATACACCCCCTCAGCCCCTCCCAGAAAAAGGGAACAATTAATTGACTTTTAAAGCCTTTGCCTTCTTAGCCTATTCCACACTTCTCCCTGGCTGAGCACAGCTCACAAATTGGTGTGTTGAACTTTTTATGGGGACTTAAATAGTTCCCAATGAAAGTGTAAATGACTGTGTGGTGAATGGGGCCCACACAATAGCCCCGCAGTGACAAGGCCTCTAGCAGATAGAATGACCATTGTCAGGGCTGCTGTCATCTAGAAACCATCAGGGCGCATGAAGCCGAAGCAGCAGCAGAGGGGAGGTCATCTTACTCTCACTCAATTCGTGCTTGTATAATACGTATATACATGTCTTCTTTTAAAAAAAAAATCTTTTTAATCTTTATGTAAATCAATTTTAAAAGGAAAAATTTGCATCGATTTTTAAAACTCACTGGTCGTAAGACAAACACTTTCTATTTGTAATCAGCAATGTTTTTGTATCCGAGATATGCTTCAAAGATTTTAATTTAATAAATGATGGCCAAAATGTAGTTTTCCACAACTTTCTTTCTATTGTGCAGAAGCCCAGTTTGAAGTCTCCTCCCTCAGTGTTGTTCCGAGGGGCCACCATGTCAGGTTTCCAATCAAAGTATAGCCTCTCTGCTGGCTTTTGAGATCACACAATTCCAGTGTCTGGGAATTCCAGCAGGCTCTCATGGGGAAGGATCCTGGGAGGGCTCAGCCTGGACATGCAACTTGGTGCACAGGCAGGAGTCCACCCAGACTGGGGGGTAATTGGTTTATCCCACCGCCTGGCCTGCTTTCCCATGTGGGCCACTGCTGTGGGGAGGCCCACAGTTACAATACAGAAGCAGCGTGATACTCTGCAGTACCGAGCAGGCATTCTCTGGGCCAGCTATAGAAAACAGACGCATGGTGCAAGGAACAAAAAGCTGCAGCAGACTTATTTCGAGGCTTTGGAAACGTTACCATTTGGTCTCTTTTATCGGTGGACAGCATTAGAAATTAAAGTAATAGAATTTTGTAATTTTTTTTTTTTTAAAGTAATTTAAAAAAAAAGTAATGGTGTGATTGTTCAAATTAATACAGATGTAATACAATTAGAAAAAATATATATCTCTAAACTGAAGAGATATATTACCAGTTTAATGGTAGTCTAAAACTCTGCTGAACGTTAACTTTATGTGACTGGACTGGTACCGTATTAACATGTCCTATCAACCACTATAAATATTACACCCTGTGGAAAGTCCTGAGCTTCATTTAGATCCTCACTTAAAGAACCAAGTGACATAACAAGACAACACCTAATTATAAAATGTAATAAAATGTCAACTTTAATTCATACAGCAAAAAGTCATAGTTGTTCACAAACATCTCAGTGGAACATATAAGAAGCATACATTATAAATGCAGATGATATAACATCATTCAGCCATTTGAATTCAAGTACAGAGGACCTCATTTCAGAATCAGTCGAATCTTCCTGTCGCCAAGCAGGAGTCTGCAAGATCAGGAAAAGTATTTTTTTAATTTGTATGTTGTCAGTCATTAATCTTTATTATGAAGTAAAAACAAATGACAAATTGTGAATTTTGTGTTGTACCTACCGAACCAGAGCGGCTGCTATCACGCCTCCTGCGATGGGTCCCACCCAGTAAACCCAGTGATAGGCCCAGTAGTTACAGACTATGGCTGGACCGAAGGCTCTGGCTGGGTTCATGCAGGTACCAGAGATATCCCCACTGATAACACACACAGGCATACAGGCATGTTTCCCATTAAATGCGTAGAAATGAATGGGATTTATTGTCCAATTTGAATCACAGCTACTGTATAAACATGATGCCCTGCAGTCAGGTGTGAGGTAAAGTTATTATTTTATGTGAAAAATTATAATTATTCACCTTAACATGTCAAAGCATGAATACACCCCTATACACTATCAAGATTTTAGTCCTTAACATCTTTGTTTTTATTTTTTTTACTGACCCAGCCAAGATGTTGAAGATAACAGTGCAGCCAACCATAAAAGGCACTAGAGGGCTCTTGGTCTTTACGTTGACGGCCCCCAGCAGCAGCACCAGCGTGACCAAGCAGGTCATAGCGACCTCTCCAAACAGAGCACCTGCTATCTGACTGTTTGACTGCAGCACGGTGAAAGCAGCCCCGTGGGCTTTGGCAAAGTTCTGTCCTGACGTCATCCCCTGTTGGCATCAATTCATCCACGAGTCAGAGAGCGTATAAACTGGGAATTTTAACGCAATCATAAAACAGGGTCACCTTCGCCATGGCGGCTCCAAGCACCCCTCCGAGCAGCTGACATAAGAGGTATGGGACCACCATATTCATCTCCATACCTCCGCATAGGAAGATAGCCAGTGTGAATGGGGGGTTGAAATGGGAGCCACTGGAGAGACAAACGTGGAGAGAAATCTTTAAGAAAGTCATGGTTTAAGACAAATTAGTAGTCTAGAATGATTTACAGTATTTTCCGCACTACAAAACGCACTGGCTTATAAAGGCGTACCTTCAATCAATGGCCTATTTTTATTTTTTTTTAAATTTACAAAGTGCAACGGTTTATAAAGTGCATTGGATTACAAATTGCACTGGATTAGAAAACACGTCTAAGAACTCATCTTCAATGAATGGTCTATTTTCACACTTTTTTCCATACATAAGGAAAATTGAGAGAATTAAGGGCTTTTAGGTGCGCCAGAGTAATTGCAGTAATTCAACATATTCCCATTTCTATTAGCTGTTTGAAATCTTAGTTTATAATTAGGTATAATTAATTACTTTCCAACTAACAGATGCATAATGCGTGGACTCTATTTATTTTTATAAGAACGTTTTCTCACCTGATCTCCGCCATGGAAGCCACCAAGACGGCCACAGCCAGGCCATGCACCAGAGCCGGCTGAAGCCTGCCTGTGGACTCCACGTTCTCTATGACAGACACACAGCCGATGAAGACGAAGAGCGTGGTCCCCACCAGCTCCCCTAAGCAGGGCTGGAAAACCCTCTCAAATCTGTTGGGAGGTCTGGCCGGAGGGGTCTTGATTTTAGGAGACACAAGCGCCGTCTCCACTTCGCCCATCTCCATCTTCTCGTCTGCCATGAATCAAAGTGAGGTCTGGTTGTGCGAGCTGAAGATGTGACACTGAGCACTCCGGCCAGAGATGCGCATACAAATATTGCCGTACTTTCTAATCACATGGACTTTACCCTGGAAAGATAGGGTCTACTTTGGCTGACCCACTGACCTGTCATGGACCCACTGACACTTTTTCTTAATCATCCAAGACAGTTTGCTCATCACAACTACTCTGCACACCATAGTACATTTACAGAGTGAACAAACTGCTGAACTGTGCCAGAGTTCTGGTAAAAAAATCACCTAGTTTTTGTCAATGATTGTCCAAGAATAACCCAATATGTTTACAGATGTTACTTTCTATGGCAGGGTCAAAGCAGGATAAAGCAGAGTTTACATGGCAAAAACCTCTTTTAAAAAAAAATACAGTTTCAGATGGATTTCAGATCTGTTATTGAAAATGTACTAATAATGATAATCCCTAATAAGAATGAAACAGTGTCAAAAACACTAAGAATGCAAGAAATCCCTAAGGAGCAAAGTCTGTGCCCTGGTTTGAAAACGATTACTTACCCCAAGTTCAACTATGATTTCACGACACAGCTCATTTAACACACAAAAACAAATCATTCATCCAAAAGATGATCGCACATTAGACAAAAACAAAACACACTGCAGCACACATGGATGCCCAGACATCCTTATCTGGTTCACCTATCAGAAGGGAAATTTTTTTTGATGATTTGGGTGAATATATTTACAGGAAGCACGTTGATATAAAAACATGAAGGAGTGGTTTTGGATGCACATAAGCTCTGAGAAGCTTAGATTCAGCAGCCTTACAGACAACCTAAAGATCCTGCAGACTAGATAGGGTTTCCTTATCATGCAGATGCTGATCAATAAAGAAAACACTGAAGTTTTGTTGCCATTATCCGCGTTATTATATGTATATCATATACTGTAAGTTAAATATGACATTAATGTTTAATCAAAATGGCGGGACAAATAAAGTCTAATTTCATCACCAAAGAACTAAATTTCTACTCTCTTAACGTTGCTTTGCGAAGATCACCTACTTGAATTTTTGCCAGCGAATAACAGAAGTAAAACTATGCCGCTAGTTGTTCTTTAACGATAACAACCAGGGTTGAAGGATCTTCACTCCATGCACAGGAATTATCATATGCTGCATGTTTCTCTCCATTTATTGCACTCATATATTTCCCATCTGTCTCATGGTAAACAGAGCTTATAGGTTTCACAACATTTCAGATAGGCACAGCATCACAATCTATACATTGCTGACCCTCAGAATGGGCCAAGGGTTACACAGAGCAGACGAGGTTGAGGTGAGACTTTTTCTCATGATAACTATTTTTAGTTACTGAAACAAGATTGTCTGAAGACAACCAACATTTATCGTAAAGCTGACCGTCAGATTTCAGCTTGTTGTGCAGGGCTTAGGCAGGAGGAAGGAGTTTCCATGCAGACATGAGTTTGCATGTTCCTCCCTGTACGGCCTTCCTCCTGAAGCTGTTCCGTCAGCCCAACTCATTATGTCTGCCTTCAGAAAGATAGCTGCTTCAAATCAAAATATAATTCTGGAACAGTTCTGCATCATCAGGTATTAACAGCTTCTAGGTCACTGAGGCATTGCCACAGTGATGACATATCATTATTCAGATCTGCCTCATGACAAATAAATTATGGGAAATATAACCTACTTCCTTCACTTCTTTCACTTCATCCAAGTATTTGGAACCATGAGAACATCTTTGGTACACGAGTTATCAGCTATTTCATCTATTTTTCATGTAGGAATAAGTTCTTACAAACCTGGATATTGATTACGAGCTGATTTAAATGTCCAAGCCATAAATATTTTTAATATATGTAAAAAATGTTAAGTAAAAAGGTTCCTATCTGATAACGTTATGAAAAAATACACCAAAAATAGAGCGGAAGTGAAAACAGGATCCTGAATCCTCAGGTCACGTGTTCCTATAATAGAGAACAGCTGACAGCTGCTGGATCAATCACCTCACCTGTAGCTAGCATCAGCGGCTAACATGCTGAGCTAACGTCTGAATATTGTCTCCATTTTACGTTGTTTTTTTGTTTGTTTGTTTGTTTGTTTGTTTTTTGTTGCTTTAATTACTATTCGAAACATGCCGCATGTGGCGGGTGATGCTGATAACTAATTGTGTTTGTTTTGTTTGTATAACAAGCGGATTAATAGATATTTCCGGTCGGCGCCCGTGTCGTGACGGAGAGCGGCCACTAGATGTCAGTAGATCGCCGCGGACTCCAGCTGATCTCCCCTCAGCTTGAGGGACACGTTTCACTGAAGAGTGTCTCTGGATCAGTGAAGGAAATGAAGCCGGTCTGCGGGGACTTTCCCAGCCGTTGTTGAACAAATATTGGTCCTGATCAGCTTTATAAATATGTGATTTATGAAGTTTTCTTGGTGAAAGTTTCTTACACATGTTCAGCGATTTGAATCTTGCTCTTAATTTTCTTCAACTGTGTTTATTTTTATGTGGCAAAAGTAACTGCACCTGAAACTGTACTTGGCAACAAACCTGTTGGTGATATATAGTTATGATTTTCAATTTGTAAAGTAAAAAACAACTTTGAATGGTACAGTAACACATATCTGACTTTGCCATGACTGTGACAGCCCAGTAGTTTTTTTCTCGCTGAGGTATCACATGTCACCATTGGGCCGCGCAGCTTACAGTGGGGAAGTAAAAGCACTTCCTCCTTCCTCCCACAGTGGATGGACTCACCGTTTGGAAGTGTGTTAAGCGTTGAAATGGAAATCCATGCGACTTTTTGGGGCTGTTCTTTCAACTAAGTTCTCTACTTGGCATTAGTGGCGTTTAACAGTTCAACCAATGCCCGAGTGTACCCAGGAGACCCGCTGAGGTGTGGTGCGTTCACGGTCTCGGAGCTCTCTCCGCTACAATGGCTGCGACGTAGCGCAACTTTTGGACCCGCGGCGGATGATCGACGGCGCCCTGATAGGTGCCACCAGCTCTAACACACAGGAAACAGGAGAAAAACCGACATGAAGAAACAGTTTAATCGCATGAGGCAACTCGCCAACCAGACTGTTGGAAGGTGAGTGTTCAGTGAAGGGGAAATGCTGTGTCGCAAGTGTCAGATTTATTCTGTTGCAGACTAACGCGGTGGTTGTTTGTCAAGACTTGACTGTAGTGTTGTGCTTTTTGTCTTTACCATCTGTAAGGCACTACCTGGATTGTTGACCAAGCCCCATGAAGGGTTGCAGGTCAAAGGGAAACCAAACCTGTCCCCCTGTCTCAAAGGCGTTGACCTTTTGCAGAAATATGAGTTTGAATTACAGTATGCAACTTTCCAGATGTTCTTATCCTTATAGATATGAAACCACTTTAAGTCTTCTACGTTCCATGTGGGGACTTTACTGTCAAGTAGTTTTTGATCAGCTTGTTTTTCCTCTATTAAATTTAGAAAAATTCAAACAATAGATATTTTTGTGTGCCCAATGAAGCTACACAATTTCGATGAAATAACCAGCAGATATTTTGAATTTTTGTCTAATCGAGTGACTTTCATTGTGAACCTTGATGTCCAGTTAGATGATTTAAGCTGTATATTTTTGTTCTGATGTCTTGGCAGTACCAGATAATGTCCTAGATCTTGTTTGTGCTGCCTTGGGCCCGGATATCCACTTAAACACATTAACTGATGGGTGGAGGTCCTATCTGCACCATCTTTCCCCTCTCCCTCACTCCAGGGGTTTCAGCCCAGTTTTCTATCAGATGATTCCTACAGCCAGCCATCCATCCATCTTAGTACGGTGGTAATTGTGGCTGCAGATGACAATGACTTTCCAACTGCCTGTAGCAACTGGATGCCTCACTGACATTCCTTCATATGTTGTGCAAGAACTTTAAAACTCTGACAGCTGGCTTACAGGGATGCTTGTTTGCAGGCACATACCTTCTTTAGATTTGGGCTGGAGGCGGATAGAAATGTCAGAAAATCCTTCTGTTCCATTTGCAGCTCTGTCTGTAAAACAAAATACGTGTCTCACCTTGTAGTTGGTTAAAATTAAACTACAAGAAATCATCACTGCTTAGCTTCAGCAGGACTGCAGTTTATGACTTTTGATTGATCTTCATTTTTTTGATTATTAAACAAAAGTTCCACCTGTCTAAAAAGTATCTATACCATAATGTGATATCATCACATTATCTTTGTGTTCTGATGATTATTTTTGCCTACATTGTTCAGATGAATGATAAAAACAAAACTGCAAACATAATCCCTCCAGCGTAATGTGAAATTGCCACCACAGCACAGGTGACTTTTTAAAAACCTGTTTCCCAGAGAAGTGAAATTGTTTCCCACATCATCCTGTTTGGCTCAGGAACAGCCAGGCACAGAGGGGTTTTGTGTAGTAAGCATTTCCGTGATTGTTGTCTAGGACACAGTGGAGGGTTGGGGACGTGACAGTCACAAGGGGCTTTGGTTTTTTTTTATGTTGTTGTTTTTATATAAAAGAGGAAGCCAGATTGATTTACATATCGTTCAAATGGAGGAAGAAGTTTGCATCGAGTAGCAGATTAATAGAGACTTGGAGAGTTTGTGAGTTCTTACATTCCTCTGGAGAGATAAGCCTGGAGCTCTCTTTTAGAAACCGCTGAATTGGTACAAATATGAGGGTAATTAAACATCATTTTCTCATTGGCTAACAAATTAATGTCCCTTTACATGACATTCAGTGACTGCTTTGATCTGTCTGTGTTCTATTTACTCAAGTTTTCTGTCAGACTCCAGCAATATGCCAGTCTATTGTTAGACCGGCCAGAGCCATGCTCTACTTAAGTCAAATCAATGTTAATTCAATATTGATAGAAATATAAAGATTTCTTATCTAGCTTTCTCTTTCAAAAGTGAGCCGGTAAAGCGATAATGTGTAAAATGGTCACGTTTTAGCTGCAGATCGTATCTCATAGAAGGAAATAAGATCATTTAATAGATGGTTTACTGGACCATATGTGTAGGATTTAACATGAAGTAGGAAGAAACCAAGAAATCCAGTATTCAAATCTTAACTTTGAACATTAAATGAAAAAAATCAACTATCACACATAATAAAAAAACGTCGAAAAAAAATGAAAATTTTGATAAACAGGAAAGATATTTCCGCATTAACGAATGGAGATGCAGTGCTCTATCTTTTTAGGGTGTAACTTACAACAACAGTAGATAATAGCTCTTAATTGACCCCTGAGAGATTTGAATCCATAGATATGGCCATGTTGTGGTTGAGGAGGGTCTTCAGAGGTTTGTGCTTGTAGACACAAAATGTCATCATTGGTGTATTTGTTGGAGAACCACATGGTGAGTGATGGGCTCGTTCGATGGATCCCGCAAGCTCTGGAAGATTCAAACCAAGCAGTTGACAGAAAGGAACAGTCTGACTCTGGAAGGTCACATGCCAAGAAGGGAATCTTATTTCCGATGTTTGGTGGGTGATCTTGGAATATTTGCAGAATTTCTTCCGTTGGAGTGATGTCACCATCCTAGTTCCACAAACTCACCCAGCGTGTAGGTGTGTTCAGGCGGTTCCAGACACACAGATGCACACACCTTAGCCCTGTTGCCATAACAAACAAGTCGCCGATGACACAAGAGGAAGTGTGTGTTCGGACAAAGTGTAGGAATCCGACCAGAAGCATGAGTAGATGTTTTAATGCTTACATGTAGGCTTTGTGTGCTCACATATTAGCCACTGATTCCCACGGGCCTCCTGATAAGTTTCACATGGTAACATCACATGAATTTTTTTTATTATACCTTTGTGTATTTAATGCAAATTTTGCACTGTGTAAGTTTGCTGCAGGCACAAACCTGAGACGGGTAGAGCTGGATTGACTCTGCTTTAGTCTTGTTTGTTCTTCATCTGTCATGCTGAAGTTAAGCAGCAAGTTAGGTCATGTTTGTTGAAATAAGGCAGAGCGTGTCAGTGTGCACCATTTTTAAGTGAAAATTGTCAAAATATTTCATATTATTAAAGCCCTTCATTTCACATTTGATGTTTTTGTTTGTTTTTTTAAATATGTTTGGTGTGCTGCATGTTTCCCTTCTTCATTTTCAGTTTTTGACCTGTGGCTTCCTGTTTGTGTTTCCTTCAATAGGGCTGAGAAAACTGAGGTGCTGAGTGATGACCTCCTGCAGGTAAAAACTATGTTACATCAACTGTTTTGGGAGTATTCTATGAAATGCTCGTCCAGCACCTGTGAGGCATTGTAAAAGCATGATTTCACCTTCTAATAAAGCATGATAGGGTGTATTTTTGACTGACAGATTACCTGTTCCCAAGTCAGAAGTGAGCAGAGTGGCTTTGCAGTATAATGAGTATTTTCATATTTAGATATTAGTTAATGCCAAGTGAACTGAAACAAATAACTTCAAGACAATTTCACACGGCTGTCAGACATCCAACTACGGGTATACCTCGGATTACATCGTAAATTGTTTCCAGGAGACGCGACATAAGTCGAATCAACTTGTCTCCAGGTTAAACCGAACATAATCACTGTACTTTATATATGATTGCGTTTTCAATAATATTTGGTTAATACCAATCTATTTTAAGCTTACAATTAAACTTTATTTTTTAATGTACAGTAAAAACATCTCTATCCATACGTCGCTGTCTTGTCTTCAGCCACATCTTCTGCATCGTGGGTCACGGGGGTTGCTACAGGGCCAGCGACGTGTGGTGAGGTTCATTGCTAGTGAGGCATCGATGTTAAAGTCAGTTTTGTACCCGTGTGTCTTCCACATTCTAGGAGTTGGTAGGGATAGGGAGGGCCACTATATATGTAAAAATCAGAAAAAACGAATTGTAATTTTTGAAATTTTAATTACATAAATAATAAAGTGTAAAAGCTTTGTTTTGGGGGTGGAATTGCAGTGTCCCATATGTCTTTAACGACCGCATCTTGGTTTAAAGAAAAGTAGAATAAGAGTTAAAAGTGGATGTTATTAAATTTCAACCCACACATTCCTCAGGAGAGAGCGTTATCTCCCACCAAGGCAGCTAAGTATCCCCGTTATGTTACTACACCTAACAGCAATAGTCTCATAATAGTTTGACCTTCATAATGTGACTCTTGGACCATGAAAAACCTGCCCCTAGAATCTGGAGTAACATCTGCACGATTTTTAATCTAATAGTTAAACAAAGCTAAACATCATTTTGCTGATGGCAGGCTTCCTCAGGAATTATCCCACTGAAAACTTTGATGTGTGGTTGGTCTCATGCGATGATGTCATCAAGTAATTTTTGTCCAAGCGTTGGAAGCATTATCCAGAGATTGAAGCAAACTCTAATAATCGGCCCTGTCCCACCACGGTGAGGAGTGGTTGAAAACACACCTAGATGTGGATGTTGGTCCAGATTACTACCATAATCAAAACGGTCCAGCGAAATCTGTCTGTCTGACATTTTTTGGAATCTTAACAGACAGACAAACCAATGCCAGCCAAACCGTAACCTCCTTTGCAGACATGCCAAGTTTTAATCAGCTCTGTTAAAGTCATCATGCCTAGGCAGAATGTTCATTCCCAGTCCGTTTACAGCCTTGGAGTAAAGCTGATGTCATTAAAACATGACTGGGAGGGTCATTCATTCAGTAATGTGTTGCCAGATCAGGGACATGGCAGGGAAAGTACTTTATGGTTTTCCACTTGAGGCAAAGCCTGGCAATAGTCTTTAATCTGAATGAACATTGAGTGTATTTGTGTATGTGTTGGGGGATGGGAACACTGTAGCAGCAAAACCATGAGATCACTGTAGGAAAAAATTCTGAAGAAAGATTGTGTGTGTGTGTGTGTGTGTGTGTGTGTGTGTGTGTGTGTGTGTGTGTGTGTGTGTGTGTGTGTGTGTGTGTGTGTGTGTGTGTGTGTGTGTGTAGATGTAAGGAGCTTTGTAGAAGGAAAAGTAAAGGTGAAGTTTTGAGCCTCTACTTTAATCACAGCAGTCAAAGGTTTATGACGTGCAGTAGTGAACTATGAACCCAAGGCGTAACACACACTACACAACATATGTAATGACAAAAATGTGTTGTTCACTGAAAAAGCAGATTTTGTTTGTTTTTTTGCTTAAACAGTGATGCTAATTAAATGAGGTCTTATCTGGTGTCCCAGAGGCACGGAGCCCAAACCAACCCAACCCTTCCAGAATGTTTTCTCCCGTCTTTGGTTCCCGACCTGAAAGACAGGAGCGTTTTCTGCTGCGTTAGACATTCCTTCACCAGCAGCTCTCAGTGGGGAATGTGATCATCAGACCGTCATCATAGTGGAAGTGGTTGCCTGTCTTGTTTCAATAAACGGAGCTCTAGATTGCCGTCATCTGGTACAGTCAGCTGTTCGCAGTCCCGTCTTCAGATGTGCAAACTGATTGCAACATGTCTGTAAAATGTGATAGATTAGTGAACCAGTTTTGGCATTTTAATTCAATTACACTAGCTGGGAAAGTTTTCCTCTTTCCAAACACGAGCAAACAAAGAATAGTTTTCCTCTACACCTCCCCTCATGCGTCCAACTGCCCAAGTTGAAATCTGACACTATGATTTGTATGGTGTCCCATTAGTCTTTTCCAGTTTTCCATCGTCCTTTGCAGTGGCTGAGGCATTTATCCTGTTTGGGCATGTTTTGAACATGGACGAGCCTCAGTCATAGTGGAGAGAGCCGGGCTGTAACTGGTCCCATGTCTCAGTATTTGTATTAAACTTGGGGGTTTGTACTGGGCTATTATTTACCAGCTAATGAGCTGACCAGACCACCGCAGCTTCAGTTCTTTGCTGAAAATGCTGGCTCCATCGGTAGTATGGGAGAGTTATTTTCATAGGTGTGTTTACGCACTGTCTTGTTACAATGAGATGAAAAAATGAAAACTTGCAATCTCTGTACAGTGTGGCAAGCGCTTTGCTGGTTAGTTTAATTTAGTGTAAACAATGGACACAGGAAGTTAAATGAACACACTTCTAAACCTCATACATCATTTGTCTGCTCGGTACACAAATTTAAGTGTAAAATACACATATTTTGCGCCACGCTCCCTGAGATCTGAGAGTGCACTTTTACACGTACATCAGTTGGTGTGAGCTTTCATACGACTCGTTTTGACCTGAAGCAAAGATGCAATTACGGAACTCCTGAAGAAAGAAAACAAACCTTACCGGCTGTAAGCTTTAGGGATGCTAGTTGATGCATTTTTCTATAAATTTAACAGACCATCAAGATTGCTATCAATTATCTCATTGCGCTCTAGGCTATTTCGTAGCTTTGCTTCTGATTATTCATTAGTTAGCCGTGTAGGAAGCTAAAGCAGCTCGGAGTCAGAAAACAAACCAGTATCCACCCACATGGTTCCTCTGTGACTCACTACACATTCCACATTCTGCTCTGTGGCAGGTCAGAGGTCGTCAGCTCGCTGTTTTCATTGCAGTCAGAGGAAAAAGCGATGGCAGTAACCGGCTGGTAAACCTTTGGACAGCTCCTTAACTGGGCAGGACGTCTTTTGTTTTTCACTCTTTGACTCCATTATTTCAGTTTGTCAGGAGTTTCTGTCTACGATCGAGAGTTGTAGTAGTTGAATTTGTTTCCACAACTTGCATTGTCTCCTTGAGAAATTAGCTTTAGTTAAATCTGTTCCATGAGATGGGTTCATTTTAAGTTAAGATCGTCAAATTTCTGTTTTACTCCTTTTTAAAAGACTTCCCGGGCATGTATTCTGAATCTATGTAAACACATCATGATGCCATCTGATGTAGGTAAAACGAAGCCACACACGGAGAGAATGCCTGAACTTTGTAATGTTTCAAATCTAAATTGTGCAAAACATGTCATAACTCAGTTATTCTAAGAGTCTGTTTTTCTGTGCATTCATGGAAAACACATTGAAAGAGGAGATGCCTAGTATATGAAGTCCGCTGCACAAGACGCACTGTACTCTCTCTTTCATTCTTGTTGAGCACTGGAGGTCTGGATCCAATACAGGGACCACCAGACAGACTTCCAGCTGAATGGTGAATGAATTGGATCCAGGTGATGAAACCGAGTCCAGCCGTGGTCTGGCTTGGAGCATAGAGCCACAGGAATAAGGAGGAGGGAAAGTGTGTGTGAGGGAGAGAGAGAGGCAGACATAAATTAGTGAAGATGAAAGTGAAGTTTGAAGACAGACTCTGATGGGGATCAGACTGCAAATGACGTATCCTGTAGTGATGTTTACTCTGAAACAGGAAGAGGAAGTGAAAACTCAAATGGTAATCAGTTAATCTGGCGAGTATCATAACTGTCTCATCTTGTCCTTGGTTTGTGTTTTCAACTATAGGAATGTTGAACAGTGGGTTTAATGTGTTGGACCTGGGATTTAAGATGACGGTAGCAGAGGGATTGGACATTTTAAACCTTTGTACCACTGACATCATTTCAGCATAGTCACGTCAGGGTCTGACGAGTCTCACTGGAGGTGCGTTCAAGTCTGGAGGTCTACTGGGATCTTGTGTGTGTGTGTGTGTGTGTGTGTGTTGTAGTTTTATAGAATTGGTTGGTAGGATGGCAGTACCTTAGTCCTCACTGACACAGCTGACTGTCTCCTTTTTTTCTGCATTAGTCTTTTTTTAAACATATATCCTGATTTAAATGTGTACTTTATGTGCCATGAATATTTGAGTCCTGTATTTGTTAGATCATTTTTGGTATAATAAGTGTTTTAGTGGCTCAAAACTAAGAGTAGGTGTGGGATGAGTTGAGATAGGGTTGATCACTGACTGATAAACAATTCAATATATTTTAACACTTTAAAGCACACATCACCAGTATAATAAAGAGACTCATTTTAATATTGTTAATATCAATCAATCATTTTAAATACATGTCACGCTGAAGAAAACGAGCTGTGATAACATGAAAAAAAACCCATATGATGTGAAAAAACCCTTCAAAAGCATTCCCGAAGTGGATCTCAATAAAACTGCCTCCCTGTCAGACAGGAGAGAATGACTGTGTTAGTGTCCTGCTTTTCCTAAACAGCCTCTTTCTCTTGATTTGTCGCTCTCACTTCTGTTGTTGGAAAAACAATTGTTTGGGCCTCTCTTAATGGAGCTGTTTAGCTTGTCCTGAAATGTTCTCTGCTTTACCTGCACACACAGATCGAGAGACGGCTGGAGGTGATGCGTTTGGTGTCGCATAACGCACATAAGAGGCTGGTGCTCTGTCTGCAGAGTCAGCTGGGAACAGATGCTGACAAGAGACACGTAAGTAGCATCCAAAGTGTCCAAATCTAACTGTGCTTCTGTCTTGGGACGTCGGCACTTAGGTACAAAAGACAGGATTATAGGATGCAAAGTTTTTCATTTGGGTCATAAAGAGAGATGCTGGTGACAAATACAGAAATTACCTGCTGTCAATGTTTGTGAGGACCTGCTATCTACTGTCAGCTCAAAGGAACTACTGTTGTGTAACATGAAATGTTCAGTACTGACCTTCTCACTGCATATCAGACAGAAAAGTAAAAACACTGTCTGGTAGTCATGTTGTATTGTACTCAATTTTTAAGATTTTAAACTTGTCTGCTGTTGAATTGAATTGAATTTATTTTTCTCTTTTTGTTCAACACATACATTTAAACAATATTTGTTGTCCACCTGTAGAAAAAGATGCCCTTGACAGCGTTGTCCCAGACCATGCAGGAGGGCGGGAGTCAGTTGGGAGACGAGAGTCTTATTGGGTGAGATAAATAGGGGTTGTTGTTTTTTTTTATTGCATTCAAGTTTCAACTTAGTGTTTTTGTAAGAAATAGATTTTATTTATCTTAATGAGCCAAAGATATACGTGTGTGTGTGTGTGTGCGTGCGCATGTGCAGCAAGATGATGGATGTGTGTGGGGAGGCGGAGAGCAGGCTAGCGACTGAACTGATGCAGCATGAAGTCCAGATCGAGAGAGACATCCTGGATCCCCTCAACCAGTTGGCAGAGGTGAAAACACACCTTTCTTCACACTATAATGATCACTTTACACCTGAATGCGTGTATTTGATCAGTACATTTTCTCCTAATAGTGGCTTTTTACAATTTCTATATTGCTAAATGTACCAGACCTTGATTAAACCCGTTCCTTGAACACGCAATGTATTTTAATCTCATGATTGGGGCTTTAGTGTTACCCGTTCTCATGGGAAAGACACTATAAAGTTGGTGTCTACTCATGAGCCTCACTGTCTCTCTCAGGTAGAGATTCCCAACATACTAAAACAGAGGAAGCAACTTGCCAAGTTTGTCCTGGATTATGACTCGGCCAAGACGAGGTACAAGAATCTTATCAGATTTATTTCATGTATTTCAAGCAGATTTGTCCTCGTTTCCATATTTAGTATTGTCAAAGCAAGTATGACTGAATTATTGATGCAGGTGTCTAAATGATTTCTGGACACACAGGTGGTACCAGGCAGCTAAGTCCAACAACCAGACCATGGCAGCTAAAGCTGATTCTCTCAAGGATGAAATGGACGAGGCTCTCAACAAAGTAGAAATATGCAAGGTATATTATGTCTAAAAGGGTACATTCCAGCTGGGGCCTCCTCATTAATTTAGAATCATATCTTATGAAGTTCTTGAACAAAGGAAGCTTTGTAAAAAGAGAACACTGGGTAGAAACACGCACATTGTTCAGGTCTTAATTAAATGTCATGATGTTGGGTGTGTGTTTTCCCTTCTATAGGACCAGCTCTCAGCTGACTTGTACAACTTTGCTTCCAAAGAGGGCGATTATGCGAGCTACTACGTCACGGTGAGTCCTCAGGTCAGAGTAAATGACCTTGATTGAAAATGAAGATTTGATGTAAACTATAATCCTATGTTTTATGATGCAGAATTAATGTCTGATTCACTGCATGACAGTGACACGTGTGTTTATGTTTGTGTATTAGTTATTAGAGGCCCAAGCAGACTACCACAGGAGGTCTCTGGCAGCTCTGGAGGCAGCTATACCCACCATCAAAATACAGCAAGGTCAGCAGCAAACAAGGGTGAAATACATCTGCAAAAAAACACAGAAAACCTTTCAACTATCGTTTCCCAAATAAAAGTCCAGTTTTAGAGAGCAGTAGTAGTCATTTCTGCTCTTCACTCGGTTATTGAGTAATATAGGCCAGTCCAGTCATGGCTCGCTGGATTAATGGTGCAAGCAAAGGAAATTGAGACAAAGTTAGTTCAGAAAGGAAGCAAAATGTTTCACACCAGGTTTGACTTTTCTAAAAAACAGTCACATCTCAAATTAGTGTATTTTCCAGGTTAAATTCCTTTCTCACCCTACAGCAATAATGTAAATTGCTTATTTCAGCCTCAGTCTCTGAGCTGCACCTGTGACCACAAGCTTTTATTTCTGTCCTGATTGCCAGCTGCATAAATTTACATGCAATTTCCTCTGGCTCAGACTTAACTAAGGTCATTCCACATTTAAGGCTATTTATCTTCAGTCTTATGAAATGAATGTGCATCAGATGATGCTCTTGAAGCAAATGTCAGACAGGTTAGGCTTCAGGTTGGACACATCCTCACAGCGAGCATGATATTCTTGTTCTCAGCCTAGCCTCTGGAAGTCAAAAAGTGTTGATTTAAAAGTTTCTTTAATAGTTAAACATTCTCAGTCAACTGTGGTTTGAAAAATAAAAGAGAAGCAGCTCAGCTAAACCTCACTGTAAAGATGATGCTGATGTTCTTCCCGCCCAGATTCTTGGATGGAGAAGCCGGCTTTTGGAACAGCTCTGGAAGAACACCTGAAGAGGAGTAACCGTGAGATCGCCCTGCCTTTGGAGGCATGCGTCATGATGCTTCTGGAGACCGGCATGAGAGAGGAGGTATGGATGGAGGAATCAAACACTTTGGCCTCCTGTTTGTGTGTGTGTGTGCTTTCACTAGACCAAACTGTCTTTAGTTTCAGAATCAGTCACTTTTGCACGTGGAGTAAAAGCCTGCTCCATCACTGCCCTCCTCGTTTTCCTCATAGGGTCTTTTCAGATTAGCTGCTGGAGCTTCAAAACTGAAGAAGCTAAAAGCTGCACTGGACTGCTCCACCTCACAGCTGGAGGAGTTCTACTCTGACCCGCATGCAGTCGCTGGTAAAAAAAACAAAAAAAACATTTACAAGCCCACAACATGTGAATCTCTTTGGTCCAGATCATTTCCTCACAGGTTTGCTGTTCGTACACAGGAGCCTTGAAGTCCTACCTCAGAGAGCTCCCTGAACCCCTGATGACGTTTGGGCTGTATGATGAGTGGACGCAGGCCTCCAAGTGAGAACACGCACGCACGCACACACACACACACACACACACACACACACACACACACACACACACACACACACACACACACACACACACACACACAAACACAGGTAAATGTCCTGAAAAAGACATACTCAAATAAGCAAGGAACACACACCTGAAACAGTGTGTGCTCTCGGATTGCTCCAGGGTTTAGTGTGTGTCTGTGCGTGCCTGTGTGTGTTTTCAGTGTGCCAGACCCCGACAAGAGGCTTCAGGCCTTATGGGTGACATGTGACTGTTTGCCAAAGACTCATAAGGCAAACTTTAGGTAAGTTCTGTGTGTTTGAGCTTTACTTTCATGTTCAACTTCATTTATTCTTTTTCACAACGGTATAAAATATTATAACACACCCAAATTCTACCTTTATATACATAGAATATATTACAGTGATTACTCTAGTTTTGATTCTGAAACAAAAACATTTTTGTTACTATAAATGTTAATATTTTTGCATAGTTTAATATTTGTGTTTTTTTAATTGGGATTTATTGTAACTTTGCCAATTTGGCTTCTAAAATATCCTTTGCACATACATAACTGTTCAATGTTCACAGTCCAAAGAACGCCATTGCTTTACTTAAAAGTGTCACAATCGCAAATGATTTAGAGAAATTAGTTTAGAATAACCTACAATGTTCAACATATGTGAGCTTGTTAAGGCAAATTGAGTCTCTGCCACAGA
The DNA here is from genome assembly GCF_040054535.1 of Antennarius striatus. Classification (NCBI taxonomy): domain Eukaryota; kingdom Metazoa; phylum Chordata; class Actinopteri; order Lophiiformes; family Antennariidae; genus Antennarius; species Antennarius striatus. The sequence continues at coordinate 11,777,493 of NC_090791.1, read as the reverse complement.
TATCTGGTGAAGTTTCTGGCTAAACTGGCTCAGGAGAGTGAATTAATAAAATGAATCCCAGTAACATCGCCATCGTCTTGGGGCCCAATCTGCTCTGGCCAAAGACTGAGGGGTGAGAACTTTGCTGTTGCGTCAATGTGGGGTTTGTTTTTGACTTGAAGCTGAGTGATAAGACTTCCTCCTGTCTGTGGTTGTATTCAGGACACTGGCAGAGATGGCAGCAGCTACATCTGTCCATGCAGTGGCCATCATTGAACCCATCATCCAGCACGCCGATTGGTTCTTCCCTGAAGGTAAATATCACTTGATGGAAAGTAACTAACTACATTTTACTTATATTTTGCTGCTGCCATTACTGCATTTGGTAATCTAGGTGAATAGTTTTGATATAGATTCAGATTATTAATACAAAATAATCTGAGATTATAATGTATTATAGTTTGATGATGATGATGATTATCACTATTTATTAGGGTTGATCAAACAACAATCCCACATATTTGTGTGTCGTTTCTCCCCCATAATAAAGACAGTGTTGAAAAACACTCCATCTAGCAATTTTAAAGAAATTTAAATATACTGAAATTGACTTTGTTCTCAGGCCCACATTAAACTAATTACATTTAAATAAGCACCCTAACGCTGCTAGAGCTGCCCTGGCCTGCAAATCTTTACCCAGTGGTCAAAGATGAGTTTTCCTTCCTGCACTGGCGAGTCCTTGTGTTGCTGAGTCACAGCAGCAGTGATCATCAGATTAAAGCAGATATTATTAGAAGAAAATGTTTTCCACCATCTTAAGTTGAAAAGGCTCTGGTGCATCCATACTGAGGGTAAAGGTATCCACGGTAACCACAAATATTTGTGAAGTAGCACCAGACAAAAACACACAGTAGTGTAAAATTGCATTGCAAGTGTGACTAAAAAACAAACAAATCAGGTTATTTCTACCATTCCCATCATCATCTTCATCGTCTCTTCTCTGTTTGCCCTCCTTCTTTCCTCCAGAGGTGGACTTCAACGTGTCTGGCATGTTCTCCATGCCCACCCACCCGGCCACCCCAGATACTGAACACAGCCTGGACAGGAAACGCCCTGGCAGCCTAGTGGGGCAAGACGGGGACAGTCACACCCCCCGTAAAGACAGGTACCTGTCTCGCCCCAACCTCAGCCTCAGCCTGCCCCTCACGCTCTCGTCCCGTCCCAAGACACAGGGCAGGCAGGAGTCGCGGGGCCCGGTTGTGTCTGCCCTCTATGTGGTGGCCAACGAGTCCATCACAGTCACTGAAACGCCCACTGAAGATCTGCCCGGTCCAGACTTCAAAGCTGAGCCCTAGTCCAATGTAGCCCCCATGAAGGGAATTACTGACACGTGGAAGAAGGGAATTATGCTGTGTGTGAGATTTGCACCACTCCTTTTGTTATATTTAGGTGATTTTCAGTGATGTTTTGCTCCGAATTCGCATTGAACATGATGAAACAAAGCAATTATTTCATTTTTTTAATGAAACTCTTCATTATCACCAGGATACCTTTTTGTCTGTAGCTATAATTCTCGTCTGTTACTCTTGTGTACTCTTTTTGTCAACTCCTTTGTTTCCCATTAAAGTTTAGGTTACACTGTTAGGTTGCTGGTTTTGTTTTGTGTTGGGCTTCCTCTGTTGCATTTTGTTTGTATGGTGGGGTCTCTTCTGTCCCCTGCAGAAATGTCGCAGTTCAAGGCTCGTCTTTTTTTTAAAAAGGTCACTGTCATGTGGTTTCTTGTCCTTTTGTGGGTTCTTTCTGAGCTGGCTTCGTTGAACTCAGGAAGCGGCATCTCTCATTTCCTGACATTTCCTTTCTCTACCTGCTCTCTGCTCTCGCTCTCGTCTCTTTCTGTCTGTCTGACGGCGTGTGGTGTGCCCTCCTGAACTGTCTCCCCTCTTCCCCCCTCCCTAGCACCGGTATCAAACAGCCGGAGCCCGCTCCACGTAGAGCCAGCGCTGTAAATAGAAAACAGCAACAACTGACCTCACCCACCTTCCAACCCCCACTGCCCCTTCCGGAAGCCGGGGTTCCTGCCCAACCTGAGCCCCACTCCCTGGTCTCATCCCCAGCTGCGGAGGCTGAGCAGACTGGCCTGGCTGGTGGTGGAGGTGGTAGTGGTGGAGGTGGTGGAGGTGGTCTGGGTGGTGGGTTCCAGGTAGCCACAGTGAAACCTCAGGTTGTAAACCAGCTCAGCGCAGAGGAGAGCAGGTAAGGAGGAGCGAGCTGAGGTCGCAAAAAAATACTCCACTGCCTGCTCGCAGCCAGTCAGCCAATCAGGAGCTCACCCTCCCTTTATGTTTGTCATGGGTTCGTCTTTTCAGTTTTCATTTCCAAAATCAAAAGAGATGTAAGAGGAAATCATAACACTAGTATGTCCACATCTTTTAGGTTTTTTCTACAAATTAAATATAATGCAACAAAAACATGTGATGCTTTGTTTACAGGCGACTTGTATCATCCCTCCTGCTCTTTGTGATGATTTATGTGAATTAATCGTCTTCTTTCCTGCCTGCCCGTCAGCACATCTGTCTGAGTGACTCTTTTGTGGTGATGTCAGATTTTGCATGCATTAAATAATTGAAGATTTTTGCATCCTCTTCTCTCCACTCGTTTTTTTTTTTTTTAGTTTCCCTAACGTGATAACCTTTATCTAATGTAATCATCCTTTGAATGAAAATATGTGTTTAATGTGATAACGCATGAGTTCTTGCACCGCATTACTTGTTCATTTGTAAAGTATAGATGAGATGTTAATGGATTAACATTGAGATGTGTTGTATTCACACAGCCCGGCCCGTGAGTATGTGTCCACTCCCCCGCCTCAGAGAAATGGTTCGCTCCATCTTACAGCAGGGACCCCCCATTCACAGGGTGGATCTAGGGGTCCCAGTCCACATATGGTTCGCAGAGGTGAGGGAATGTGCAATCATCTTCTCAAGCTTTAGTGTGGTGTATTGTATTAATATTTTCATTTAATTATTTACCCCTGAAGGCACCAAGAAGCAGGCCCCCGCCCCACCCAAACAAGCCAGCCCATTCGCCTCCCACCACAGCAACACCCAGACACCTGGCTCCCCCCATCATCCACCCATCACTCCCAGACGCTACTCCGGCAAAGAAGGCATCATCCACGCCCCGGCACACCCACCCCCGCAGCCTCCTCAACCCCACCAGGCTCAGGGGGAGTCTGAGTCCTCACCCCCGAGAACTCCCACCCCTCCGGACACTCCGCCTCATGATGCTCCACAGTTCAACCTGCTGTCTTATCACCACTCCGGGTCCCTCCCTCGTCCCTGCAGGCCGGCCCCCAAACCGCGACCGCGCCCCAGCATGCCACCGCCCCCACAACCTGCGGCGAATGACGACAGTAATGGAATTTTCAGCTCTTCCTCCAAGCTCATAACAGGTAAATGGTTTCAAGTGCATCACAAATTCTGTTATTCAATCTATTAAAATAAATTGTTGTGTAAAATATTAAATTTGAGTGTCAGAATGTTAATTAAATAGAACCCACAGGAAATAAAAGCCACTACGTTGTACGTACTATAGCAGTGGATGGAAATGAAGGATGTATTCTTCACCTTTGTGATGGGCTAAAAATCTGATTTTGGCTGACTTTTGAACAAGGCCTTAAATTCACGATTCAATTTTTATGTTCTTCATTCTTGATATAAATCTTCCAGTTCACTATGAACTAAATAAGTGATTAAAATCATGGAGGGGTTGAGGCATTACGGTCATGTTAGTGATGTTCTCTGCTGTCCTGGTGCAGGTGTCGCCACTGAGCTGCTGACAATATTGGTTGTTTAGTGATTTTCTGGCTTTTGGTTTCACTGTGATGTACTGCCTCACACACTAAATGTGACTGTGGTGATCTGATGCATGACAGGAAATGTGTAAATATTACAGATGTCTGAGGTGCTGGCCTGCCTCTAAGATGAGCTTTGCAAGGCAGGTTATGGTAAGGATCTGACTGGCTGATGCCCTGGCCAAGCGTCTGTGTCCGCTGCATGATGCATCTGTGTGGGGAAGCAAAGAATGCAGGCATTTGTTCCTTTCTTGTGTGTAAATGTTGACTGTGCATAAAATATCCTGCATATTTGTGCGCATTTGTTCCACATTTTAACCCTGCTGTGTAACAGAACTAACATGCTTGAGATTTCCAGATCACTAACATGTCATCAGACAGTATTAAATAGATGCTTTCGCTCTATATGTGACATTTTTGGGTAGATCCATGTTGGAAATATATTACATTCTATATACAGTACAGTGCATCCAGGAAGTATTCACAGTCCTTCACTTTTTAGACATGTTACAGCCTCAGTCCAAAACAGTAAATAAATGTTTATCCTCAAAACAGTGCACATAACACCTCATAATGACAATGTAAATTTTTGCAAATTTATTATGAATTAAAGAAAACAAAGACATCACATGTACACAAGTATTCACAGCCTCAACATTGTGCTCACGTACATCTTGTTTTCCACTAATCATCCTTCAGATGTTTCTACAATTTAACTGGAGTCCACCTGTGGTGAATTCAGTTGACTGGACATGATTTAAAGATGAACACACACAATTTTTTCTTTTTGTCATTATGAGGTGTTGTGTGTTGAATTTTGAGGAAAAAATGAATTTATTACATTTTGGGATGAGTTTGTAACATAATATGTGGAAAAAGTGAAGCCCTGTGAACTTTCAGTATGTAATTATGACTTGGGGTGGGGAAACCTCACATATTAAGACCCTGTCCAGTTTGAAACTGTGTTGGTTCATAAATCATGTTAAAACTGATCAATTCTCAACTGTCTTGTACAGATGGAGGCCTGGTCCCTAAGGGGACTGGACGAGCCCTCGTCCCTGAGGTGATTGCAGACCAACAAGGGGAGAGCTCTGCTGGTCAAGAGCCCGCCGCCGCCGCCGCCCCGGCCCAAGACCGTCAAACCCAGATTGAGAGCACCATTCTCTGAAAAAAAGAGTCCTCCCTCACTCAGCTGGTCCAGATTTGAATGTATAGATTGAAATATCAGACTGGTAAATCCAACGCATTGGTTCACTCACTCCACTCACATGATGTCAAACCTCTCTCTGGGCAAAAAGAAACCAGTTGCCTTTTCTTCCTGTGTGCTGAGACTCAAACCAGGACCCTCACCTCACGCGGTGTTAGTCTTTTTATCAAACACCTTTTGATCTGTATACTGCTGGGGACTTAAGTTTTGAGTAGAGAGCCTCGTTCAGCTTGAGGTTAGGATTATTGTCTCTTGCTTCTTTTTACAATGTTATTCGCGTGCTACAGGTGAATGTTTTTGGAAATGGATATCTGTGAATCTGGTACCAAGTCATACCGATAAGTATTCTTTTATTCATCAACGCAGTTGCATGGAGGTGTTGGAGTGTTTGCCAGCCACTGTTGATCTGTTCAGAATCAAACCCAAGTACATTTTCAGAATTATTTCACACATTTTCCTCCAATTTAATGTCATATTTGTCTGAGATAATTGCCTCAAACTTCATTACCAAAAATGAATATAGGCCAAAGAAAATAAAGTTGAAATTCAGAGCTGCTCAGCTTGTATTATGGTTGCTAATGACCAAATATTTTGACAAGAGTGCAATATAAAATATAATTGTCCACTGAGGTTCTCTTCATAGCACTATGGTTTAATTTTTGGTGTATATGGGAATTATTTTTGTCTTCCAATTGAATTTTATTTGATTTCAGCAGACCCACATTATCAAACTCGGATTTCTTTTAATGTCCAAACTATTTTACATCAAAAGGGATTTTTTTTTTTCTTACTGGTTGATTCGGATAAACTCAGCTATGATAATCTGCAACCAAATAATAAAATTATTGTGTTATGCTTATCACAGCTGACATTTCTAACCTTTTTGGAGGTGTTTTTCAGTTTCTAAATTATGATCTTTTATTCCTTCTTTGCATTTATGTTAACTTTTCTGCACACAATGCATCATACAAAGCATCATAATTAAAAAATGTTCAACATGTTACGGTGTCAACAGGTTCTTCTCATCAACAGGCTCTTATCAATTTGTTTTAACTGCAAGAATGGAAATAAAATATCACATTGCTCCTGTGAAACAAGGAAGTGTGATGGCAGCAAGGAACAAAGAAAGGAAGGAACACACTGAAGCATAATGTTTTATTATGAGTTGAAAGAGCCAAAGATTAAGTATTTAAGTATCCTAAACACAATTCAGAGGGTTCTAACATGGCTGTTAAGCCCAGTAGCCAATGAGGAAGGACATTATAGAGAGGAAAATGATGAGGTTGGCATTAACAATGTGTCGTAGTCGTGGTTTTTCATCCAAAGACTGGATATTAACAGGTGCAGGAGAGACCACAGGAGCATCCTCTTCCTCCATCCGCCTCTCCATCCCACACAACCAGTAGAGGGCAGATATCAGCCTGGACCGGGTCTGGACACAGGATGAAGAGTCTGGAGAGAGCGAGTGTTCATCAGCAACACTGATGAATGCCAAAGTGGAACATAAGGCAGGACACAACTCACCTTTACTGTGTCGGCGCACCTTTCTGTTCCCATCCTCCTGCTCGCTTTCTCTGACTCCCACTTCACTGGTCTGAGTTTTCATCTCCTCTAAGGCCATTGTGCTCTGCTCCACTAAGGAGACATGATTTTGAGGCTCCACTGGGTCAAGCCTTGTGAACCAGGTGAGGCGACTAATCTGATAGAGGAGAGAGAAAAGACCTGACACAGCTATCCTAAGGAGAACTTGGGACATCTGTTTCATTCTCTTGCAGATATGTCAGAAGGTATCAGTGGGTGTTTGGCTATTACTAAAAGCTGTTTTTTCACAAATGGGCTTGTATTTTATGATAAATAATATATAAGCAGGATGTTTACAAACATTTTTCACTGAGTGTGTGATTGTGATTCGTGTCTTGAAAATGAAAACTAATGTCTTTTCTCCTGGTGTTTATCCAGTATTATTTGTTAAGTAATGCCTGAGCAGTGGATATATGCAATTTCCTCCGGGATTAATAAAGTATCTATCTATCTATCTATCTATCTATCTATCTATCTATCTATCTATCTATGTCAGAAGTTTTAGTATCTGTTAAACTGGCCTCACCTGCTCAGGTTTGGGTGCCTCTGTTGCTAGGCTGCCCAGAACAGCTGGAATCAGGGTGATGAAGGCCAACAAGATGGCAAAGTACAGGTAATGGACATGTTTCAACACCAAGGGTCTGTCGTCCGTCTCGTAGCAAAGGGGTGCAGGATAAATGAAGTCCAACACCATGCGAATGCAGCCAACCAGCAGGCCAATAACCAGGCCCCAGAATGCGCCCTGAGGAACAGGGTCGATGACGAGCTTAAGCAATTAAATGCTTCATCATCTGATCACAGCAGGACTCAAAAAGTGACAAAACACATTTCTCACATTTGCTCCCTCACACTGCTATGAGACGAGGTCACACAGAGCTGAACTCGATGTAATCTTGTTGCTGTTGTCTCGCAATGAAGGTTAATAAAAAAGAGTGTGCCTATATGACATCATTTGCGATCAAATAATACATTTTACCCTCGGTAACCTATTAGGAGAGATCAACAGCAAGATCTTCAAGGTACAGATTCTCTGCTGGATCTCATCAGCAAATGCAGAATATTCCTGATAAAAACTTCAATTTCCTTCCATCTGACCAGTTGGATCCCAACCCGAAGCTACAGACCACCTTACTTTCTCATTAGTTCTCTTCCAAAAGAAGCCCATGAGGAAGATGACGGTGATGGGGGGCTGGAGGTATGCGCTGACGGTCTGGATGTAGATAAAAAGCTGCCCGCCCTGACTGGCCTGGACGACGGGAAGCCACATCACAGAAATCACCACCAGCAAGAGAACAAACACCCTGCATGAGAAGTAGGAGATATAGGAATTTTTTTGAATGAATGAAAAAATGCAAGACTTTAAAATGTGTTAAATGAATGGGGGAGCTGTCTGCTTAATACATACCTGCCTACTATCATAAGCTCCCACTCAGATGCACGAGTTCTGAAATTGTTCCACAGATCCATAGTAAAAATAGTGCTGGCGCTGTTAAAGATAGAGGTTAGAGATGACATGAGGGCTGCAATCATCACCGCCATCATCAAACCTCTCAGCCCTACAAGGGAAACAAACAGGCTTGAATGAAAGAGACGAATGCTGGAGGTAGAGCCTGTGGCTGGGTAGGAAATGACCTCTCACCTGCAGGCAGCAGCTCCATAACCAGTCTGGCGTAGGCGGTGTCTGTACAGCCCACCGGGTTCCCACAAATCTCTTTACACAAGTCAGGGTCTGCACATGCCACATCATCTACACAACATCATTAACACACACATCTATAATCCATAATGTGTTATCTACTGTATTCTGTTGAATAACATTTTAAATATTGAAGCTGTCAACAAACCTGAAATTAATTTATTATGTTAATTCCTATTCTATAGAAGTCATATATGGTTTCACATTTAATATATTCAATCACATTATCCTATCCTAGATGCTTTCTTTATTAATCAAAACCTACTTTTCATATTGTACCTGTGTAGAGTATCCTGCTGATCATGCCGGGCATCACAATAACAAAGAGCGGCAAAATCTTCAGATAGGCTGCCAGCAGTGAGCCACCTTTAGCATGGGTCAGTGTCTTAGCAGCTAAAGACCTTTGCACGATCACCTGCACAGAGTCAGGACGCTCCAGTTAACTCCCTGGGACTGCTGGATGTCAGAAGTTAGCTTTTAAATATATTTTTAACGAGGGGCTTGTCAGAATGACGCATCAGAGCAAGATTACACCTCAGATGGCAACAAAGGCCAAAGAATAAAAATAGATTCAGGGGCAGGAGTGAGAAGAAGAAATGCAGGTTAAAATGACTTGTTCTACAGCTGGCTCAGATTTGGTTGGTAGACAAATTGTCACTAATGTTGTATCAAAGAGATTTTTTCCATTGAAAAGCCAAACACTTCACATTTTTAAAACGTGAAAGTTCAAATGTTGGAAAAACACTTCATTGCACTTTTCACAATTTATAGATTAGCATAATTTGAGATGAGTTTAGATTTCATATGCATGATGGCCCCTATATGGTTGCAATAGATCACAGTCTAGTTCAGATCCACAGATTGCTAAAATAAAAGTCTATTTCTCTGTTTCTTGACCTGTAGCGGTGGGGTTTTCACTCTAATACCTGGTCAGAGCACCAATACCACATAGAAGGGATGGACTGGCCAAAGATGACGCCGGGCCAGGGCAGGTCTGAGTTCACCGGGTCTCTGAAGATGTTGAAAGCATCATCTCGAGGGATGCCACAGGTTGAGTTGGGCACACGGATGGAAGGGATGGCATTGCTGTATTCCTCCATCAAAGCATTCCATCCTCCAACCTTTGCAAAGCCTGAATCGGGTTGGGGAGGTGGGTGGGAGAGGATGCACCAGAGTCAGACAAACGGGAAAATAATGTGAGGAGAAGGTGAAGTCCAATCTGACTCACTGAACCCCATGAGGACAAGAGATCCTGCTAGCATGATGGTCGTCTGGGCAGCGTCCGTGTAGATGACTGCTGCTAAACCACCTGGGACATAAAGTCAAAGTCAAAGTCAGCTTTATTGTCAAGTGTATCATATATGCACGGCATACAGCATAGATGAAATTGCAGTCCTTTCTGTCCCACGATTAACAGGTAGTACAACACAGGCAGAACAACAGGAAGTACAACAGGCAGTACAACACAGGCAGTACAACACAGGCAGTACAACACAGGCAGGACAACACAGGCAGGACAACACAGGCAGGACAACACAGGCAGTAGAACAGACAGTATAGCACAAGGTATGAGACGAAACACAAAGGGATGGTAAACATCTCTATACACTCTTTAATCCCGTAGGGGAAGTGACGTGTGCACAGTCCTTGAGTTGACGGGGGGAGAGAGAGAGGGAGAGGTAGTCAGGTGCTGGGGGAGGACAGGGCAGGGTGAGAGTAGAGTTCAGGTTTGTGGCAAGGGGGCAGAGCAGGGAGGGAGTTGAGCCTCCTGACCGCCTGGTGAAAGAAACTGTCTTTGAGCCTGGTGGTTTTGGCCCGCAGACTCTGCAGTCTCCTACCTGATGGCAGCAGGCTGAAAGGGCTGTGAGAAGGGTGGGTGGGTCACCTGCAATGCTGATGGGTTTGCGTGTGAGGTGGGTGTTATAAATGTCTATGAGGGAAGGGAGAGAGACACTAGTCATCTTTTCAGCTGCTCCCACGATGTGCTGCAGGGTCTTGCAGCAGAAAACGGTGCAGGCGGCGTACCACACGGTGATGCAGCTGGTCAGGATGCTCTCGATGGTGCCTCTGTAGAAGGTGAGCATGATGGGGGGTGGGGATCTTGCTCTCCTCAGTTTGCGGAGGAAGTAGAGGCACTGTTGGATTTTTTTTCCAGTGATGTGGTGTTATGGCCCCAAGACAGGTCCTCGGAGATGTGCACACCCAGGAACTTGGTGCTGTTGACCCTTTCCACTGCAGCACCGTTAATGGTTAGTGGAGCATACTGGGTGCGTATTCTCCTGAAGTCCACAACAATCAATTTGTTTTTGTCACATTCAGATGGAGATTGTTGTCCTTGCACCACAGAGCCAGGTGGCTGACCTCATTTCTGTAGGCTGTCTCATCATTGTTGTTGATGAGACCCACTGTGGTGGGCCTCGTCAACATATGACAACCATTGGGATGGTATATCCCAATGACAACCACTGGCATACATGACAGGCAATAAACAGTGCTGTTAAGTCTAACCTCTTACAGCTTCCAAGGAAAGGGTGTTTAAATGACATAAAGAAAGTCACCTGCTACAGTATAGATAGCAGTGATTGACAGCAGCAACACCACAGACAGGTAGATGTTCCACTGTAGAGCAAGCTGGATGAACACCGCACCCGCATACATGTCCACCTGGACACAAGTGATAGACGTGCAAAATGGAAAGTAGAAAATCAAATGTGTTGACACATACAGGTGGAATATATTGAATTATTAACACAGAAATTAGGACAGTTTTCAAATGTCTGCACAAACATGCTTGTTTGTTTTGACAGAGGACATGAAACAGTAGAGAGTGACGGCAGATTTGTGTCGTACGGATATCTTTGTGAAGATGTAAATAAATAACGACAGGACAGCTATAAATATCTGTATTCTTCTACCACCAAACCGCCTCTGCAGGTATTCTGGCATGGTTGTCACCTGAAGAAGACAGGAATCAAAGATAATTATGGAGGAACAAATGGAGAAAATCCTGCATGTTCACGTTTGCTGATATTTGTCGAGCAGACATCTCACCCCAGAGGATATGTAAATAGGCAGGAAGATCCATCCCAGCAGCAGCACAAACATCATTCCCTGTCATTTGCAAAAAAAACTTTACTTAAAAACAGGAAACTGCATTTCATGCCTGATGTGTTTTGACAAAGACTGCATGCGCAAACTCTTACATTCCACTCATATGTAATTGGTCCAATCCCTACAGCAGCTCCTGACCCTGCTAGGCCAATGAAATGTCCGCTGCCAATGTTACTCGCAAACAGAGAGGCACCGACCTAAATATACATAAAAACTTCAGAGTCAGGACGAACTGTTGACTATAGAGCATATTGACTTCATCTGATGGATTAGAAATATGTAACAGTCAGTATACAGGTAAAAAAAACAAAAAGTTTTTTTAAAATATTCAAGCCACTTTCTCATGCAATCATCTTATATCCTTTGTTCAAAAAAGTCTCAGACTCACTGGCCACCAGGTCATGCTCTTCCCAGCCAGGAAGTATCCATCCACTGTGCTGCGTTTAGTCCTCCACATTGACTGACAGAAAAAAAAGAGAAACCTCATAATGATATCATTGCAGAGTAAATGGAATAGATAAAAACTCATTCTGTTCCTGTTGAAAGTGTTGGCAGAGCTGGTTAGTAGTTTAGAGTAAATGGATTTGAAGGGTTGTACTGGTGTATTGCCATCAGGCTCTGATGTAGTCTGTGAAGTCAAAATTAAAATAAGGTATTGCTGGATCTGCACAAATCAATTAGCAACTGTGTTGCTAGACAAGACCTAGGCCTACAAAGTTGAATGCAATTATTCGCCTCATCACAAGACAAGAAGCACCCTCTCGTTGTGTGCAGGGGTCTGCACGGTATGTTTGAATTTCTACCTTTAGTTCTCGAAAATGATTGTATGATAAAGCAGAGCATGAAATTTTAAAAAGCAAAGTGAAGGCATTGAAACAGAGACTTACCCAGAATCCAACACCCAAAATCAATGAGAAATATACTACCAAGACCACTATATCCAAAGTAACCAGAGTCGCTCTGCCCCCTGGAGGGGAGGAGGTAGAAGGGGGCGTGCTGGTGCTGTGGTGGTCTTGATGGTGCATATTGATCCTTTCTGTAATAGTCCAGAGAGTCATCAGCCATTTAGATGTACCCTAAGTTGTGTTCCAAATTAAAAGTATTTGTGTTCATTACCACTACAAGTTTGAGGCACTTTTATTTCATCTATAAGCTGCATATTTTTGGAAGTGGAAGGAAGCTGGAGTACCCGGCGAGAACACACACAGACACAGGGAGAACATACAAACTCCACACAGAAATCTGTGACAGTATTTTGTTGCTGTGGCAGGTGGAGGTGAAGTACATTTATTCCAATCATTCCTGTGCTTCCCAACCCAGGGGAATAATGGACTACTGTACATTAAATCTAAAGAATTTTTTTTTATAGCTACTTAAATGTGTTTGAAAACTAAAAAGCTTGATTTAAATAAAAATACTCTCAGTAGTGGATTAACGTATCTATCAACCGCAGGCGTCAGCTAAACTGTGTGCAGTGGAGCAGAGGAAGTTTCATTTTAGACCACACAGTCTAAAATGAAAACGCCTTAAAACAGCATTTGAACATAATGTTTAATAGCAACACGTCTGATTAAAGTTTAATTCTCTTAATTTTCAGATTTCAGGTGTACAGGATTGTTCGTCTGGTCATCAGCTTACCTTTCAGTGTGTCACCTTTATGAATAACGTTCTGGACAGCCCAAGCACTTCAGCATTTCACAAAGTACATGAAGACAACATGAATCCCACGTGACTTGACGCTTCTTCCACTCACCAAAAGGTCAAAATCCACATTCTCTCAAGTCACTGGAAGACTTAACTTCTTATTGCATGAAAGGACTTGATCACTTAATGCAGGGGCATTTGCTCAACCCACAATGGCGAGGTGATCAAACTTTAAATGTAATACAATTACAGAGATCTTTGATGATATTATAATAAAAAAAGATAGACTAGACTCTGTGTGTGTATGTGTGTGTGTGTGTGTGTGTGCTTCCTGAAGAGATACATACATTCTTATCTCACAAAAAATAATCTGATATTTTGCTGCAGCAGTTCAGACAGATAACTGACAGCAACATCAAGTTTCTTTAGAACAGCCGTTCTAAAGATATCACAGGTGCGTATTTAACCTTTTAAAGCAAAGTGTATCTTATTCAATATACTCAGCCTTTCATGATTTTGATATATATATATATATATGCAATCAGACACATGATTTAGTCATAATTATTTAAATTCAAGCTCATACACACAAATTTCTGTAATTTTCTGGGGGACAAACTTATCAGAAGGTTCTATTAGACCTTATTTTCCCAAAATTAAATATTTTTTTGCAATTATTTCATGGTTCAGGCTTTAAAACACATGTGTCAAGCTCAAGCCCCGGGGGCCAAATGTAGCCTGCAACATTATTTTATGTGGCCCGCGAGAGCATGAAATGTCAGACTATCTAAAAATAGGTCAAAAGTGTCCTTTGACCAAAACTACATTTCCCATAATGCAGTAATTAAGCGTATTTTAACTTTGACCAAAACGTTTTGAACAAAGTTAATGTCCTAACTTCTGTTTGATGTTATTTTTCTTTATTCAGTTGGATAGTTTGATCCTTGATTGATGGAGCTTTGTGAGTTTCATAACCTGACAAATTAAAAGGATTTACAGTATAACAGAGAAACAAACATATATATTTTTTGTGAAATTGTAATGTTTGTAACTTGGATAAGTAATAAATTCAGAGTTATTTAACGTCAAGGAGTAGTTATATTTGTTTTACATTATATTGAGTTATATTAAGCTACATTCATAAGTGACATCTGGCCCTTTGAGGACAGACATTATGCTGATGTGGCCCTCGGTGAAAATGAGTTTGACACCCCTGCTTTAAATGGTTAAAATAACTAACCAGCAAATATTTTTATACAGTATTTATGTGTCCATACATTAATATTCAGTCAGATGATGTAAAAGAAACATCCAGGCAAAAGTGGATTTCATTGTTTATATTGGTCAACATTGTCAGGACAAAACACAGACGTAACATTTTCTAGGCTTTAAATATGCAGCAATGCTCCAAGAGGCTTACATTCAAAAGTTGACCTTAGCTGCTGAAATAAAGATTATCATAGTAATTAGCTTTAAAATTTTAAAACATCACTTGAAGATGAACCTTAACATTCATAAATCGCAGGCATGTCTGACAAGATGGAATGCTGTAGCTTTAATAGTTTGAAAAGTATTTATATTGCTGCACTAAATGATCTCACTGTCTTCTTGGTGGTGGAACCTTATTGTTGACTCACATGACAAAATCAGTCAGAAATATTTTGGAATTGCGTTAAAAATAACAAAACGCGTCAAACAACGTTCCTGTTTTCCTTACCTACTCTCACTCTGTACAATACAAATAGAAAATATCTGGTATAATTTCAAGAACAGAATGTATAGAAATCAGATAAACACTCATATATTGCACACTGCCCGTCAAGGCCTCCGCCTGATCCCACTGATACTTTCTTTAGTTAGTCATCCTTGAACAAGTTCAAAGCTGAATGAATAAGGTCTTCTATTACAAATGAAGTCTGTCATTTTCCCATATATGTACAAGTTAGTAGCAGTGAAGGTCAAACACAATGCAAGAATAATGACAAGAAGTTCTAATTTAGGGGTTAGGGGGATTGCTGACAATGACGTAAAGTTACAGTGCAACTTAAGTGAGGATTTCCTGAAAATAAATCACATTTAATAAAGAACTGATGTTACATTCAGTGTGGTGGGCATCTCACAAAACTACTGAATATATAAATAAAGTGAAAAGCTGATTTAGCATCTGCTTTCAAAACATTGAGGGAAAGTGAATTAACTTCAATTAAACATCCAACTTGGGAGAAAATCTATTTTAAATTGCTTATTTACCTGAATACAACAAAGATTTGACTGCAATAAAACACTGACAGAGGTGACCTGAAGTCTTAAACTATTGGCTGTTACAGGTGAACTATCTTTCAAATAGAGGAGATACCCTGATGACAAAAAAAGTTTGTTTTTATTGCATTAATCTTAACAATTCAATCTATATTCCTTTTTGTTGTGTTAGGACATACAGTGTTGACTACACCACTGGCACAAATCTTTAAATGAAAGGTTTCTCCTTTATTTATAAAAAACGATGGTCATTCATTAAAAACTGCGTTTTGCTCACAATTTTGCATTGGTATGTTTGTGTATGAGGGTTCATGTGTATACAGAATATGCATGCATGTCTGTGTACATGTGGTATTACTTTATGTGTATGTGTTTGTGTCACCAGGCCAATGGAGAGGCCATTTGTGGACTTCTGGGGCTTTTCAGGTTTTCTGCAGCATGCCACTCACACAGAGCTCTCTGCAACGAAAGAACAAAGATTGAATAGTTTATTGAAAATTAAAACTTTAAAACTAAACAATTAAATCCATAATAATTACAACACTTCTCAATTTTAACGTTAGTGCTGATTAAGGCTACAAAAAAAATAATCTGATCCCACAAATTTCAAGTTGATACTAAGCTGCTGAATATACAAAACCGTTTTAATAACTAGGTTCAACTTTAGTTTTTAAAAATTTCACTTTCATTATTCAGATAAGAATAATTGAGAGAACTAACAAACTCATTCCTTTCATGCTGAATAAGCTGAAGTCAATCACTGCTGTATGCAGCACATTATTCACACGACAGAATAGTACATTTTTCTTTGCGACTTTGATGGATTGCAGCCAGTCCTCATGGCTGTTCATGCACAACATCAATAGAACTGTAAGCACTAATAAGGTCATTATCGGTCAGTGCAAGTGTTTATCTGCACTGATTGATAATGACCTTTTTTCAATTAAGGATTTTTTTGTTTCTCACCTCAAACTTGGCCATGAATTCAGAAAAAATACCAAAGAAGGCTTCAGTGTTGGTGACTTTGACGTCCTCTCCAAAGTAAGAGGCTGTTTTGCTGAATTCTTCTATTGCTCTCTGCTGCAGGGACTCCAGAGACTGGATTGCTGGATGACTGTTTTCGAGGAAGTTCTGCACACACTGGAGTCAAGGGCACAAAAAATCTCATCATCTCTTCTGGTTTTTTCTTTGTAAAAGTTGGCATGATCTCAGTCGGCCATGATCGCCTTTGGCAGTTTTGAAAAAGATACACTCATGACGACAGCAAAACGATCCTCAGAGGTCGCAGGCATCTTCTGGCAGGCAGATCGAATGTCCTGGATGGTCGTATGGAGATCGTTCAGGTCTGATGTGACAGTCCTCTGGTTTACTACAGGCAGGAGAGTAAATGGAGGGCGAATGTGCCAGACAGTAAGAAAATTAATCACAAGTATTAGCTCCGTATATTTAAAAAAATGCTCTAAAAAACAGAAAACAGTAGAAAATGATTTACCTTTGGCTGCAAGGGGAACCATGGTTAAGTCTTTGGAGAAATCCAACACATCAGGAAAGTGTTGACATAATGACTTCACCAAAATATGGAGAAACGTTGACTTCCCATCCACTGTTTTAGTTGTGCTCAACTGGAGAGAAACACAAGTGAAGTCATTACCCGTAAGGCTCATGATGCAAAAAAACAATGACTGGTTTGAAAGATGCAAACGTTTGTCACTGGCTCTAAATACGTGTTAGTAGATGATTTACCTCAGTTAAGAAGTTGATCTTGAAGCCTGTAGTCTTACTGGTTTTAGGCTGGGTGTTATTCAAATAGTTTCCCATTGCCAATACAAACTAAAGAAAGGCAGAAAACAACAAGCAATACACGGTCAAGTAAAAGATTGTAGCTGCACTTAATTCCAACATTCAGCACACACTGTGTAGCTTCTGATGTCAAATTAAGAAGGTGTCAATACTAGCTAAGGTTACCTTGGTTAACTGGCCCTATGCTAAGAGCAGACCCACTTACCTCACTTTGTACTCTGAATTTCACTATAGCTTTCCTTTTTTAAAAAAATTTGGATTGTGACAGAATGAACAGGGAGGAAACACTCTGACAGAGCTGGAAGGGGATCAGGAAGAACGTAGTGATCCTTCACATGTGAAGAGAGTTTATAACTGGCTAAGGAAATATCTGTCATATCAGAGTAAATATGAGATCAATGCCCACAGCTATTACAGAATTACTCCTCTTAATTCTATTATAAATTTCTAACTTCTTTGAATTCATGTCCATAACCCTCCAAACACTAGGATGACCAAGCAGTAGCTCATACTTTAAAAGAGGATTTTCTGGATGTAGTAAGAGTGCAATTTCAGAACATTCTGAAAGGGAAAGGTTACAAATGAACAGGAATTTTGAATGGGAACTAGATGATTGTCATTCTCCTGAACAATATATCTCCCTCACCTATGAAAAGATGGCTATACCCTTGTGTCACACACAGTTGTTGTGAGTTGTGAAACCACCATTTTCATTTCATCATTATAATAGCAGCTACAGTACCTCTAGTATCTTAGCCAGCTTCTTGCTCATCTTTAGCTCCAGTGAAGCTCTGTAGAGGCAGTCATAAGCTCCCCTTAACTCGTCTGTCTTCTCCTGCAAAGAGCACTTGAAAAGGAGGCTCTGTAAGCGTGTCTTGAACTCTGGTACTGATAACATCTGATGGAAGACACACAAAAGAAGAAATAAGGGTGTGGTGATTATAGAATACAGCGAGTGGACAGTGATTTAGACTACGGTGGTCCCTACAGCCTCTTGTCTAACAGACAAACTAAGGGACTGTACCTGCAACACAAACTGGTCTGGCTCACTGAGTTTGCTGGGATCCTGTTTGTACTCTTCATACTTTTTCATCTCCTCTGCATCGGGTGCGTACAGCAGCAGCTGTTTGATGTGAGCTGGCTCCAGTCGGTCAGTGGTCATGTTCATCAGCACCTTACGTAGCTCCCCAGGAGACAGCTTCAAGTGGGCTATTAGGATAGCTGGAGGTTAGAAGGAAGATAAACAGACATGATTATTTACTATTTATAAAGAAAAAAAGACCATTTAAATATGGTCTAAAAAAAATTACAAATAATATTTTAGAATAGCATAACACCTAGCATAATGAGTCAAAGAATTTCATCATAGAATAAAATTCATTTTATACTCACATGCATTGTAGGCCTTCTTATGGGATAGAATTTCAATAACATCTTTCTTCTTGGAGCTCTCTAGTTGGGGAGAGAGCTCTGGAACTGACACTAAAAATATTGAAATACTCGGACGTTATGGAAGAATATAATAGACATCGAGAATAAAAAGTGGACAAAACTGTTAATTTAAGAATTCAACCGTAGGAATAACAAGGCTGTGGGTGGTCAGGAGGTGCTTCCAGATGACTGGACAACTAGAGCTAATGTGATTAGGGAGACAGGTAGGGGAGTACTTGGTGTGTCATCTGGAAGGAAAGTAGATAAGGAGACTTGGTGGTGGAATGAGGAGGTACAGGAGTGTATACAGAGAAAGAGGTTAGCCAAGAGGAAGTGGGGCACTGAGAGGACTGAGGAGAGTAGACAGGAGTACAGGGAGATGCAGCATAAGGTGAAGGTAGAGGTAGCAAAGGCCAAACAAGGGGCTCATGATGACTTGTGGGACTGCATCAGGGATCAGCTCTGAGCCCCTTCTTGTTCGCTATGGTAATGGACAGGCTGACAGACAAGGTTAGACAGGAATCTCCATTGACTATGATGTTTGCAGATCACATTAGGATCTGTAGTGAGAGCAGGGAGCAGGTGGAGGAGAAGCTAGAGAGGTGGAGGTTTGTCCTGGAAAGGAGAGGAATGAAGGTTAGCCGCAGTAAGACAGAGTACATGTGTGTGAATGAGAGGGACCCAAGTGGAAGAGTGAGGTTACAGGGAGAAGAGATCAAGAAGGTGGAGGATTTTAAGTACTTAGGGTCAACAGTCCAGAGCAGTGGAGAGTGTGGAAAAGAGGTGAAGAAGCGTTTACAGGCAGGATGGACAGGTGGAGAAAAGTGTCAGGTGTGATGTGTGATAGAAGAGTTTCAGCTAAAATGAAAGGAAAGGTGTACAAAACTGTGGTGAGACCAGCGATGTTGTTTGGTCTAGAGACAGTGTCACTGAGGAAACGACAGGAGACAGAGCTGGAGGTAGCAGAGATGAAGATGTTGAGGTTCTCTTTGGGAGTGACCAGGAAGGATAGGATCAGGAATGAGTACATCAGAGGGACAGCACATGTTAGAGGTTTTGGAGATAAAGTCAGAGAGGCCAGACTGAGATGGTTTGGACATGTCCAGAGGAGAGAAAAGCCAAAAGGAAAAGAAGATTATTATTTATTATGATTTATGATTATTATGATTATTATGATTATTATGATTATTGTGATTATTGTGATTATTATGATTATTATTATTAATATTATTATATGTTGAGTCTATCTATATACTCAACATAAAATACAACACATCTATCTATCTATCTATCTATCTATCTATCTATCTATCTATCTATCTATCTATCTATCTATCTATCTATCTATCTATCTATCTATCTATCTATCTATCTATCTATCTATCATTTTATTGAACTATGCTTGGTGCACATATAATTCAAAAATACAGCAGAGATCCAACTACCTGGATAATTATGTGCTACAAAGCGTGAATGTGATTACAACATTTCATATGTTAATTGATCTTTATTTTAGCTTTTGATCTAAAGACTTCCATCACTGCAGACATGCACCAATACTCACTGGAGCTCTTCTGTGTTCCAAAGTGTAGTTCCAGGTCCAGATACTTCACCATGTCATGCAGTTTGTCATACTCAGAGTTTGCTCCCAGCTACCAAAAACACACAGTAAGGTATTACGGTGTTTTCTTGTTTTAAGACTATGATATTTTAAGAGTTCTTAGGTTTTGTTGTCTGAATCTAAAACAGCTCACCTGTCCCCAAATAGTTCCCTCTGAGTTTTCCACTTGCTCCCAACGCAACCTCTTCACACTCATGTGATTGGAGTCCATCCTACAGAGTGAAGGCCTTGGCAAGGGTGGAGGTGAGCAAGGTGGGGGTAGAGGTGGGGGTGGTGGTGGCTCCAAATGCTCTGTGGGGTCAGATAGAGAGTGGGGTAGGGATTGGGGCTGGCCATGGGATTGCTTATGGTGGGACTGAGCTTGAGGCTGGTGTGAAGACTGTAACAGGTGATGTGAGGGCTGGGACTGCGGACGGGTATTTTGGGTAGAGGACTGGGTTTGGTGCTGGGATTGGTGTTGCTGGTGTAGTGGTTGGAAAGAAGAAAGGGTGGGTTGATGCGGCTGGAGGGGCTGGAAGGTTGAGAGAAGAGGCTGAGGCCTATGGGGCTGCTGTGGAGGATAAATAACTTGAATCTGGTGCTGGTAGTCCTGTAGAGGTGGCTGTGGGGTCATATGGTGAATGTGGTGGATTTGAGGTGTACTGGAGTGGTGGTGGGTCTGCTGGTTAGAGTGAGGTCTTTGGGGAGAGGATTTAGTGGGTTGGGGGTGATGAATTTGGTGAATCTGCTGCTCTTGGTGTCTCCCTTGCAATGACACTTGGCTCTGATGATGACTTTTAAGACTTTTTCGACTTTGATGGGAGTGGCTGTCCCGGTTTAGTTGACCGGTTAGAGAAGAGGGTTCTTGCTGGGCTTGATGCAGAAGCTCAGTGGACGAATGGTGGGGCTTGTTTTGGTGTGTCTGATGAGCTTGATGGAGTAGCTCTGTGGAGGAGTACTGGGCCTGTGGGTTTTGCATTTGATAGAGCAGCTCGGTGGATGAATGGTGCACTTGTCCCTGCTGCATCTGGTAAGCTTGATGGAGAAGTTCATTTGAGGAGTGGTGGGGCTGCATTTGCTGCATCTGGTGAGCTTGATGGAGAAGTTCGTTTGAGGAGTGGTGGGGCTGCATTTGCTGCATCTGGTGAGCTTGATGGAGAAGCTCTGTTGAAGAATGATGGGCCTTGGTTTTGTGCACTTGTTGAAGAATTTCTGATGATGCATAGTGGCTATGGGCTTGTACTTGCTGGAGCACCTCTGCAGATGAGTGATGGGCCTGGGATTGCTGCAATTGATGCAGCATCTCTGTGGAGGAGTGATGGGCTGGAGCTTGATGCATCTGGTGCAACATCTCTGCAGACGAATGCTGGGGCTGGGGTCTCATGCTCTGGTGGCTTTGATAGATGCCTTCAGAGTACTGACTTTGTTGGCGCACTGATGGCTGGGGTGGTGGCTGGTGCGGAGATGGAGCTGAACGGGATAATCTTCTGTGGTGAAAGCTCTGCTGGGCCTGATGCTGCTGTGCATGGCGCATCATGTACAACGGATGGCTACTGTGGGGATGGGTGGAGTCTGGTGATGGGAGTGGGGGTAATGACTGGTGGAGCTGTTGGAGAGGGATTGCTGGGTGGGCTTTCTGCTGTGTCGGCTGGTTTGGCATCGAATGGTGGCTCTGATAGATTTGTTGCATTTGTTGTTCTTCATAGGATTGATGCTCTTCATAAGCTTTTTGCTCCTGGTAGGCTTGAAGTTCCTCAAACACTTTTTGTTCACTGTAGGCTTTACACTGTTCATATGCTTTCTGTTCTTTGTAGGCTTGTCGCTGTTCGTATGCTTGTCTCTCTTGGTAGGCTTGTTGCTCCTTGTACATTTGTTGCTCTTCAAAAGCTTTTTGCTCCTCAAAAACATTTTGTTCTTCATAAGCCTTTCTCTCTTTGAGAAGTTTCTCCTGGTAGGCCTGTTGTTCCTGGAACAGTTGTTGCTCTTCGTAGGCTTTCTGCTCCTCAAAGGCCTGCCTCTCCTTGTATGCTTGTTGCTCCTCATAGGTTTTTCTGTCCTTAAAGATTTGTTGTTCTTGCAAGGCTTTTAGCTCTTGCATGGTAGTACGGACTTGTAGATCTTCTTTTGTAGGCAGCACTTTATGTAAGGAGAGACGTTTAGGTGGTGGATTACTGCGAGGTGGAGGAGGGGGAGGAGGGCCAGATTTCCGGCGGATAGGTACATACACTCTTGGGGAGTGCTCAGGGGTGAAGTTAAGTGGCTGCTGTTGTTGCTGTTGTTGGTGTTGAGACTGTGCAGGTGCTGGAGGGGGAGGAGGCAGGTCATTGAACTGAACGGGTGGGGGTGGTGGAGGGGTCAGTGGGGGTGGAGGGATGTGGTCAGAGGAGGAAGAATATGTGAGGGACGAGGCATTTTCTTCTCCACTGCTACTCTGAACATCACTTGGGCTGCTGAGCTCTGGGGCCACAAATCCTCCATTTTCCTCTTCATCTACCCCCATCTCCTCTTCGTTATCCTCATCATCCTCATCTGGGTAGCCCATCTGCACAATATCCTGGTATTAAGACCAGTTGTACTTCATTAGCCATTTAATATCAAAGGGTATCCTGTGAAATTCTTCAGATGTACTTGTTAACTAGGTCAAAATGTCTTAAAGTAGTTGTTAAAGTAGTCTTACAGTAATTGTTGGTGTTTTTTTTATAAAACTGAGCGGGCATTACAACATCATTTGGACATATTTCTGTAGAATATTTAAACAATTCTGTTACATGTACCTGTTCCGGATGTGTTTTATTTTAAGCTTTAAGCCTTGAATTACAGTTTGAACAAAATGCTATCCCATTGGGATTATCTGCAGTCACCAGAAATGAAGGCACAAAACGTCTGTGCAAAACAAAATTACCATGAGGACTGACTTGTGAATCGGTTGTGTATAAAATAGGTGACAAATAACTGGCTGATATTAAATGTTTACAAAAATTTAAGTTAAGCTAACATTTACTGACCCTGCAGACATGTTCTCTGATTTTCTACACCAAATGATCTCATTCAGTAAATAAAAAGTGAATTATTAAGATATTTTTACATTCAGAAAACTGGAAAAATAATAACATCTATTATTATATACATGACAACTGAATACACAACAGTAGCCATCATTAATTAGCTCATTACTGTACTTTTGAATTAGATCTTACAGCTATGTCCTAAACATGCATTTCTGTAATTCTACCTCTTCATAGTCATTCTCGGGGGTCAGGAAGTCATCAATAATGGCCACCCTCTGTCCCAGCTGTTCACTCAGTGCATCCAGAAAGCGATCAGTGTCCTCTGAGCGAGGAGGCTTAGAGAAGGTGTAGCGCCGTCTGTTATTATGTAGGGGTGGGGGACTGGATGGGTAGTCGGGGGGCTCCGGAGGTGATGGAAGGGGACTATCCAGGCTTATGTAGGGGTTGGACTCCCCACTGGTTTGGCTCGTCAGCCCTGATGGATAGAACTGTGCTGCAGGGGGACTGGGGAGAGGCTCTGGCCACAATGTTGGCATGGGACCTTTACCTGAGAAAAATAAGAGACGTAGTATATCCAGTTACACAATTACAGCATTATTAGGTGCTGCCTGTGAAATTGATTTCTAATGATTAAAGACCTTAGAATAGAACAAATTCATAAACACTATAGGTAACAATTTAGTGAAGTCTGGTCAGATCCTCTCACTCTGCTTTTGTCCAGATGCCTGTCATAAACTGGACAGTCTGGTTTTGAATGGTCGTATGTATTTATTCTAAGAAGATATCCCTCTGTAATGGAAATCTGCTTGTCATGCACAAAAGGTAAAGTGAACACGTCTCCCAAAAGACCCATTATAGAAACACATTTTTATTACAAGGGTTCTTTAACTGTGTGTTTTCTAGTTCCACTTCCACCATCATGATACACTCTTAATGAGGGTCAGTGCCCCTGGACTATATTTAAGTACTACTTTCTGCCTTACTGTAGGCTCATGCTGTCTGATGTAAACAGGATCAAACCAGTGATGCTTTGTGATGTTGGACTTTCAATGTGACGATGAAGACTACATTAACACATTTGCTGATGCTGTTTAACATTCAAGTAGAAACAAATCTTTAAAAATGTAGAACTATATACGCTGCTCTTCAGTAGTTTATTAATTGTATGTTTTTATTTCCTGTGTATTTTATAGGACCAATTAAAGACCTTAGAAGCTTGGTGCCCACTCTGATAAGTACTAACCTAACAAGACTAATCCAGGATGAAAAACAGATTGAGAGCAGTGGTTTGTTTTGGGATTGTACATTTAAGTACCACATTAAAACAGAAAAATTTGTCTAATTGGAAAAATCAAGAATATTCGGTTATCAGTCAGGATGTAACATTTTTGCACTGCAGTAGTTTAAACTTTTTCTTGTCAAGTCCTTCGCATACACACACGCACACGCACACGCACACACACACACACACACACACACACACACACACACACACACACACACACACACACACACACACACACACACACACACACACACACACACACAACATACAAGTGTGCCAGAGTGAGAGTAAAGTTGTTATCATCTCATCACATCAGCTATGAGGATAGATTTATGCTTTCAGCTACCTGTGCTAGCATGTATTGTAGGGGAACCTGTGCAGGAGGGAGGATCCAGATCCAGCAAACTCTCAGGGGCAGGAGGAGGGCGGCTCTTCAGGGACTTGGACCTCTTGGCTGAATACATGTTCTCCAGCTCAGCATACACTGCTGACAGCTTGTGTGATGGAAATATACAAAGAATCAGAGACAGACCTCTAGCCCTCGTGTCGATGAGCCTGAAGATGATATTTATCCCATGAGCTCAGGCTCTGGTACGTACATTGGTGAGGTTGTTGGGAGTCTCAGGAAGGGAGGTACCATCTCCTGACTGTCTCTCTCCTGGAGCCAACCTAATCCCTGTCTCCAGCATTGGGTCTGCACGGAGACCTACAAGAATATACTCATTCACAGGAGTGAAATCAGGTTGTTGAGGTAGCTGCCTTTTGCTGACACTAAAAAGCTAACTCTCCTGGACTGGACTGTCCCAGGATGTGAGATTTGCTTGATTTAGGCTGACCATCAGCTCCACCTAGTAGCTACCACTGTGCCAGCAATGAAGGAGTCAAATGAGAGATTCTGGCTGCATGGGAACATGTTAAGTTATTATTCCGAATGTTAAATATTGTACAAAACAAATGCAATGAAATGAAAAACTATGGCCCACACTCATCATGTAATGGATGTTGAAAGCTTGAAACAAAAAAAAAAGTGGTACAAAGAATCAATGGTCCCTGCAAATGATCACAATGATAATAATGAAAAGGTTGAAAATAGCAATAGTGATGGTGTTGTTATCACTGTTGCCTCACAAAAAGAAGGTCATGGGTTGAAATCTACCTGAGGATCTGGGACTTTTCTGTGAAGAGTTTGCTTGTTCTTTTCATGTCTGCATGAGTTCCCTCTGGGCTCTCCAGATTGGTTGTCTTTCTGTATATAACTACATATATACGGTATATATATAACCCTGTGATAAATGGGTGACTGCTGTCCAAGGTGTCTGACTCCTCCCACCAAAATTCAGTTGAGATTTGCTCCAGCCCCCCTTTGACCTAAACAACATAGGTAGCTACAGAAAATGAATGAAGAATAATAATGAAGTTTTGTACCCATGCCCAAGTGTGTGCCGATGACCAGGTCATCAGAGCTACGTCCCCTCACACTGCTCCTGTATGTGGTCCCAGTCACCCTCATGGAGCTGCTACGACGATGAGGCTCAGTGACAACCTCAGGCTCTGGGGGAGGGGGAGGAGGTGGAGGAGGTGGAGGTGGTGGAACTGGAAAACACACATTTTGGCAATGCAGTGGAAGAGGCAAAGGTTTTTTTTATGCAGGACTGCAAAATCTGAGCTGATCTGAATGGTTAATTAATTCCCCATTGACAATGTCCATCTTTCACATGTCAGGAAAATGAGAAGACCAAAATATCAGCACAAACCTGGAGCTTTGTATCCAAGAAAGCGTGAAATTTTGCCCTGGCAGTGTTCTTGCTCCTCATACGTCAGCAGCTGGTAAACAAACTGCCAGATCACCTGTTTGGCTGGAGTATCCAGCACTGGGAAAACATCCACGATCAGCGTGTCAACAGTCCTGTTTCCATGGAAACACAGGCAAGGACACAGCTTACCTAGATATCTAACTTCGTGTCAAAACTGAGTTTGTGGGTGTGTTCAAACAAACGTAGGAAACAAGACAAAGTCATCATTTTCAAGTCACTAAAATTTATTAAAGGGAGAGTCTGGGTAAAAAAAACAACCCTTGAAAGACTTAAGACTCCCTTTATCTCACCCAACTCCCCCTGAACTTCCCCGACTTATTTCCTCACCTGTGTTGGAAGAAGTTCTCCAGAGCCTTGCAAATGGTGTACCTCTCCTGGATGGTGAGGAGGTGCTCAAGCTGCTGACCAAAGGTACGACCATGAACACGGATACTGGGGGGCAGAATCTCTGCCACCCAGTGGAGGGAGGTAAGCACAGGCGAGCGGGCCCTCTCTGTCGGAAGTCCGCCGCCAGCGAGGTCCTGCTCTGACAAGCTGAAAGTAGCCGGACCATCTTCCACGACCAGAGTGGGCATGGCACCACTGCCCTGGAGCATGGACACCACCTTCTCGTGTGAGGAAGTCCTAAAGGCAGACACTTTGTATGACATACAACTGTTTTAAATTCATTCGGTAGGAATTTAACATTTTGCTGATGTGTAAATTAAGCAACTGACAAAAGGTTTTCTGGATCATAAAGACCATTTTTAACAATACCAATTCATATTTCTTTATGCAGGTAAGAGTTCAACCTCATGTCCAGTCCATTGAGGAACAGGATGCGGTCTCCTGGTTTGAGACCTGCCTTGTCTGCCGGACTTCCTGCAGAACGAGAACATCTGATTTGATCATGTCCTCATTAAGGGAATAGCATTATGGTATGGTGTGGATGCTTTATAGGGACATTACTGTACATAGATTTTGTTGAATTTAATAACAGTGTTGCTACACAGTATCAACCTTGTCTAACAACAGCTTTGTTATGTATGATCACAAAACTGAGAAATAAGAATAAGCGCTTGGGTAATTTTAACTTACCAGGAATAACTGAGTCAATCCACACTGGGGCATGACCTCGAAGAGTGAAACCAAAACTCATGTTGCCCTTACACACTCTGACAGTCCTAAAGACACACATTGAGCTTTGGTTAATGACAGAATTGACAATTAACCAGAGGCCTTGTTACATAAAAGGAAAGCAGCCATTAAAAACTACTCAGCCCTCAGGTAATTTTGTACGTATTTTTCTACAAAGAAATTATATAACAGTCACGATAGAAACTGTGTTAATGACTCTCCTCAAGTAAGTGGTAAAAACTATCATTCTACAAACACTGGCCTGAACACCACAGTCATGATTTGAACTGGTCATAGACGTGTACTTAATAAACGTTCAGTATAAAGCTTGATTGTTTCACCTTAATTCATTAGATGCCAACCATTCTGAAAGCATATGATGAATACTCGCTGGCACTCCAGTATTTTCAGAAAACTAAGAAATTTGAAGAATTAATGGTTAAATTAAAAATAAATTGTAAGTCTACTAAATTTTAATTCAAGCCTTCTGGTCTTTCAGTCCATATGCGAGCTCCTGCAGATTTCCATATTCAGCAAACTACTTTCTATTCACATCCTGCATGAACACCTATGGATAGGATATCCCAAGGGAGCCACATAACATCCTCATAAGCTAGAGGCAAAGAAGAGATCAGCAGAGTCTTGGGCATAGTTTTTCCCTCCAATTTTAGGGGAGATGTTGGGATGATAAAAAAACAACTAAATCACTACTCATAAAGACAGCTAGATAATGGCTGTGGCAATCTAAAGAGGTCTAGGATCCAATTGTCTTGATGAATGAAGGGTCTATTTTTATCAGTTTTATGCGTGTTATCCTTAAAGAGAAACTGTTGCGCTTAATTTTAATAGACTAAAACGGAATGTATGAATTTACAGTAAGCACGCTTATCACTAACATAGAATAGTTTCATTGCTTTTGTAAAAAAAAAAAAAAACTGCCATAGGTAAAAGTGTAGAATGACTGTTGACTACAAGTGAAGTTGAATAAAAAGACAAGATAAGCAGTGTAAAAGCAACTGTAAAAGAAAACCTTCAATTTAGCATTGTTATACTTTATGAAAAGCTTTGTTCAGATCTGCTAGAAGTGCATAAATAATGAGAGCTTCATTTAAGCATTCAGGTAAAGAGAAGATATTGCAAGAAATAAGAAGAAGAAGATATTTTCTTTCAAAGTCACCTGAACAGCAGTTGCTGATAAAAGTCTAAATCATTCCTAAGCAAAATTCAGGATGAGCAAAGAGAATCCTGTCATTTAAAATTAATATACCGATTCAGCTGCATAATAAAACAGACCTGCAGTTGATGCTGGTGCTGCTGGAGTGACCAGCAATGAGAGAGGTGGTCTTGCGCATCCCACGGGCCGGGGGGTTCCCGCCTTCGTCTGCGTGAGTGCGTGGCACTGAACTGGCCCGGGTGGAGACCAAGAGGCGTTCAGGGTGATCCTCACTCCGACTGCGGCGAAGGTGGCTACGGCTCGGGTCACTGAAGCTCCGTCCTTTGATCCGGCTCATCAGGCTCTGGGAAACCACCTCATCAAAACGCTCCCGGTGCTTCTTGGGAATGAAGATCCTGGCAAACATTGTAGGATCAGACTCACCCTCAGTGTGACAAGAAAAACTCAAGTGAAGCAGAGATGGAGAGGCAAGTAAGGAGTCCACATCACATTTTCACCAGTTTTTTTTGCTTATCTACAAGACAGTCCCACAAACTAAAAGGAAAAAATAAATCACATCTGAGCAGTACTTCAGCCCAAATCCCAAAAACATCCTAATTTTTTTTATCCTGAGTTGTCCAACTATGCATTGCCCAAAACACAAAAAGGAAAGAAAAAGTCCTTGATTTTATCGTGTACTTCCCCACTGTGGAATCCGCTTAAATGATTTAAGAATAATCTGGTCCATTTAGTCTCATGAGAGTCGAGCAGTGAGACGGGATCGGTCCATTACTTTGTGTGTCTGGATGTGCATGTAAGAATGGAACAGATTAGGGTTGTGTTGCATGCTCCCGTCTCATTAGCAGCTGCAGGCATAGTGTTCAGTATCAGTGACAGCTCGCAGCTAGTATACAGTACCAACAGAAGGAAGCTCGGAGCTGCGGATGGGAGAGAACACTCCACTCCCCCTGCTTGTGTTGCCCCCCTCCCCCCCCATAATCGACTCCAAAAGAATTTCTCATCCTAAAGTAAAATCCCTCCCTTAGATACCCTTCACTTATCAGGGTTGGGTTTTATTTGCGTGTTGAACCCACTTCCTTCCAAACTGTTTTCTCTGGTGCATACATATGAAAAGAAAGTGTCTAGTCAACTAGAGCGAGCTGTGCTGCATGATCAAATTCTGCCCCAAACTCAGCAGCATTTCTGTTTATAACTGTAAAAAAAAACCCCCACATCTGACACATACTGAGATTGCTCACTATCAGTACAGCGTTGTTGTTTCCTGAGGAATAACAGTCAAAGATGGCATTTACCACTGATGTTTTAGACAGCTGGAAATGTGTATTCCAATTAAGCTCTCTTGTATCTGTGCTCTCTACTGAAGTTGGTTTGTGTTTATCCAATTATCTGCAAGAACAATTACATAACAAAACAGCAGAAATGACCCAGATATGGAACATTCTTTGCTAATTATTTGGAAAAGTAGTTTTCTTTTAAATATAGGGTGATTTTTTTTTAAATTTCTCTTCTATCTGTGGTTCTCCAATCACAAGCAAACCCTGAAATCCATCTATCTCCCTCCATATCCCCAGCTGTTATGTCTTCATTTTGAATTTCTTGAATACTTACACCAAGCTGGGAATGAAAAAGTGCTTTGGTTTTACAGAATGCACACACACACAGCGAATGTGTGTGTGTGCATTCTGTAAAACCATACATACACAGAACAGCTCCTTATTCAAACATTGCTGTTGAGGATGGCTCTGCAGTGCAGTTGGGTTTTCAAAGCAGTCACAGCTCTGTGCTGGTACATTTGGGTACAAAAGGTTTTTTGGAGAGTTTTTTTTTTTTTTTGGCTCATTGTGGTAGTTTTCTTGAAATGCACAGGTGGCATTATTTAAAAGAATGACGCATGTGCTGAGCTGCAGCCATATCAACATCTTACATTCTAGGTTGAGAGGTGATCTGAAGATTTCTTACTTCGATCCAATTGTGATTTTCTATAGTCTACAGGTTTCTCCAAGTATACACACAAACATACATTGTTCTGCACACACATCCTGCCAAATCTTAGCATCAATACACCCCTTAACCCTAAACCTGACTCTAAATCATGTCTAGTTGTAAGAGTCAACTATTGTCACTTGATTATCAGTCATGTTTTTACTGCATTAACCCATTACCTGTGTCCTTATTCTTATGATTGTATTCAATGCTGTCAATCACACCAGGGTTTCCCGTCCTGGAATATCAATGACTGTCAATGTAAATTTGTGGCCCATTTTATCCCCCAAACTGACAGGAGGATATGGTGGTCACTATGTCTGCAAGGATTTTTTATCCAGAGCAATTCTCAAACTATAGCAATAGCAGAACTTTGACAACAAAACACAGCAGGACATTGTTAAACAGAATGAAATTTATACTCTACATTTAGCCAGGTTAAATTTATTGAGAAAGAGTGAACGGCAGACAGACAAGCAGACAAGCTGTCAGAGGCAATGAACTGATATTAAGAAAAGCAGAAAAAATGTCAGAGATGTGAAAATACAAGAGTAAAATATGACAGAACCGGAGACAAAAAGAGAGCACATAGAGAAGTAGAACTCTTTCTAGGCCAGGGTCAGGGAACTATTGGGAATGAAGTCTACGCTTATGGGCTATGTAGGCCACGTAACTTTCATACATCATCATGTTTGCTCAGACAAATGGACAGGAAGAACTAAGCAGAATTAGGCCATTTATTGTGTACTGTATTTGATTCACAAGGCCTGGCCCATTCATGCTCCATTTAATGTCTTTATACTGTAGTTCCACACATCCTTCATGTCGACATCAACAAAACAACAACTAATGTAATGTGTGTACCTAGACTGTCACGGCCAGAGCCGTTTTCTTCCTATTTGTGGATGCTTTTTTCCCCAGGTCCTGACTGCAGACACAGTCAGAGCAACAGGAGGTACCTGACCAGCTCCGCCTACCTAACAGGCACCAGAGCAACCCTTCAACAGCAGCTACAGCGTCAGGAGTGTCAGCAGCTTGGAGGTTGCTGCAGTGCTGGGCGGTCTTCACCTCGTCACACCATGCTGCTCCACTGTGTTGTTTGAGGTTTTCATTGTTTAAGATGTTTTGAATTTTAGTCAAAAAAGTTTACATTATTCCAACTAACATGAGTACATTGCCATTTCCTGTTGCAGCCTAAACATCTAAGAGGATATTGATGGTGTGATGGGTGTTGTCTACTATGGCCATTAGGAGCATCAAGACTTGATGTCGACGATGGAGACTGTTTCTAGCCTTTCACATCAACTTAATCTTCCTTGTTATATCCATGTAAATGTTTTTGTGCCACTCTTGAATTGCAACTAACTAGACAAAACATGCGGATGAGACCTTCACAACTTTCCTCCACTGACAATGGATGGAGGCATTAGGATGCCCTAAATTATGAGGAGGTTGAGACACAGCTATAATTAGGTTTGAAAGTGGGGTGGATGAAGAACACCACTCACATAGAAATGAAAGACAATTGCAATAAGTTGTTAAAACCATTATCACTAGACCTACTTCTGATTATTAGACATTGTAAACATGAAACATGGCTTCAACCCTGAATGGAACCATAACTTATCACAAACAGACATTACATTAAAGAGTCAGCAGTGTTGTGTTTGGATAAAATCACCAAATTTGCCAATAAAGCTTTAAATTCTAGAGTCACATTAGGAGCAAATACAAAATGACAAAATGTAAAATTATATCAAATTAAAGGAATCAAAACAAAGCTTGGTTATTATCATAAAGAGAGCAGTTTGACAGCAATGCTTCATATATAAGTAGCCACAAACAACACAAAGCACAGTGAACACTACGGAGAAGAGATGTGCCATACCGAAAGTGTCTGCTGAGGCTCCTCTCCTTTTCCATGGTGCTTTGGGGCTTTGAGGAAGTGTCTGAGCTCATTTAAGCAACGCACATGCCTCCTCCCTATCTAGGTGAGCCCCCATCTAGTTTGAACAAACAAACTCTCCAGGACAGTGATGGAAAAAGATGAGAAAAGGGTTGATGGTTGGATCTCGAAAAACATTTCCTTTTGGCTCTGAAAGTATCCAGATAAAGAAATAGAGAGAAGGCGATAGACAAATGCGGTAAACTAATGACGTGCCTATGGTTCACATCCCTCCAAAACATCCTCAGGCAGCATCATCACCTGTTCATCTTCACGTGTGGCCAGTAAGGTGTCGCTCCTCCTTCATTCCCATCTCTGGTGCCTAAAAAGGGAGTACTTTTATGTCTAATTTAAAGATTAACCTAAGAGTAAGCAATCATTCGTCAGTGCGAGCGTGATCAATCTTGTCTTCCCTTGGCTGAAAAGAAAGGAAAGACTGAGATGAACAGAGGAGTAAGTGAGATGGGAGAGAGGAAAGAATTGGAGAAGTGTGGAGAGCCCCAGAGGAATTTCGTAGGCAGGTCACACAATGACTGGGAGTGTGCAAGAACCAAAATGGTACAAAGTGAACGCAGAGATGCCTTGACAGTTTTGTCTGTGTGACACATGTTCCCCTGCACCATCTCTGACTCTTAATTCTACATGTATGTTGACAACTGTCCAAATGTTTTCAAGCAATTTTAAATTACTTGAATATTTGGTAAAATATTTCAGAGAGTGAAATAATAAGGCAAAGTAGCATTAATAATGAGTTGACAATGCATCATTATACTTAACATCTTCTAAGTGTGAATTAATAAATCAAATGACAATAATTATCTTTAATTACTGTAGTGCTAAAGAAGACTATGAACAAAGGAGCTAAAAGGTCTTTCAAGATTATCACTAATGAGACAAAACTTTAAAACTCCCGCTAACCACTGGGTTTTACAGCCATTTCAGACGCGACACCAGCAAGTGTGTCAGAAACCTAAGAGATAAATTATTAAAAGAAATAGGCTGCTTAAAAATAGAACACATCCTGTGGGAGGGCGAACCAAATCGGATAGGGGGACAGAGGCAGACTGAGTAGAGAGGGGCCCAGCTGGTCAAGTTTTACATGAGGAAGAAATAACTTCACATATTGCACATTGTGATACACAACCTCTAAATCACTGGACAGGGGTGGGGTGGAAGTTTCTTTTTGGTGTGTGAATGTGAGGATGTGTGAAAGTCACTGGAAGTCACAGTGATTGAGGCAAAGTTAGAGAGACAGTCTGAGAGACTGAAATAGAGTCGAGGACAGTGAGGTTTAGCTACAGACACATCAATTCTCCACGTCTCACATGATATCACTGACAGCCACCTTATCACTGACAAACTCTCATATCCAACTCTCATAATACCTGATGGCTTTCCTACAGGGAATAACAACTGTGCAACTGCACCAACTAGACAATCATTAAACAGACAGTCAGGATGGATCATTTTTAAATTCAGAAAGAATTAGAGTTTAGTTGCAGCTTTGCAAGACTCTACTTACATATTAATACTAGATAAGCTCATAATGAATACTAGCTTATTGCAAGTTCAATGTTGACTACATGTTCTACAATATATAGTGATCACCAATAAATCCAAAGTATTTCCTGACAGACTACAATTATTTTGTGGTACTTTAAAAATAAATCAAAGTATTGGAGAAACTGAAAATGAACCCAATGTTGTGGGAAGAGTCAAGCAGTCACCAAACCAACTCACCCTTATGGGGACATGAGTATGGCTTTGAAATTTAATGAAAAATCTCACCTACTATTTGACATGTTTTATACAAATGCCACAATCCTCATGGTAATTTCAGAGGAAAATGCATACATTGTAAAAATTGTTAGTTTTTTCATTCCAATCTGGACCAAAGTGAAGTACACACTTTCCATCCCTTCTGCAATGCTGCTGGCATAACAAAATAAATATAGACAAAAAGCCTTAAAACTCAGCGTTTAAAAGTACACCAGAGAAGATCCACGTTCCCTGTACCCATAGCAACCACGTACTCCAGCACCACCCTGAGGCGTGGCTCATGGACACGAAAAAAAAAGAGAAGAGGAAAATTTAGCATACAAAAGCCTGTGAAGGTGACACTAAACCAAACACCTTGTAGTCAAGAGGATTGATCTAATCTCATAATGGGGAAGTGACTGTACTTTTCACACAGCCTATAGGTGAGGAAAGCAGTTTCCAGTCCTCTGTAGATCCAGCTCATGCATAATTAATGAGCCTCAGTGGAAAAACCAACATTACAAAGCGTTTTAAAGGCTCTCCCCTACAGTGAAGATATATGACATCAAACTGAGATATAGAGAGCTGCGTTGGAGCAAACTGAGGTGACTGGACGATGGTGTTCTGGCTGTAAGGAGAACTGATTCCTCCTGAAAACTCAGTCACTGGGAAACCTGAGCCCTGATTGTTGTGAGGTTTTCACTAGACAATTCTTTACCTGCACTACACCCTTCTTTATGACCAATCATATCAGATCATGGTCGATGTATATAAATACTTGATACCACACGCGATGACTAGTTATGCTAAGACTATATGCACAATGGTAAATAGTTATTCAGTACTCACCCGAGGCAGCAGTTCATATTATCTCCCAGCAAAGACCTTGAACATATAAGTGACAGTGCTGTGTGCATGCAGCCTAGGCATATTGTCCTATTTTCCTAACATACATGTGCACTTCTCAGCCACCAGCAGTAAAACTATTTGTAGGAGCTAGGAGCTGAAGCCAGAGGAGGGAATAAACAACATCCAGCCAGACTGGTGTTGGTATCAAAGAGAGCATCAGAGCTGACAGGGAGAAATGGGAAACAAAGACCAACAAAGAGGAAATCAAAGTAAGACGAAAAGACAGGAGGAGGATGGGGGGGGGGCTGACAAGACAAATCACAAGTGTGTGCAGCGCTATTGGGTTTTCATTTACTGATCAGTGCTGAGGAGGAAGAAATGCAATATTGGTCTGTAAGTTTTTCACCATATTGTACCTGAGAGAGGAGAAAGGAGAGCGAACTGGCTCAGTCAATAACGGCAATAGGCTTAAGTTTCTGTATTAGTTCATTATAAAATGCTGAAGCAGGAGTTCAAACCCTTTTGACTTCATGGGGGAATTTGGGATTTTTGATCCCCACACTGTGGCGTTGATGTTACATAAGCATGAACCGTAGCTGAACTGTCTATAACACTCAATGGACAGTAACTCTCCCTGATGCCCTGCTGCTAGCGTCCTAGAAAAATTAATATGAGGAAAGTATTTCAAATGTAAAATACTTCCAAGGTCTCTTTTGTATCACAGTTAGCCTTGATGAATATTAATGGATTCTCTTAGACAAATAGGATTGTTTGCCACTGAACCAAGATGGATTCTTTGTTAATTTTGGGGTGTTTTTTCTGCCTTCTGTCAGAAATGTTAATCATTCATAGAGAATTTGGATCAGTTGAGTGTGCTGTTTGGCAGTAATTAACTGCATTATGTTAATGATTTATAGTTTCAATGGTACTCGTACTTCAA
Source organism: Antennarius striatus (assembly GCF_040054535.1). NCBI lineage: Eukaryota > Metazoa > Chordata > Actinopteri > Lophiiformes > Antennariidae > Antennarius > Antennarius striatus. The sequence goes on along the minus strand of NC_090791.1, from coordinate 11,741,460 downwards.
TGGAACACATGAAATCTCAGACAGGGCTTATTTAGTCACTGTGGAATAAGAGAGCTGCTAGGAGTCAGATCAAAATAAACAAACCATACACAAAGTCGTGCATAAGGTTGACTGTAGGTTTGGTTCTAAACACATGAGTGATCAACTGATTGGCTACCTGACGCTGTCAATCAACTGCTGATGGTCGTCTGTGATCAAAATGTCAGGCAGAGCCTCGGCCAGATTCTCCACGTCTCTCTCAGCAGCGTATTGCTTGAGCACTTCAAACAGCTGTTCCTTCACCTCTGGCTCCTCTCCCAGCACTTCCTCCACCTGATGGACAGAAATGTTTCACCATTTCATTAAGTAAAAACACAAGTACGTTTTTGAAACATGCATTTATGTTGGACCCACTTTCTTATTGAACTCCATGGCCTTGTGGGTGCGACTCTCCCTGACGCTGTCCCCACTCTGGGACAACACCCTCATGCTGCTGCTCAGTCTCTTGGGCCGCCGAGCCATACTGAGCACGCCCAGACGAAGAGGTCGTCCTTGAGCCGCCTTGATCATGGCTGCCGCCGTTTCGTGGTGCTTCACTGGGATTCCATTGACCTCCAACACGTAGTCTCTGGCCTTAAGGCCGCTGCGTCCGGCTGGACCGTTCGGTATGCAGTCCTCCACCATCAGGGGGCTGTCTCCGATGATCGTAAAGCCAAACCGGCCATCTGGGCCAGGCGTGATGTCGATCTGAGGAATGGAAAAGGTCTGGTTGCTACTGCATTGTTTCTTAAAGTAAAACTTTGATTACTGAGTGTCGACTGACCTGATCGATCCGTGACACCACCCCGATACTGGGAGGCACTGTCTTAAGGGTCTGAGCCAGAGCGATCAATGCTGGTGTACTGAGATTGGTCACGTCTTGGCCCTCAATGTCCACCACCTGGTCTCCGGGCTGCAGACCAGCGAGGTAGGCACTACTGCCCTCCACCACAGACAGGATGTAGCTGGGCCCTGTTCCACCCAGTCGGAAACCAAATGCCTCTGGCCAGTTCTGATTGGTGGTTGGCAGGCCAAGGTCTGGAGGGCAGACAGACGGTTGACTTGATGTGTTTTGTTTGGAACATACAGGGTTAATCTGGTCCCAGCTGTTCATACAGACAAGCAGATTGTGAGCTGTGAAATGGAGGTCAAGTGGTCCACTGGTTTAAGTAGGCCAGCTAAGTAGCAGCAGGTAAATGGGTGTATTTAATGAAGCCTAAAACATGAAGACACAGAAGTTGCATTGAGATGCGTTTTCATATTCAGAGATTTACTTCTATTGTTGTTTGGAGAATAAAAAAAGCAAAATAATGTCATATGTGATAAAGACAGGTTCTTATTTGTGGTATGTAGCCCACAGGTTGAGCTGCTGGATTTCCCCGTGTCACATTTCTTATTTTACTGTTATCTCAACACCCCCCGTGTATGTAGGACAGCATAGGAACATTATGATCTCTTACAGATAACCTTATTTAATTTAATGATATATTTAATTCCCATTTGAAATCTTTTAGCATTACCAACTGCTCTTTAACATTTTCATGTCTGCATTATCATGAAGATTATATCTGGGACATAATTAGAGAATTCATGAAGTCACCCTTTCCTATTTATGTCACAATTCCCTGTAAAAATCTGAGGACACCTGAACGTCTGCTATTTGACCAGCTATCAATAAATTAATATTAAGCATAAAATCAAAGGGTAAAACATTTAACTGGGAAATGCAAATGATCAAACTTAAATAAAACTGCAGATAGCTGCATCCAGTCTTTCATCAAATCACCAATTCAATTCTTTTTGTAACTGATCAGAGGTGCAGGACGATGGAGACAAAACAAGAAAAAGTCAGACAGAGAGCAAAAGAAAGACCGAATTAGAAATGGGAAGCATGAAAACAAAAAATAAGTTCCCGAGAAGTGAGAATATAATTCTGTGGAAAACTTCTGATAAGAAATGTTAGATCTACTTCAAAGGAAAATCAGATCATACTGGAGCAGAGAACCACAGATTCAGGGTGAGATGTGGCTGACTGAATGAGAGCCATAGAGACTGGTGTCAGCTTGCTGAGAAGAAACACCAAACTGCTGGTTTTTATTGATCTAAAATAGATTGGAAATCACTGATGTGGCTCTTCAGATCACAATCTTTGCTTCTGTCAAGAACACAAGTGCCACTTGAGAGGATTGTTGAGGCTTACGTTTGCCCTCTTCTCTCCAGCTTGCGCCCCAGATTCAAAATGTCATCTTTAATTGCTTTTTGCTCTCTTTATCTCACCCCTAGCAGAACAAAAATTTCTTAAACACCAGGTTAAAACTAGGACTCAGAGAAGTACACTTACAAAAATCTCTTGAGGCACCCCGGGTCCCAGACTTGCTCTGGCGCAGGGAGAAGCGGCCCTTTCTGCTCAGGAAACGCCTCATCCTCGCCCGGCTAGCGGCGGGGCACGTTCCAGCCAGGCTTCCTTCACCTCCAGATCGGAGGTTGACGCAGCCAAAGAGTGTCTTTTGACACCTTTGAGCTGCCACTCACCTGAGCAAACTGCCTCCAAGAGCCTCTCTCCAGATCTAAAAAAATCTAGTGCCCCTATCAGGTCACATCTGCAGGTTATCTGGGCCAGTGCCCCCCTTTGACTTCAACCAGAGAACTAGTGGCGTGAAGATTAAATAAGGGCTGGAGAAGGGAGAGCATCTCAACGCCAGGCTGGCAATCCTGGGTGAGGCGGTCCAGCCTCAGCCTCAGTCCGAACCCTGTGGCTGAGTGGCGATGAGAAAACTGGGACACACTCACTTGGTACTGAAATGGTTCTTTGCTAGAAAAGGTACTGCCAAGCCCCATTTTTCTATAAATACCTTTCCCGCTCTCTCTCGCTCTCCCACACTCACTCTGTCTTCCTTGGTTGCTCGTATGGATGGGGCCCTCTCAGAGGGCTAAGGACTGACCCAGAAACTGTGTGATGTACCAGCCAGGGACTCTTCCGATTATAGCGACTATGCTCACCTCAGTAATGGAACATCCGTTGAAGAGATGTAGCCTGCAGACATTCTCAAGATCACACCGAATGGTGGCATTTCATAGCCAACAATCAGATTACAAAAGTTACTACAAGATAGATAGATAGATAGATAGATAGATAGATAGATAGATAGATAGATAGATAGATAGATAGATAGATAGATAGATAGATAGATAGATAGATACTTTATTAATCCCGGAGGAACATAAACAGCACAGGTACAGATCAGAAAAGTGTATTTACATTTGACCCACAAAGATTGCAGGAAATACTTATTCATTACTGTCAGTTGACATGAAGTTCGGTTTAATCACGATTGCTCCAATCTAATATTTTTTCTTTAGATGTCTCCACATTACTTTATAAAGTTGTCACTGAACCCGCAGATTGGGGAAGACATGAGAACTACCAAAATTTAGTTTTTCAAAGAATATTGACTGATTGATTTTTATCCAAATATGATCGATCAATGCAATCAACCTTTATTTGTATAGTGTTTAATCATATCAACACACATTTCAAAGTGCTTTGACAGAAAAACCCAAGAGCCCTCCAAACTTATTTGCATAATATATCTGAACAACTCATTAAGGATGATTATTTCCAAAGTGATCCTCTATAACAAAAATATGATCTGAAACATATAATAAATAAAAAAGAGAAAAATGAATGTGACCAAAGACAAATCACAGAAAATACTCTCCCTCACCTCCCGTCCACACGTCAGCTGGGATAGGCTCCGGCAACCCCTGTGACACGCAGGAAGTGCAACAGGTGGTAGAAAATGAATGAATGAATGAATGAAAAAACTATTATCTAAAATTAAAGAACATTTCAACAAAGAAAAATGGACTCGAGCTTTATAAAAAATAGCATTTATTTAAAACTGAACACATTTTACAGGTCTGGTGTATCCTTCATGCTTCCTGATGCATTTGGACTGACCGACTCAAGAGAGAGCTCTGTATTACCCTGTACGGCATAAAAAACAGGCAAACACCAGATCAGCCTGTCTTTAAATAGCATTACAATTCAAAACTGAAATGAGCAGAAAACTGCAATCACGTGATGGCATTTTAAGTAACAAAAGGAAGAGAAAGTCACATTCTGACTTAAGCAAAGAGGGAAAGATGAGACGATTTGAGAAAAATACGTTCAGCCCCAACCATTTCAGAAGGAATAAACATCTGTTTAACTGAGGCCAGTTAGTTTTGCTACAGTTACATGTCTGCCATGACTAGATGTGAGCCAAGAAGCTGTTTAAATGAAAATTAAGCAATGAATTACCATCTTGTGAGTTTTAGAAAAGTTCAAAACAAGTTACTATGGACTGTGGGAAATTGTGTGGAACACTTTTCACATTTTTTACGCAAAATAATAGATACGTGAAAGGCTTCAGTCTTGTGGTTGAAAACTGCAATGTTCAGAAGTTGGTGAGCCGTAACTTATCTGAGTAAAACAGTTCAGAATTAAAAAAAAAAAGTAGTCCTTAATACTTCACACATAGTTCATTGTAAGAGATTACATTTCTGTAATGGTAAACCTGATCAACATTTTGGCCTTTGATCTGTAATCAAATCCCACACATTTCATTCTAAACTATGCCAATAAACAGCTGAGCCAAATCTGAGTCCACAGTTGATGCCTCCCTCCATCATACAATGACAGTCTGAATCTCCACCTCCTCCTGTGAAGAGGTGATGGCATATTCCTCTTGCTGCTGCACCATTTGGATTCCCTCCTGCACTGCCTCCTCTGTGGTAACCATAGTAACAGTTCCGTTCTCCGTCTCCACGGTGCCCGCCGCAGCTAGGAGCGTGCCATCGCTGATGGCAGAGGCAAGCGTCATGGCCACCTGCTCCGTCAGGCTCTCAGGTGTAGCGATGGTGATGGTGTCACCACAGTCAGAGATTGATGCCCCTTCCTCATTGCCCGATAATTTGCGCACAATTATCTGTCGGCTGCCTGTCCCGCCAGCACCTTGTGACTGACTCACAATTTGCTGCACCACTTTCATGATGTGATCTCCCATCTGGCAGAAAAAGTTGTCAGAAAAAGCAGAAACCTTCGTTACATAAAGGAAATGTAGCCGTTAATGTTAGGAGCACAGATTGTCACATTGCACGTGCTCCAGCTCAGACAGATGTTCTTGTTCTTGTACTGACCTCACTTTGGGTGTCTTGAATGAGTGTAACCTCTTGTTCCTGGGAGTCCTCCACCGTTTGAGTCTAGAGGACAGGAGAAAAGTGGGACGAATGTAAGAAACGACTCCACATATGCTACAGAGTCCACTGAAGGAGCCCCTTAAAAAGAGCCTGAAATAAAATACAGTAACGCCTCGACATGAGTTGCTCGACATACGAGTTATTTGAGATACAAACAGTCACGCTGTCCATATTTTTGTTCAACATACAAACAAAAACCAAGAACCCAGTCGTGCTTCAGGACACGGCGGATGGATACAACATCAGCTGAGATTGCATCTCATTCTTTCCCAGGTGATGGAAGATTTATACAACATCATAGTTTTGTTTTGACATAGTTTTGACTTTTGTTTTACTTTACTTACTTAATCAATGCTCAGGTAACTTATTTAAAATTAATTATGCACAGGCAAAGTATGAATGTCTATTGATTGATATAAAAATATGTTTATTCATCATTTAGATGGGTTTAGGGCTTTTTTACAAGGTTAAAATGGATTGCAGTAAATAGATTTTAGTTTTTAATGGGGTATCTGTATATGTTTTACTAAAGGCCAAATGAATCAGATACAGTAAAATTGTTCATAACCAATGACCATTAGGTACTAAATGATCCAATTCAATATTACCTTCAAGCTGTTGTCTTATGTACACTTAAATATATCTTTAAACATTTTTCAATGATGACTTCTAGTGACTGATCTACTATTTGAATTTGCTTGTTTTTTCCCCCTGATATTTGTCCCTGTTGGTCACTCTTTAAAATACATTAGATAGAAAATGAAGTTTCTGTGCTTCCATTAATTAAGCTTGCTGTAAATTTTAATTTGTTTAGAAGAACACCATTAAACTCTGTAAATTGTTTCCTTCTCTTCACTACTCTTGAAATGTGGCACAAGTTGGAGATACATGCAGTTGGTAAACATCAGTGCTGACTGATTACTCTTCAATCTGTGATGTAAGAGCACATCTAAGATTTCTAAGCATCTCCCTCACCTTGATGATATACTCCTGTGTATCTGCAACCACGGAGGAAAACTCCACAAGAACAGCATGAGGATCCTCTGAGATGATGGCTGTCGTAGCGTGGCCGTCCAATAACGCCTGCTCCTGTGTCACAACAGTCCCCTGCTCGCTGGAATCTTCTCTATGGCATCCTCCTAGTGGAAAAAGACAGGATGTGTTGCTGATTCTGTTTGAATCACTGATGCAAATTTGTTTTTCATCTCTTTAAAATTTGTTTTACTATGTGTTTATACTGACCTTTGGCACGCATATGTCTGTTGAGAGTCCCATGTTCTGCAAAACCTCGATTGCACTTCGAACACTTGAAGGGCTTTTCTCCAGTGTGATGACGGATGTGTCGAACCAGAGAACCTTTCTCTTTAAAGCCCCTCATGCAAAACTGGCACACGTAAGGTTTGTCATCACCATGGGTCCGCTGGTGAACCTGCAAGGCATTCTGAGCAAGACAAAGAGACAGGTGATGATTTCACTGAAATGTGTTTCTTTTCACTGAAATTCCAAACAAAGTTTGCTATCTACAAAAATCACCTTGGTCTTGTATCCCTTGTTGCATCGGGAACATTGGTAGGGTCTGTCGTCCGAGTGGGCCCTCATGTGCTCTCGTACGTGCCCAATAGTTTTGTACAGTTTTCCACACTCACCACACTTGTACCTCCTCTCACTTACATGCATTTCCATGTGTTTTTTCAGTAAGTAGCCAGTCGGAAACTCCTTTTGACACAGTGTGCACTTAAAGGGCTTGTAACCTGTAAAAATACAAATGGAGGGGAAAAAAAAGGAAACGTGAAAAAGAAATTTCTAGTACAATTTTTCTGCAAAAGGGGAGTGACCTATCAACTCCTTTCTTTGGCTTTCACATCAGACCAATCAAATGGGGGCAATAGACAGTAATGATGCTATGTTATAGACTTACCCAAATGGCCCTTGACATGAAAGCGGAAGTAATTAAGTCCCTTGAAGGAGCGATTACAGTGGGGGCATGTGTGCAATTTTGTGGATGTGCGGTCATTTCTACCACTTGTTTCCTGGAAAAGAAACAAGAAAAACAATAAGACACTGAACAAATAATTGTAATGCTGCAAGTAAGTGAATTTTCAGTGTCTCCTCTATCAACACCTTATAGTGACTGATAATTTATTGGGTTCTTATGTATAATTTTTTTCATTGTTCTTTCCCTACATTTACTGTAACCAACAGCAAAGAGTTAACATCTTGGTAAAAACACAGTGAGTCGTGCTGCTTGAGTCCAGCAGCTTTAGATTTCTAGCAAGAACTTGGGCCAACCATCAGTAGGTGAAAGTCTCACATGGAACAGGAGTTACATGGTGACTCATAAACACCACTCAAACATTATATGAGTTATTCTGTAGCCTTAAGTTTTTTGTGAGTCACAGATGCATAATATATTTACTTTGCTGTTATAGATAAACGACAACGTAGTAAGAAATCAGGTCACAGATCTTTTACAGTAATTGCAAAAGAAAAGATGAAGTGATTTAGAGTTTCTCAAAATGAAAAATGAAAACTAAGCAATGCCAAACAGGTCTACAAATATAATGCAATCCAGGAAATGTCTCACCCTTATCTCTGGTTCCATCTCCACAAACTCCTCTTTCACCTGGAACTCAATGATACCTTCATCCTCACGAGGACGATCAGAACCCATTTTAGTTATCTCCTCGGCTACCTGTGACGTCGCTTCAACCACAGCTTCCTCTGTCCCCAGCGTGATGCCAGAGTTAAGGATGGCCTGGCAGATGAGGCCGTCACCTGCTGCAGCAGCGGCAGCCAGGGCCTCTGCTTGGGACTGTTCTACTATGACCTGGACAGACATAGAGAAACAAGTCAGTACAGCAGGTTGGATTTGGGTTCTGTCTTGAGCCAAAAAAGACCTTCTGTTCTAGTGTGGATTACGATAAAATGGCCCATAAAAGAATTTAAGGCGAATATTGTTTGACAATCGTTCGACTATCGTTCCACCGCTCACCTGTTGTTCCTGTGTTGTTCCATCCACCTCCATAGTGAAATGGACCTGATGGAGGACCTCTTGTGAACCAGCTTCTACCACGCTGACAACAGCAGTCTCAGCTTCTACCATCTCCTGCTCTTCTGGCTGTTGCTCCACAACCACCACTTCTTGCTGTTCAGCCACATCTTCACGCTCCTTTTCGACTACTGCACAGTTGACAAGAAGTCGAAATGACTCAATGCACTGTCACTTCCATAATCATTCCAAAACTGTCTAACTAGAACAAAAAAACAAATCCTGCAGTACACAGTAAGCCCAACCTTTTTGTACTCCATCTTTGTTGACCAAAATCTCCTTGTACTGAACAAAGCGGATCTTTTCAGTGCAGGGTGTGAGGGCCTTTAGGTGTCTGGTCAGCGCACCTGACTCCCTGAAAGATTGGCCACATAAATTACAGCGATATGGCCGCTCATCTGCAGGAGACAGGGAGATGAAAACATTAGAATTAGTTAACATTCAATACAGGACATCAATTCAAGAGACAAAAAATATCTGTCTCAATTTATTGTTCGTACCAGTGTGTCGACGATTGTGACGGATTAGTGAGCCTTTTGTGCGAAAGGAGGTCCCACATAGATCACACGAGTAGTTCTTCTGATCACTGTGAGTTTTCATGTGAGTTCTCAAGATGTTGGTCTAATGGGTCAAAAAAGAATGTATTAGAAGACAGCAACATTAAGTATGTTGCATGCCAAACCTGGCATGAAAAGGAAATCTCAATTTACTAATCTCAGCTACAAATGCAGGATTATATAGCCAATATTTTCTTAAAAACAGTACACACACAGGTAAAATGTATGACTCACTGTTTTGAACGTCTTTTGACAAAGTTGGCAAATGTAACGTCCCTCTTGGTTCACTTTATATGCATGCTTGTCACTGACAGCATTGTCAGATAGTGATCCTTCAGCTCCATCTGTCTGGTCAGTCACTTTAAGTGAAGCAACTCTCTTTCGGTGACTGCGGCCCAACGGACCGCTATTTTTATCTGCGTGAGACAATTTTACAGCTGAACTGGCAGATTTGAGAACTATGTTCATGAAAATGTATGGATGCTAAATTCAACTCCTTTCTTTGTAACATTGTGTAAATAAACTTAATGTATACAGTTGTAAAAAACAAGTAATTTCTATGGGTAATTAATAGGTGCATGTTCACTCCTTTCTTACATTAATGAACAAAAATAATAGAAATGAGGAAACAAAATTCCAAATACAAAAGGTGAATACGAAGTTCCATTGTTGATTTACCATGACATGTCTTCAATTCTTCATTTGAGGATGAATCGTCAGCCGTTTTCGCCTCCAAGGAAGAACTTCCATTTGCTGCAGTCACCTGGTTAAAATTCAGATATAAACATCTGGTTCTGCCCCTTCACTTGACAGCGGATTTAAAGCCAAATATCAAAGGTCAAACCTCTTCACTGGCCTCTTGGACCTCTGTCTCCGCCCGTCTGCAGCTGTGTTGCAGTTTGTGTTGGATGAAAGCCTCCAGCGCCGAAAATTCAGTCTGACATCGTCCGCATTTATGCACATCTTCATCTGAAAACACAGAAACAACACATTTCAGCGTGGGACAGTCTCAAAACGTATCCGCGCTAGCAACGATGACCCACTTTAGCTTCTATTAACTTTTGTTTATGGTACTGTTTGCTGGGCTTAGCATCAAAATACTGTAACGCTTCGGCTCAGATGCGAACTAGCCAAAAGTGCTGCTAACGACAGTTAGCTCTTAGCAACAATACATGATTGAGGAAGTAAGCTAGGCCCAAACACTACATTCGATAAAATATCCTGTTTTTTTAAAACGTATGCAGAGCACTGACCCTCGTCTCCTAATGTGGTCTGAATTGTGATCGTCTCGTTGCCGTTATCCGTTTGCTCCCTCTGAGTCTCTGCCGTATGATCACTTTCTACACTCATGTCGTTCGGATTCTCCGTCTCTGTCGCAACGCTACTGCTTCAGAGAGGGGAAAAAACATGGCGGATTTACGACCTTGTAGTCATAACAACAGAAGTGCGCGTGCGTGTGTCTGTTCGTCGTCCGGGGGCGGGGGGGCGGGGGGGAAAAACCAATATGTAATATAATTACGACCATAATTAATTTAAAATAGTTTTCCAAATATTCAAGAAATTCTTATTATTTGTTACGTAGATAAACGTTATGTAGGTGGCATCGGTTCATCCTACCAGTGTTAATACATTGAATATGTATCCAATATTTTGCTCTCACTGCACAAATATTTAAACATTTGCATGTACAGCTATATTATTATCATTATCATAAGGTGGGGTGTGTGAAAGAATTATATAGATGCTTTGTAGTTATATCTAAAAAGGTGTTTTCTGAGATTTAATATAATCTATATTTCCAGTGAGGACGCGAACGTATGTGCCCATATTATCAGTTTACATCACAGTATGTACAAAAAAAATGCCACTTTTTCTCATTCTAACCACGTAGACAGTCCCTGCTCTGAAGAACAGCTATTCACGACACCAAAATAAACAACAACAAAAAACTCTTTACGGCAGTAAAGATGGCTTCTCCGTTCAGCGGTGTGCTGCAGCTGACAGATCTCGATGATTTTATTACCCCTTCTCAGGTATTTAAATTGGATACAGTAAAGAACTGTACATAAATTATACATAACAAGTTACTACAGTTTTATTCCACGGGGTTTAAGTATCGGCGACAATTCACTAATAACAAAAGAATTGCGAAGTCATTCTTACATAGCAGATATCCCAAACAGTTACGTATTTTCGTTAACGTGAACGAGCAACCCAGAAGTAAATTTGAGCTACCCTGAAATAAGTTTAACATAGCAACGACCAATTTCTTTAAATGTCCATGGTCGCTAAAAGGACAATGTTTAAAACTCTAAGTTGGTACTGGGGGTGTAGCTTGTTGGTATTGCTAGCAGTGATGTAACTGATAAAATTGTCGACTGAGCTGTTGGATAATAACTTTTTTTCGTCTAAACATCAGTATTTACGTTGTGTACGCAGACGGCACGGTACTGAAGCTTGAGTAGTTGTATAATGGTGCCATTTGATAATTTTATTTAATTCAAATATGTACTGTAAAGTAATTGCTACGCAGTGGGATATTTTACTTGATGGCACCGACGTTGCGTCATAAACTTAATTTTGATTTTCCATTTCTATCTACTTCCGGTTGTCTTCGAGTTTGTTGAAAAAAAGTTATCGTATATACATAACGTATATAAGTTGAAAAACGTGTTGTGTGTTGTTTACTTTCTAATGTGTTTATTATTTTTCCCAGTTGTGGCATGTGCCTTTTTTGTTTTGTTATTATTTTTTATAATCATGTGTTCAATCTCACTCGTATTTTAGCTACAATCTAATTGGTTTGCATGTTTGGTTTCTGTTTTGCAGGAATGTGTCAAGCCTGTCAAAATAGAAAAGAAACAAGGCAAATCAGTAGCCAAAATCCAAATAGAAGATGATGGCAGTTATGTCCAAGTCTCCCAGGTTGATATCAAGACTTCATCAAGATTTGTCCGTGAAGTAAGTAGTATTGTAGAGCTACTTACCTTGATTACCTTCATCTGCCTTGTGTTTAAAGGATGGTGGGAAGCAGAAGCTGCAGAAAGCAAAGATCACACTGAATGACTGTTTGGCCTGCAGTGGTTGTATCACCTCCGCTGAAAGTGTTCTCATCACACAGCAGAGCCATGAGCAGCTCTTCAAAGTGCTGAACGACAACAAGGTAGAGATGATTTATATTTCTGGTAATGATTGTCTTCGTAACCTTTTGAATATGATTTTTATGATTTTGAGTTTAATGTTATTCACCTATGCACATTTGGACACCTTTGCAGTCCAGTGGGACAGAGGAGAAGGTGGTGGTGGTGTCCATGTCACCCCAGTCCAGAGCCTCCCTCGCAGCACGCTATGACCTCAGCAGCACCGAAGCGGGCAGGAGGATCACAGCATTCTTCAAAAGCCTTGGTGAGCAAAACAAGGATGTTTTTCAGTCAGAAAAATTAATGAAATAGAAAAGGGGTTGATTTTTAAAGTTTATTTTAATTGTTGCAGGAGTTCATCATGTGATAGACACAAGCTTTAGTCGGACCTTCAGTTTGCTGGAGAGCCAGAGAGAGTTTGTGGAGCGTTTCCAGAGGAAAGAGCAGGAGAGAGATGTTCTCCCCATGATGGCATCAGCTTGTCCAGGTGTATTGCTAATTACTTTTATCAATAAGGGTGAACAAGAGCCCCCTTTTCTGAAAGTTGTCTACTGTGTAATTATTGTGAAAATGCTATAATGTACAATGTAGCTTCTGAAGAATAAGGACACAGTTCAAGTATTCACCGGTTTTTATATAGTAACGGTCAATTCTTTATTTCTGAGTTTTGTTTGACTTTTTCTTTTGTTAAGTAAAATTCTATGAAGTAATATGAGATGAAAACATTTATTCAACTAATTTTAATGTATCTATACTGAGGGAGACAACTGCTTCTTATATATTAACATCTACTGTTGTTTCTGTGTTTGTGTTGGATTCAGGCTGGATTTGTTATGCAGAGAAGACCCATGGGGACTTTATTCTTCCATACATCAGTACCACTCGTTCCCCACAGCAGATGATGGGCTCATTGGTAAAAGGCTACTTTGCTGACCAGCAGGTGTGTGAATGCCTGGGAACACATCAGATCAGATGATTGTATGTGTGTGGCCATCAAAAGAGAGAGAATTGAGTTGCTTTTGGGCTGTGTGTTGTTTGTTAGGGACTCAGTCCACAGCAGATCTATCATGTGGCAGTAATGCCCTGCTTTGACAAGAAACTTGAGGCATCAAGATCTGATTTCTACATGGAGAAAGCAGAAACTCGAGAAGTGGACTGTGTCATCACCTCAGGTACGCTAATTACTCTTATAGGGCTCTTTTGTTGATGAATGTGGCTTAACTTCACTTTAACAGCTGCTCCATTTCATTCAGGAGAGGTTCAGAAAATGTTGGAGGAGCAAAGCGTGTCTCTCAATGACATAGAACCTGCACCCCTTGATACAATGTAGGTTCAGCAACATTTTCTCCTTTTTTGTCCTATCCTTTTAAAATTGAACACATTTCCAAAAGAAAAGATGGAATCACACACTCCAGTGCTCTTGTCTCAGGTTTAGCAGTGTGAATGGGGATGAATTTCTGAACCATGCTGGGAGTGGATCAGGGGGTTACCTCCATCATATCTTCACTTACGCTGCCAAGCAATTGTTTGGAGAGGAAGTGAAGGATCTCACCTACAGAGTTCTGAGGTGAGTGCGTCTCATTTGCTTTACGATGCTTGACTGCTTTGTCGTCATCTGTGGTTCCGACTCATTATTCCTCCTGGAACAGGTGAGCTTGAACAACAGATTAATTACATTTAGGATAAATCCTTTTAGCTCATTTATTTGTAGCATCAATAAATCTTGATCGTATCTCATTACTGGTGTTTTATAGATTTTATATATGCAGGGCCAAACATCTGTGGAAAAAAATGTAAAACGTCACTTAATGTCACACAATATTCATATAAGAATTTCCACCTAGCCCCATTTTCAAACTTAATCTCTCTGCCACAGGAATAATGACTTCCAGGAAGTGACCCTAGAGAAAGATGGAGTTGTCCTGTTGTGCTTCGCATCCACGTATGGCTTCCGCAACATCCAGAATTTGGTCCAGAAACTCAAGCGGGGGAAGTCACCTTACCATTTTGTTGAAGTTATGGCTTGTCCATCAGGTATTGAGAAATATGTGGATGAAAAAAATTCCAGTTTATTCCCTCATGTTGCTCCATTGGTATGACTCAGGTTGTCTCCCAGTGTGTTCAGCCACTTAACACACATGGATTGAGCTATCACACACTTTACATATTAGCACTGCTAACGTGATCCCTGTTAATATGCAGGCTGTCTAAATGGAGGTGGACAGTTAAAGCCGTTACCTGGTCAGGACCCAAAAGAGCTTCTCCAGAAGGTGGAGAGGCTCTACAGGGCAGAGCGCTCCCTACGACCAGAGGATGACTCTCGTGTTGCAGAGCTCTACCAGTCCTGGCTTCACAGTGTTGGGGAGGAGAGAGCCAAACAGCTGCTGCACACTCAGTACCACAAGGTGGAGAAGATGACCAATGGGCTCACTATGAAATGGTGAACAGTAAATCTGCTGCCATCAACGTGAGCAATCAGGATGATTTTGAATAACTTCATTTTTGCACAAGCGACACTGAAAACTTAACCGTCCAAATGTTTTGGTTTCTCTTCGGGGGTGAAGCACTGCAGATGAATTAAGTGGAATATAGACAGGTTCAAAGTGTGCCTACAACCTTTTAAACCACTCTTCTGAGTTTATCTGTCTGCCAACGTGGACGTGCACAAAAATAATGTCAAGAAAGATTATATATATGGTCTGATGTGTTCTCATTGCTGACTGTCCTTTCAGAGGTATAATGACATTATTTATTACGCTATTGTTTGTTCACAATAGTGTAACACTTGACAAAGAAAAATGTGATCATTCCTTATTTATTTCACCTTATTCATAAAATTCTGGAAATTCATTGTTTAATTCTATCTATTTTGTTTTCAAATACCAACATTGATTCAAACTGTTTCATTGACCACCTTGACGTACAGTAATAACTGTACGTCAGTTATAACTCTAAGATGCATAGCTGAATACCCTACATTGCAGATCTACCTTTGTGAAAGTGCAACTTAAATTCCTGCCGCAAAGTATTGTGCAAATGTTCAAATTTAACTGAAATGTACTTAAATAGTATTTTATGGTAAATCAGTTGTACAGCATTAAACTGAAAAAGGAAGCAAGGGCAGTTTTAAAATATATGCCATTACATGGTCATGAAGAAAGTCAGTACTGAAAAGCAATGAATATACAGACTAGTTCTTTAAAATGATAATTAATATTTACAGGTTGTTTTTTTTTGCATAACGGATTGGGACCACCCCCCCTTTTTGTGCATTGTTTTATCATTAGAAACCAACATGAATGCCTCTTACAGAAAGCAATGATAATAAACTGCTATAATTTAGAGTTAAAGCATCAAACAATACTCATGTTGTTTTAGAGATGAGTTGGATATTATGGGTGCTGAAACTTGACTTCAGGGTCTGAAAAGGCCCCACTCCAAAGCCAGCATGGCGTGGGGGGGGAGTCTTTCCTTGGGCTTTTTAAATTTATCCTTCTCCTTCCGCAGGGCCCTCATCACCTCTATGGGGTCTGTCTTCCCTGTGAATTTTTGAACCCCTTTCTCCCTGCAATAAAAAGGGAGACCAGCAAGTAAAAATAACTGAAAAAATTAGAACATGAAATTATATCTGTCTACATTCAGATGAGCTGTGTGCAAATATCCAAACTCACGAGAGACGAAGGAAAGGGTTGTACTCAAACTCCTCAAATAAAGTCGATGGCACTGTGGGTTTGTCATCATCGTCTCTGGCCTACAAAAAGAAAGACCATCAGTTCTCATATTCATTTAAACGATAAAGCTAAAAATATTGTGCACTTTTTTAGTTCTGAATTATTAAAAGAGACCAAAACCAAACATTAATTGTAAGTGTTTCACCAAAGCTAACTATAGTGCTAAAGAGCTTAATGACCAATCATAAAGCCTTCATCAGCTTAATCATGAGCACTGTAGTTTATGACATTTTGAATGCGTATTAGTATGCAACTGAAAAGTCCTCATCTAATTCACTAGTTACTAAAAAGTAAAGCTAAAAAATGTTACAGATTCTATATAGTTTTTTTTAAGGATCTTGCCTTCAATTGGGAACATTTTAATTCAGGAGACTGATGCTGTTTTGGTCTCTGTCTTAGTCGACAAACACAGAATACTGAGCTGTTTATTTATCTTTGCATTACTCACCCTGGCCCAGCTCAGCATCTCTTTAACCTTTTCATTCTCTGGCTCCACCAGCAGGGCAAACTTCAGGTTCTTAATGGTGTACTCATGTCCACAGAAGATCTTCTACAGATGAATGGAGTAGAAAATCAAAGTCAAGGTTCTCTCACATACAGCAGAGTTTGGATATCTGGATACGGACAGTTGATCCTCTGAGGGCTTCACACACCCATCACAAATCCTTTAAATGTCTCCACTAACCGTGTCCTGAGGTAGCGAGCCCAGCACCTGGGTGAGATTGTGGTACATTTGCTCTGCTGTACCCTCCAGAAACTGCCCGCATCCACCAATGAACAGCGTATCCCCTGACAACCAAAGGAAAGAAGTGGAGGCAGTGGTCCAACACAATAACAATAATGGACACCTAGCTGCTCTGATTGTAAGACTGAATGCAGAAATACACATTGTGACTTGATGTTTGCAGACACTGACCTGTGAACACAGCAGGGGCGTCACTGCAATTATCCTCCCACACAAAGTAGCACATGTGACCAGAGGTATGGCAAGGAGTAAACAGGCACCTCACGTTGATGGAGTTAAACTACAAAACGTAGAAAACACAACATCAATAGAGACACAACAACAGAAGATGTATTTTTATCTAATTGTCAAGCCCATCCAGGTACAGGATTTGTTCTGCTACTCTGTCAACACCTTCAGTTCCTGACTGTTGGTCACTTTATCTGTAAGACCCCCGATCCGATCATCTCCCCCGTACACCCTCAGGCTAGGAACCTCCTTCAGCAGAGTCTCGTTCCCCCGAGCATGGTCCCTAACCAGAGACCACAGGATACATCATAATTACACTTCATTTAGCAGAGATTACAATTGCACAGCTTAGTATTACAAAGTCTACAAAACTGTCTCACCAGTGATGATGCGTGGTCAGAACAGCAATGAGAGTCAAGCCCTCTCTCTTCACTATTTCTAGCAGCTGATGAGAAGGAAAAACAAAAGATGTTGAGATGTTTATGCCTTTTCAGAAAGTAAAATTTCGTCCAGGAACAAACATGCCTTCTCCATTCTACTGGGAAAAAAGTTATTTTTGCTGATGTTATTTGTTTAATGGTGTTTGCATTTGCTATTACCAAATGAATTGGATTAAGAATTAAAATATCATTAATTTTTTATAATAATGTGCATAGAACTCATCAAACAACAGCATCTGTGTCTCACCCTGTGTGGAACAGCTGGGTCCACAGCCACGGCCTGTTTACTGTCCTCCTCAATCACCAGGTACATGTAGTTGGTCTCCAGGACGGAGATCACCTTTACCTTCATGGCACCCACACGCGCATGCGCAGCGCTCTGTGCGACGCTCCAGGAAGAGTTCGATTAGTTAGCGTCACTGAGATTCCGCATCGGTATACGTACTACCACCGTAAATATTCGATGTCACTTTTCATTACAAGATTATATGAAACTGAGAAAAAAAAATAAACTTGCACCTGCAGGATAATGCACCAACGCTGGCTCTGTTGATGTGTTATTAAGCCTGAACACTATAATGATAAATAATAGACACTCAGCAAGAATAATCACCTTTACCTCAGATTCAATGACTCCGACTCGGTAAGTTATTCTGTCGTTGAGCAGCTCAGATCATCTGGAAATTTTTCTCCCATCAGATAATCTTTGATTCCACATTTCTGCAGTCAACCGACAAGTTATCGCGACATCAACGACCCAAGATGTCAAAATGCAAGGCAATTTAATCGAGCCCAGAAACATTCAACCATTTGTTGTTTTATTCGGAGAACGTTTAAAAACTATTTAGCCTTTGTAGGAATTGTCCTTAACGAATGTGTCACGTTAAATCTATTCCTTTTTTAAAATTTATTTTGTAACCCAGTAAAACTTGGTCAAAATACGTTATTTTCACTAAACGATTACTACTTTGTGTTGCTGCAATCAAAGGCAATTAGCACAGCTTCATTCCAGCCCTCGAGATCAATTTTACTTGTATGTACATATTTTCTGCTGCAATGTTCTCCTGTAATTTATGTAATTTCAGTTTATTATTTAAAAAAATCCTGCATTTTATTTATCAAACATCATTATATATATGCCTTTTAAATGTAGTATTATCTTCACTTAACTGCTGCCTACATGTTCATTAGTTTATTATAGTTCAGTGATACTTTATACAGGACTTCTGCATTTAATTAAAAGAAAAAATAAATGTGGTGTTATCTTCACTTAACTGCTGCCTACATGTTCATTCCTTTATTATACTTCAGTATTTCATATAGGACTTGTGCATGTGTACATTAATTTGTCATTCTTAAAGTACATTCTGAAAACAAGATTATTGTTTCTACATGTGTGTTTTATTGCTTTGTCAAAAGAACACCATGCAATATTCTTTGTTTTTCTGATAAATAAGCAGTGTGGATATCTTTCACCTAATCCTTTGTTCTTATAATGCTTTTATAAAGAAATTGGAAGCACTTATTTGAACACCAAACTGGGTACATTCCAGGTCAGAGATTGACAGAATGACAGATTTGATACAAAAATTACTTTATGAATATACAGAAAATGTACACGTGGCTCCCTGTCGCGTTAAAGTCTTGAATATGACGGCTTTGTGAAATAATTTTTACACCAACATTTACTCCTAACACATAAAACAATACGGACTTTAAGACTCTCATTTACAAATTAACAAACTCATTTCTCATTTAAAGGATTACATTAATGGCCATATATTCCTTGAAACAACACTATCAGAACAAACAATGCAACTGAAATAAGAGCAGAAATGCTTTTTAGCCATTAGACAAACATCTTAACATAGACATTTTCTAAAAAGGTATTTCAGATTACTTTATACAGTAGATGACTTGTAGTTTTTTATGCGGTTGTTAGAAACAGTGTCAGAGTACTGGATGTCACTCCTTGGGCACTTTGAATCCATCTTTCTCTTTCCGCAGACTTCTCATAGTTTCAATCGGGTCTGTCTGTTTTACATGGTCTTGTACGGACTTCTCTCTGAATTAAACAAACAAGAATCTTTTCAAGATGACTTTATCCCACAAGATGACACATCAATAAAATATTGACATAAAAATGAGTCAAACAAGAATGCAAATGTATTTGCATTGTTGACTAAGAAAACATATTAAAGGAAACCTAATAAATTATAACATTTATTTTCAAAAATCATAAGTGGCTGGGACTCTTGTTAATTTATATGTATATGTGTGTAGTAAGCAAGATATGTCCCCTGATGTTGTGGAAATAATTTAAAAAAACATGAGCAGAACTGACCTTAATAAGATATAAACAAACCAAAGAGACACACAAATTGTAATAGTGTAAGAAATCAATCTCTATAAACTATGGTCGACATACTTTACTCTCATGAAGGGGTTAAACATGAATTCATCTGCCAAAGTGGAGGGGATGGTGGGCTCTTTGTTGCTGCACTTCTCCTGCAAAAATATAAATATACAGCGATAAATAATTACATCTAAAGCCATTTCATTGGTCGATCATCTGATTGGATATGACAACTGTCAGATACCTTTGCCCATACCAGCTTCTTCTGAATGACCTCATTGTCTGGTTCCACATGACGTGCAAATTTCAGATTATTTACGGTGTACTCATGACCACAATAAACACGCTTTAACACAAACACATGAGGGTAAGTCAGTTTGTTAAGCATTCGATAGCACATTTATAACACCCAAAACAGGAAGTGTGTCACATCATTGCTGATAATGGGTCAAGCACTTAAGTGTGATTTACATCTTCACATTTGGACTTTTAATAATACCTCATAGGCAAACATTTGAGATGGAAAACATATATTTACAGTTTCAGGAGGCAGACGTCCTATAATCTCTATCAAGGCTTTGTACATTTGCTCTGCGGTTCCCTCAAAGAATTTGCCACAACCAGCGACAAACAGTGTATCCCCTGCAGGAAAAAGACAAGTACCATTCAAGCCTGTGTCAATGCTGATAAAGTGTCAGGACTGCTTTTGTGTAATCAGACATACCTGTGAAAACCGCTGGTGGCTTCGTGCTGTCTTGCTTAGTCACATAGTAGCAGACATGATCGGTTGTATGACATGGTGTTAGCAGACATTTGACATCAAGTGATCCAATCTGGAAAAGAATACCAGCCGTGAGCAAACGTCAAACATTTAGGGTTTATACTGGATTGTAGAGCAGACAATTTGCCGGTCTTACTTTGAATGTGTGAGAAGAAGAAACTTTTTTTGTAATAGCATCAACTCTGTCATCGCCTCCATAGACCTTCAGTCCCGGCATTAGCTTCACCATCTTATTGTTTCCACCAGCATGATCCCTGAAACGAGACAACGATCAGTTCACTGTTTGTGACACAGAAAAGTTCATAAAGACATTAAGACTTCTTCACATTCTGGAATTTTTGCTGGGTTAGCTTCAGTATTTTGACAATGCTCCAATGAATCTAATGTGCACATACGTATAAACTCATTAAACCTGCAACTTGCCAGTGGTGATGAGTAGTCAAAACTGTTGTGAGTTTTACGCCATGTTTTCTCACAGCATCCACAACCTGTCAAAAAAAACAAAGACAAAGACAATCTGAAGTAAATAATTACTACAACAGTAAGAAAATGAGACACCAGATTATGGTATCTGTGTTTAAAAAGGTTTTTGAACCAGGTATCAAGTTGTCATGCTGGTTCCGGCTGAATAATATGGCATGTCTGTTTTGACTTTTAATTGTAATCCCACTACCAAAATCTAACTTTAAAAGATTATTCAGCATCATCAAAACAACAAAATGCAAAAACCACACCTAAGGATAAGTATTTCCTAAGCAGGAGAGTTAAATACAACAAGAGAGAATATATACTGATGCAGCCTTTGGATGCACCAATGGTTAACTATAACAAAATGTCAAACTAGGAAACAACATTCACCAACACTTGCTGACTTTCAGGATAATTATTACATTAATTCAGTAAAATGATTTCTGAGAAAGGATTAAGCACACATACACATTTCTATTGGGTCATTTGATCTATCAATAGTGTCTCAATAGTTTGGCCTGGAAACATAATGGTGAAGAAAAACATTGCATCATATCTGATCATGTTTTACATGTGAACTATTGATCTGTAATAGTACTGATTAATCAGCACCAATCAGTAACCAATCAGTATTCCAAAACTTTAAATGTAAATACTGCGTTACTTTCCAGCAGTGAATGCACTATAAGGGTGAAATGTCTTCAGATATGATTAAGTGCTATATAAATAAAAGTTGATCGATTGATTCATGATAAGGCGCAGACCTTCAGTGGCTCCACGGGGTCAACGACAGCAGCTTCCCTGGAGTCCGGGTCGATCAGGAGATACATGTAATTGTCAGTGAGCGCTGGGAGAAGCTCGATCCTCATGTTAGCTTGTTCCACCAGGGACGACTTCCTCGCTGCGGTGTGAAGGAGAGCGGCTGCTTGGGCCTTGACTTCCACAGGCGCTTCATTAGAACACACATTAATATTTGACTATTATGACCTCTGGTTTCCTTAAATGTTCCCCAAAAAAAAAACCCCCAACGCTTAAAAACACGACAGCAGCACGTCCATTAACCACCTATTACATATTAACTATTACGACGCTTAAGTAAACAACAGACCTAACCTGTCATTAGTGTAATTACTTTCTTTTTGCTAGCAGCAACGTCCATATACCGGAGGAACCGCTCCGCAGCTTGCTGACAGCTCAGACACGCAAACTGTAAATCATCTCCAAAGAAACCACTGGAAATATACATATTCATCTCCAATTGACGTTATACTTCAC
This sequence comes from Antennarius striatus, assembly GCF_040054535.1. Classification (NCBI taxonomy): domain Eukaryota; kingdom Metazoa; phylum Chordata; class Actinopteri; order Lophiiformes; family Antennariidae; genus Antennarius; species Antennarius striatus. Next base: position 11,719,431 of record NC_090791.1, on the reverse strand, counting down.
GTACACGATGTTAACTAAAGTAGACGGTGTGGACGTACCGAATTTTAGAGCTGTTGCCGCTCCAAGTAGAGTGCAGGCACCCCGGGCCAGTGACTTGAAGATCATAACAACAGAAGCTACATGTCAACTGAACACGAAAGTTTAGCTATCGAGTTAGTTCCGCTTCAACTTTAACCTCCCAGACTCGACCAATCAAGCCAAGAAATAAATATACAGTAATTATTTAAAAATAATAATAAAAGCGTTCGTAATTGTTTATATGCGCATTAAACAAATGCATAGAACATACGGGCATATTTTGAAATTATAACTATATATATATGTAGCAACGCTAGCTCTACTCACCTATTCTAATATTATGTTTGTCTTCTCATGCTTGCCGTAGGTTAATAATTTAGTTGCACGAGTCTGACGGTCAAAGTTCAGGAAGTCTGGTTCAAACAACTTCAGAGTGGTTGGATCTGTGTCTTTTCCCACAATGGCATCACGGAACATTTCTCGATTTTGGGAATGGGGAAAGAAGATCATTTGTGTTGGGAGAAACTACGCGGATCACGCTAAAGAGCTAAAAAATGCGATTCCTACTCAACCGGTGCTGTTTCTGAAGCCACCATCTGCTTATGTTAGAGAGGGTTCGCCCATCCTGGTGCCCAGTTACACCAGCAACCTGCACCATGAAGTCGAGCTGGGGGTGGTGATCGGGAAAGGGGGTACAGCCATTCCTCAATCCACCGCAATGGAACATGTTGCGGGATACGCACTGTGCCTGGATATGACCGCAAGGGACATCCAGGACGACTGCAAATCCAAAGGTCTCCCCTGGACGCTGGCTAAAGCCTTCAACACCTCCTGCCCCGTCAGTGAGTTCATTCCCAGGGAACGCATCCCTGACCCCGGGAACGTCCAGCTGTGGTTAAAGGTTAACGACCAGTTGCGGCAGAGCGGCTGCACCTCGCAAATGATTTTCTCCATCCCGTATCTGATCAGCTACATCAGCGACTTCATCACCCTGGAGGAGGGAGATCTCATTTTGACCGGGACGCCTAAGGGGGTGTCCGCCGTGCAGGAGTATGATGAGCTGCAGGCTGGGATCGAGGGTGTTGTCACCATGAGCTTCCGAGTGGACCGACAAGATCAGTAGAGAAACACTCAGATGAATAGAGGGAGAGGGCACAGCTGTTTTCACTGGCATCCTGAAATAATCACTTTAAATTAAATTAAATTAAATTAAATAAATAAATAAATAGAAAATAGATTAGCAATATCTTTAGAGACCAGCAGGTGGCGGTGTCCTGTCACAAAGACCGCGTTAACTCGTTGCTGATCAAGGAAAAGTTCTCACAACTCAGTTTAAATATATTTTATTGTAGTACCACCCTGATAAAAATGTGGAAAATACGTTGGCGTTGTTTCATAGCTTTGATTGTCTAATAAAACTTGCAATAATTTGTTGAGAAAATGTTTTATTACATACAAATGATCTGGATTCAAAATTGTATATACGTCACAAACAGTGGACATTGCAATATATTATCATTATACACACACACACACACACACACACACACATATATATACAAACAATAAAAAAATAAAAGCGCAGCAGAAGTCAGTTCTAAAATTAATACTGTCTTCAAAGCAAGTTTAAAGAAATATTTTGCATAGAAATGAAAAATCACATAGTGTTATGATGCAGAATATATAATATTGACTTTAAACTGTAACTACAATTTCCAGATAAATTTGGGTGATTAAAAATGTTGCTATCAGAAAAGCTGTAGTGCAGAAATGTGAAGTATAGTAATATAAAATAGAAACACAAAGTAACCAACATGTCCAGCATTTAGCATTTCTGTTGCTCTTTATGGTATTTTTTCTAGCTGGGGTCTTATGATAAACGATGTCTTACACCAGTGGGTATTTCCTACTGTCTCATTAAATGGCCTACACTGAAATTATGTGGTGCTTCCTTCGGAAGCTTGAATGTGAAAAAGTTTATCCACACTTGAGTTCAAGTATTCATGTCAGTGAGCGAGTTTAGAGGGCTAAGGGTTTGGCGCTGTCTGCCTGTGGTCTTTGGAAAACATTTTGCTGTTTGCTGGATTAGCAGAGACATGTTTTCTTCAGAAAGCTTCATGAACCAGTTTATGCCGCAAACTGCCATATGGATGCATTTTTGCAACTGCACAGTGAACTCTGGTGCCCCTGAGGTCGGAGTCGTCTGGTTAGTTAACAACTGAATCCACCAGGAAGATGACTTTCACCAGCTCCATTTAGTAAAACTGATTTTTCTGTTCATCTAGTGTAATTTCAACTTTCAGGCTACGTACCTTCATCATGGTCACATTCTTACTAGACTGTTCAACATCTGTTCCAGGTTCAATTACAATTCTCCCACTGGCTTCTCCGTTTTCAGGATCAATCAGGGCCTCCATCAACCTGTCTCAGGCCAGTCTGCTGTAACCTGAGTCTGTGCACATCATCTCCTCACACCTGTGGGGCATGTTATCTCCAAGACTCACAGGACCCAAGCCCTGGCCCCCAGGGGACTCCAGGGTTATGCACGTCCATCATTAGGGCAGTTATGACACATTCAATTAGATTCAGGGTCTGGGAAACGTAGTCGTGGCCTGTTTTTCTCCCCCTCCGTGTTATAACTGCAGTACACATAGTACGACATGTGAGCGCAGGTGTATTCTCATGAGATATGAATCATACTATTCATGGTACCCATGTGACCAAAGGTATTACACCCTCACATGTTTTAACAATGGCTTCAAAGCACTAGCTTAGCTCTGGTTTAGCGTTTACCACATGAAACAGTGTTTTGTCATGGAGCAGGAGTCTGAGAGGGTACGTTAGACGCTTTCAAGGAAGAGCGGATTACATAGAGACCACAGGTTTCCATCTAACTCCCACTAGCAGTCATGTCACCAGTGACACCAGTCATGTCACCGCTGACATGAACTAAAGCCAAGGGCAAACAAAGATTATTTGGGAATTCTGTGGGCGGAAAAAATAACTCCTGAGCGAAAAGCAGAGTACAAATATGTCCTGCACCTGTAGAATGATTAAAGAAACACTAGTGACAGCATAAAAATGACTTTGAACAAACACAAAATATGTTGGCATTTAGCTTAAAGTGCAGCTGAGTACGATGTCACCCAACGTGTCTTTATAAGATAACCCTTTATTTGTCCCACAGTGGGGAAATTTGTGCGATTGCTGCAGTGGGGGTGGGGGGGGGTATACATACATACTTAAATAATACATACATATTAACATATGTAGCTTATGAAACATACATATTCACATATGATATCTGTCTGTCTGTCTGTCTGTCTGTCTGTCTGTCTGTCTGTCTGTCTGTCTGTCTGTCTGTCTGTCTGTCTGTCTGTCTATCTATCTATCTATCTATCTATCTATCTATCTATCTATCTATCTCTTTCTTTCTTGCTGGAGGTACCATGTCAAATCTCTCAGGTTCACATAGAAAACAACCTGAACACGAATACGGGCTGAAACATGTTCTTGAAAAATGTCTGTGGACTTTTTTTTTTTTTTACAGTAACATTGAGTTTAGTTAGTCTTTTAAATAATAAACAGCACTAAAATCCCGATCAGAAGCCTTCCTTAAACGATTGAGCGTGGTCTGAGTATCAGAAAAGACGTTGGGCAGTCCTTTCTGTGAACGGTTACAACACCGGGCAATGACATTAAATCTGTTGCAATGTCCAGTATGTGAAAGTGTTTTCCACCCCTGCAGTGTGTGTGTGTGTGTTTGTGTGTGTGTGTGTGTGTGTGTGTGTGTGTGTGTGTGTGTGTGTGTGTGTGTGTGTGTGTGTGTGTGTGTGTGTGTGCGCGTGCGTGCATGCGTGTGTGTGTTCTGTACCTTGCTTTGCATGTATGACACCAGACAGCTGTGGTGTGGCAGCATCACAGACGACCATTGGAGTTACTGAGTCAGGCAGGAAGCACGTGACATCACGTAAAAGAGACACCAACATGGAATGGAAAATGATGTTGTTCTGTGGTTCTGTGCATTACATGTATTTTATATTACCTACTTGAATGTCAACTGAGAGCTTACGTGGAGCGAAAACACCCACATTTCAATCTTTGACGAGTTTTGGGTGGGTTCTGAATGCAACAGTGAAGTAACCAGCCTGAATTAAGAAGGGGGTGTTTGATGATCAGTGACACCATGGAGCAAATCAAGAACCAATTTGTGATTTTTTTATTGAGCACACTGAAAGGCTGTTATTCATTTATTAGAATAAAGAGTATAAGGTTTTTGGCAAATGAACAGAAACCATGCATGAAGACCAGGTGTGAGCTTTTTTCCTTCAGAAAGTAGTGTGTTAACATTTTATTTGAAGACGCAGGTGGAAGGTAGCGTGGGCAACATACCAGGAACACACCGTACATTTAATAACTTGGTAGAGGCATGTTTCCACCACATGGCCGTGTGGTCATTTCTAAGGGGTTAAGGCTTTTTCAATAAGAATTCCACGTCTAATTTCAGAAGCCAGATTTATTTCTCAGACTGATGTGTTTCCATCCATTTGGTGGACCCGTCTCAGTTAGTACCTCATCAAATGAGTGTAAGCTTCTATAAATTTGGATTGTTTTCCAGTCAAAGCCCACTCACAGATTTCAGTTGGTGTTTGGGCTGAAGTGGCAACAGGAACATCAACTAAAATGTGTCCAGAAAAACAGTGTCATAAAGTCCTATTGTAAAAGTTCCTCATCACACATCCAAGGAAAGTCTCTCATTTGGTGTTGAGCTACTGAGGTCATTTCAAAATATCTCCAACCTAAATTGCTTTCTCATCAATTAGAGCTGGAGCCCCGATTTAACAAGAGGCCTGAACCACAGACAACATACAAAACCCCTCAGTGTTTTTTCCTCTGAATCAAAGGTGACTGGTGGAAAATGTGTGGAGTCCTCTGACTGAACCGTCTTCATTTTTTGGCTCCACATAGGGAAACCACTTTTACACTCTGATCCTACTTTTTTATCTGCTGTACATGACTAAGCCCCATTTTCTGTGCTGAAGCCTCCATCCTGTTCATCCTATGTCCTGTTTCTGATTAGTCTGCCATGTGCCAATTACCATGCAGTTTATTCCCAAATAAGAGTTACCGCACAAAATATTCAACTCTCATCACGCCTAATCTCCAACAGTCACAGTGGCCTGGAACTCAGCCCACATAAGGTGATTTTCTCTCATGCTAACAAATCCATAATAGTAGGAACTGATAGCAGGCATTAAGTTGTGGGCTCAAATCCATGGAAGCTGTGCAACTTCTAAAGCCGAACAAATTACTGTCTCTGAAAGGGTAGGAAAGGGAGATTTGCAGTTTTATGAACATGTAATTTATTGTCTTTGCCTTGTAGGTCTTTTGAGCAGTCCTAATCCACAATATCTTGCGTTTCAAACAAACCCAAAGACAAATATATTATCTTTTTAACATGTGGATTTGGTGTAAATGCTGTGTTCGACATGTCTTTCTGGCTTCAGGTGTTTGTATCCAGGCTTGGATTTGTTGTTCCTTGTATCACAACAGCTCCAACTTGATGAAGCACCTGAAGATTTACTACGTGTAGGATATGTGTACATTTTTCTCCGTTTTTGTCAACAAATAGTGAAGAAAGACTTTTCATTTAACTCCCACAAGAAACGAATAACAAACTGTTGCTACATGCATTATCTGAGTTTCTGAGATTTAAGGCATTTACCCTCTGAGTCAGTTAAGGGTCTGCTGACAGGACCTTCAAAAACAAAAACTGCTAAGTAGATGCAACATATTTTGTTTTTATGTAGGCTGAGAATGTCTGGAATTGTTATGTAACTATACTCCATATATATTCAATCTAGATAACTGATGTTGAGGATCGCCGTGCATCTAAAGCACCAAGCACAGTCATAAAACACGACGGCTCTGTAGAATATTGTGGTAGCCACAAGCCGATTTTTGCAACTCATGATATGTCACAGAGCAGCATGTTCAAACGCAGTATTGCAGGACCTGATCCCACAGAACACAAGAAGTTTTGCTTAAATAAATATGCATGAGATCATTTTCATAAACACCCATCATCCATCTTCACGTCTCACTCTCAACCAATGTGTTCTCAATCCTTCCTCCATTTTTCTCAACCCTTTCTCCTGTACCCTCAATTGAATTTCTCACATCATTACTAGTGTTTAGTGACAACCTGAGATTATGCTAAATGTCCTGCTGATTTAATGAAACTTAACGACCTGGCTATTCCTGCTCACGCTGCGACTAACAACTTTCCCAGATGGCAGAATGGGAAATCAGTTATCTTTAAAGCTGCTGCTGGGCTTGCAGAGGGCGACTATCAATGTGGATGTAATAAGAGTTGGCAATGATGGAGTGAGCCAGGCATTTAAACTTTAGTTAGGGCCGCTAAAAGCTGATGCCAGACCTGTAAAACAGACGGAGAATGTGACACTTGCAGGAATTAGGAGTGCACATGCTAAGTTGCACGAATACACACACACACACACACACACGCACGCACGCACGCACGCACGCACGCACACACACACACACACACACACATACACACGCACGCTCAAACATGTCCATCACTCCCAAACAAATTTCCATAAACAAATCTTAAAGTCAATCAATTTGATTACATGTTTTTGGTTGAATCATAGAATGCAAATTCTGGTCAGACATATGTCCTTTGTTCAGAAAAACATCTGCAGTGTATATTTCAGATCTTCAGTGGGTTCCTTTTCTGGTCGTTCCACCACACCAGATGTTTTTTTTTTTTCACCCATACACCCATGAAAGACAGGAGCTCTGCTGCTAATTCTGTGCCCACAGAGGAAGAGGAGGGGCTTAGAGAGCGAGCTGACATCTCTTATAATTAAAGGCCATAGTGCGCACAGCCCTCAGACTGTATATGTGGTCTCGCTGTGTGGAAGTGGTGAGAGGGAAAAGCACTGAGGAGACAGATGAGAGGGGGAGAGCTCCGTCCGGTGAGAAAATAAGGTTTGAAAGGACAAAGAAGTTAAAAAACAGACAAAGTCAGACCTGGTGTGGACTGGACCAGCCTGTAATTCCCAGATGTATACCATTATCGAGTCTACTATGTTCAATTCATAATATAGATGCCCTAAGGAATAAACGGCAATATGTATTCATTTGGAATCTTGAACTAGCTGTAGCTACAGTGTATCACTGGATTGGAGGCTGAGATGTCGCTCATCCATCCATTTGTCTTGTTCTTGTTTTCCACTGGAATCAGGCGCCGACCTGATGGCTGTTCATGTAATCTGATAAAACACTACCAGGAAAACAGGCTCCATCCTCAGTGATGATTAGCCCTGATGAATGTTTTCTACTTTTAAGAGAAAATCTTTTTCCAGTCAAGTGTTAAGAGCTAAATGAAGCACATGAATTTTTTGGGAAAATAAGTTTTCTTATTTAGATAATAATAATAATAATAATAATAATAATAATAATAATAATAATAATAATAATAATAATAATAATAATAATAATAATAATAATAATAATAATAATAATACTTTAGATTGATGGATGGATGGGTGGATGGATGGATGGATGGATTTTTCTATCTGTTTTTGGCAAGATTACTAAAAAATGATATGAATGATGATTAATCATCAAATACTGTGAGGAACCATCTAATAGATGTCTGTCTTACTTGCGATTATCACCTGGACGCATCATGGATAATGTCTACAATGCTTGGACAAATAAAACACAATGACATCACCATAAGATTTACCACACGGTAGTCTGATCTGGATCCAAGTAGTATTCCAGATCTGTTGATCCAGAATGTTTGAATTTAATCATTTTCCTGTGAAATAGGCAAATAGACTACTAGTAAAATTGGGGACATGCTAACAGTAGTTTTTTCCATTCCTTATACTTCTGCTATTTTGTTTGTGGCTTTACGCTAATTTGAGGTTAATATCAACAATAAATTTTTAGATGCAGACTTCTTTATGTGAAAAATTTCAAGACATGACAGATCTGCTTTGCAAGCTTTGGTTGCTCTGCTATAAGTGGATAATCACTATTCAGGGGAGTGTTTGAGCAAACTGTAGATGATACGGGCTGGAACACATATTTTTCGGCATCGTTTGCTACATTTTATTGGATCCAGATCCATTTCTGGGAGACAAAATATATCCTTCATAACAGTCCTCATATAAACATCTTCAGTATGCATGATCGTTTTATTTATAGTAATACATGAAATGGATAAAAATAAAATTGCCACGTAAAATAAAACTTTACCACAAATATTTATGAATCAGAGTCATAATTAAGGTTTTATACACAAATAATTATATACTGTAGTTCAAATATTCAATATTATTATTCAATATAATCACAGCTCGAACAGTACTTTATTGTAAATGAGTACAGCTGGAATGGTCCCAGACAGTTTCAACAGTTGATGTGAATTTGAAGCAAAAATATCTACAAACGGAATGTGTGTATGTGTGTTGTCTGTTGCTACACCTTAAATATACGTATACAGATGAGGTATCATTGGTTCATCAACTGGAATGTACTGAGAGATATCCTGCATCAAACTGAGATGTGTTTATGTTACATATTGTAACATTTGCATGAAAATTCAAATGCACACATTGTAAGAGTGGCAGTAGCACTGCTCACTATAATCACAGCATGTGACATCATCTTTAATGTCCTGTTAACGAAAGCAAAGTACATCATTTCATGTCCCTTTTTTGTCTAGTTGTGAAATAAATATGCTTTTCATTAAAGAAATCTCTAACTTTATTCCAAACAGAAACTATAAATAGCTTCTATAATAAAACTTATATTCAAAGACAACATTCGCTTTCCATTGGTACAAGGAAATGATTTAATGCTTTCATAACTAAGCCATTAACTATGCATAAATGTACATATGGCATGTTGGCAGCACTGTGTTCATGTTGTCTTCTAGGACACCACAAAATATGACGATTCATGGGCTGCATGTCATGATGATTCCAGAATCAGAATCAGTTTGTGGACATTGCGTTCCTCTACCCTGTCCCTGAGAACATGAACCCCGTTTGAGCCTTAAACAGTCAAACTCGACTGAAAACTGAGATTGGCTTCTCTTGTCCCCTGTCAGTCCCAGCCAAAGTCTTGTCCACTCATTTGGTAGAAATGGTGGTTGAAAGGTCGGTAGAAGTCTTTGAGTCTCTGCAGAATCTTAGATGGAATATGGGGATGGGGTCTACCCTTGGACTTTCCAAGGCAGCGAGGTCTGCTGCTGCCCTCTGGCTTCTTTAAACAGGGAAAACCTTTAGTCTGGTTGAAGTAAAAGTGTTTGTCTGAAACGACCCTTTTTAGACCCAGAAAGTCCTGAACCCGACCCATCTCCCCAGCTGGATCAGACACCAGGCGCTCACCGCTAACAAACAGAAACTGAGACAAGGGGAAGTGCTGAAGCCAGTTCTCCAGATGTTTGGAGTAGAGGCCGATGCGAACGGCGCTCCATGTGCTATCAATGAGACCCGTGGAGGAGTTTTTTAAAACCAGGTTCTGGAAGGATGGAAGGCCAGGGTTCTTGGACAGTGTCTGGGTATAGTCGGACACAGCCCGTGTCACGGGATCCCTGACCACCACTATGAGCTTGGTTTGGCAGTTCATGGTGCAAACACGGCTAGGAGCCTCCTTTGTAACAAAGTAGCTGGGTGTCTTCTCCATGGTGATCTGGCCGTCCAAGGTTCGAGGCATCAGGCTCCTAAATGTAAAAAGGAAACAGATCAGAAACTGTAAAGGAAAATGTAAGCACAACGTACACTAGATAATGTGGGATCAAATACTTTCTTCACACAAGTATAAAATCAAAATTAGCAATTAGCATCCAGTTTGTGTCTAGTGGGTACATGTAAACCTAGCATTCACTCTCCTTTAGCTCTGTTTATTTGGTTTCCACTGACTCTTTTTTTTTTATCTCTAGCTAAATGCTTCCCTATGTTCCCCAGATAGTGGTTACCATTGTTGATATGTGCTGATCCGGAGGCACAAAGTTGGTCACAGCTTTTTCACTGGAAGCAGCTGTATGCTACACCTGGAAGTAATGTCACTGACAGCAATGACAGGAAAAAAAACCCTAAAATTTCCATAGCAAAAAAAGAGCCTCAACTCTATTGGTCTTCCAATACTTATCATTATGTGATTGCCACATCGGTATTGATATACAGTGAAAAGAAGACAATATTTTACATAAGCACATTATATATGCTTAGTATTAAAGCACCCCAAAATCAGTGTGATTAAAGCGCCATACACTCTATTGTGTTTATGTCCCAGTCCCAGACAGCCCATCTGAGTCTCACTGTTCCAATTACTGTAGGCCTGATGACTCAAACCCACAAAACCTCAAGAGCCACTTAACAGCAATTTTCAATAGATCCCTACCCCCCAACCCTAACTCCACCACCACCTTCTTACTGAAAGAGCAAAACACCCCCCCCTCCTTCACCACCTTCATCTCCCCTATGGGTTCCTACAAGGACTCGAACAGACCAAAGTGTGCAGGAAGTGTAACCAGGATGGCGAGCTGCTGAGCTCAGCTAGTGTGTTTACCATATGGCTGCAATGAAGGGACAGGCTAAGTTGTGTGCATTAACAAAGACATGTGCAGAATCACGGGCCACTATATGGCAGAGATGAATTTAGCATTATAAACCAATGTCTATTTATGTAAATGAATAGATCATAATAATTAAAGTTATATTATTCCAAATTTATCCTTTAAGCTCTGTGAAAGTTTCCCAGTGTAAGGAACTGGTAAGGCTGGTTTTATTTCAGCACTATCTGGCAGATTGTCATGGTGTTTGATCATAATTCTACATGTCATTTTGACAGATTATGTTATTTAATATTATTGTGGATTTGAATTTCAAGGCAACTTGTTTCATATGGCATGGATGATTAGTCAGGTTTAAAGCATCAAATGGCTGTAGTTCATTAACACAACACATTTTTCTATGGTAAAAACAATGATGTCATCAGGCTTTGTTTCAGATTTAAACTCTGAAGAATCCTGTAAGCAATACAGATCTTGCTATTTGTTGTTTGTTTGCTTGCTCCTTTTTTTAGATCTGGTTACATATTGATCCAATGATTATTAAAGTGTGTTGAATTCAGTGGTACTGAACCCATCATCTCATACTGACATTCTTAGGTCTGTGAAAACCTGAAAAGACAATCTATACAGCCAGTGTTTGTCAACTTATGGCTGCCATAGAAACTTAGTTTATTCCATGGACAATAACCAGTGTGCGCTAGAGTGGACTAATAATTTTTCTATGGAGATTAATACAGTTGATTAAAATCAAAAATTAAAAAAAACAAAACATTAAACCCACTACCTATGTGTGTATTTAACATATACGACACCATGCCTCTGAAGTTCAGGGGATTAGGTAATGATGCAAATATAATTATGGAAATTCTATTAAATTGCTGCCTCTAAATCTTCTAAATGTTTCAGTAAACTAACATTAATCCAATGCTTGTACTTGATCTGATAGATGTTCAGATTGAAACGGACCCTCCAACAGTTTTTGAAGTGCACTGGATTGTAAATCACAAAAAGCAGTCGGTGATCAAAGTACAGGGTACACTCTTAGTCAAATAAAACACCTTAACCCTTCACAAATCAGCCTTTATCAAATGTACTAGTTAAATAATGACAAGGAAAGTCTGTATTTTACTTAAATTAAATTATATCAGCTCACAGATATGATGTTAAGGCTCTACAAAATGTTAATGTGAGGAACGTCTGTTCAACAAATGCAGTACGAATTAAGCTTAAAGATGTTTCTTCCATGTTCTTACACACATAAATACACATTTGCAGCACAGTTAGATGAACAAATGCTTTGCGGTTGTTATTTATCCCTAACAACAACCTTTAGTCTGCTTTTAGTCTGTTTAAAAGTCAGTTAAGACTAATATTCTCATAACTTATGTGTTACAAGAAACAGGGTAGATAATTTGTAATAGTGTCCATAAATCCATCCATGTCCATTTGTATCATCCGTCTATCCATCCATGAGTCATGGATTTTGTTGGAATTTATCCCCGCTTGCAATGGGCGAGAGGTGGGGTACACCCCGGATGTGTCGCTAGAGCATCAAGGGGATCGAAATAGTGTTTACTGTACAAAATATGGACACTACAGCTTCACTGACGATTAAAATCACAGAAATTTCATGAATTACTTGAGGTCCTTGGGTCACACTAATCCCTGGGTTGACACCACACTCACACATGAGCCATCAGCCGATTAGCTCCGCGTAGTTAAACAGCTTGATTCCACCCAAAGAAAACAAAATACATCCCCAAACTTCTAAAGTTCACCAATTAATGCTACACATAGTTTGTTAGATCCTCACAAAAAAGTGTGCAAATAACACATTGTGGTTTGAGGGGGATTGCGTGTCTGACTATTTCTTGGCCCGGTGCAATTACTTCCTGCATCTGCTAATAAAAACACACTTCATGTTGTGTGTACGCTTTAGTTCTTGTAAACATTACATAAAACACAAAGCAAGCTTTTGAGCTGCTTGTAGCCAAACCGGCCATTTCTCCTTGTTTACGGTACTTGTGCTGCAGCAAATACATGATAGATTGTAATGAAGGAACTCATCAGATTAAATACCAGCATATTTATTCTCTCTGTACTCTGCACTAAACAGATTTTAGTCTGAACTGAGGTTTTCAACTGCAATAAAGGTGAGACAAAAACACTCCAGGAACATGGTAAAGAAAAAAGAAAAGACAGACACCTTCTAATTCATGCTATTTCTTTACTAGTTTTCTTTATAATATTTTTATATCATAACAACTGGTCAGATTTGATGCCAGGAGTCAAAGAATTTTGACTTGAAGATGCACCAAGTGCGCTGCAACTTTGAAGAAAGTTTCTGTAGTTTCAAGTTTCCCTATTTACTTGAAGATAGGCCATTGAAATTTACCCCCATTAAAAGATCCCATAATAAAAAACCATTAATTGATTATTTTCCAACTACAAGAGCTGCAAATGGCCTGTCATTTCCTGTCTGTCCCCTGTTTATCTGTGTCTAATCAATACGTCTGTCTCTATATGAGGGATTGTTCACTGTGTGTGTGTGTGTGTGTGTATGTGTGTGTGTGTGTGTGTGTGTGTGTGTGTGTGTGTGTGTGTGTGTGTGTGTGTGTGTGTGTGTGTGTGTGTGTGTGTGTGTGTGTGTGTGTGTGTGTGTGTGGTTGTGGTTCATGAGTCGAGAGGTGTCAGTGTTTACTGATGAGAACTGAGTGCTCGTCTCCTCGCCCCTCCTCGTCCCTCTCATCCATACTCTTGAATTTGTCCTTCCCTCCTTGACATAAGTGTCACATTAGTAATTGACCAAAAGTTGTCCTTCCATATCCATGAATACTTAATGAAGTTGCCCCACCAGGCCCTCCTGTCCTTCGGTCTCTATCTCCCTCATCGCAATCTGTCTAACGATCAATAACATCCATTTTCTGTCATAAATACGTCGCTGAATGTGGTGTCAGGGAAAATCATAAGCAGAGGGATCAATGTTCTTATACATGTACATCTACTGATTTTATGGTATGTTTTGATTTATCTTATTATATGCTGTGTTTTGTTGCGTAAACATTTGTCTGATTTTAAATGTTGTTATGTCACCTTATGTGTTGTATGGTTTCACGCTACTTTATGTTACATTTTACGTTGTGTTTTATGTTACATTGCATCGTGACATTGAATATGGCAAGCTCATTTAACTTAAAGAAAAAGTCATTTCAGCTGACTGCACCAAAAATGCACAAGGATGTTTCCTTTTTGGCCACGTACTGGAAGCCTTGCTGACATCCCATTTTAGTCTGAAACTCCCTGCTGCTTAAAGGATATAGAATTTTTTTTTTCCCCTGAAGTGCTGCAACCCTGATTACACAACTGATAGGGTCTAGCCAGTCTGGATCAGAAGATTAAATACTAACCCTGGCAACAAGGATGTGGCCAAGAGACTTCCTGCCCCTAACATTATGAGTTCTCCTGCTGATGAGCTGCAGCTACATCCCCTGTAGCGCCTGAACAACTGGCTTTATGCAGAAATGAAGAGAGGCAAAACGATCATAAGATCCAATCAGATGTTTCTAAACCACATGCCAATCTCAAATTTAATGTCTAGTAAATATTAATTTACTGGACAATCTATGCTAAAAACCGAATTGCTGGAGAAGACTTCTTCTCTGTCAGGCATCTGTACCTACCAGAGCTTCCATAGCTCAATTAATGAGGCTGTGGAAAATCATGGCAGTAAAAAATGAGCAGGGGAGCAAACTAAGAGAAAACTTTTCCAAGTATAGTGCTGCGATGCTCAGAGGGTAACAGAAAAAGCCTCCGGACCACAAACGGCCCATCAGGATGTCAGGATGAGTGTGGGAAACTCAATTTATTCCTCCATTCCTTGATGACACATATGTTACTATTTTAGCCTGACCAGAAAACAATAGAAAATAACACAATAAATCTTGTTTCAACAAGCAGCGAATTGAGTTATTCAAAATAAAAGAGAGGAAAACAATATTTACTTTCTTGGTAAAAGTCAGATAAGAAACATAGAGTAGATATGTTTGAATGAGAAGTAAGTTAAAGAAATACAGTTAACCATTTTGGTAAGGAGGTCAAAAGATTAGCACCATCATCATTATATACATCATTATATAGTTTCCTTAGCCAAGCATAAGGACTGAAAAAGGAGACACATCTTGGACTTTAAAAATTCTCGAGCTATCAGAAGACATCTTTAGGACATGAGATGAAATGGATACCCCCATATGTGCTATACTATAGCAGCAACAAGTTTTTCTTTAAGAAAAAAAAAAAAAAAGCCAGAACATCAAAAGGCGTCTCTTCATGTGGGAGAAACATGTGCAATGTGCTGTAGAAACATGTCTAATGATTTTTATGTTTCGCTCCAGAAACACAACGCTCACACACAAAAGGAAGGACAGGCAGATGTACAGACATGCTGATTGCTTTGTGTCTCTCACAATGTCACCACAGTGGTGCACAACAGCGACAAAGATTCAAAGTTCACCATGAGAGCACATCAGCAGGCCAGTGATGCTGTCAATGTGATACTACTCATAGCTCTGCAGGCACAAGAGGATCCATCATTGTCTGTGGGATTCTAAGGGCCGATGCCGCCCTGCTCTAAGTTCTTTGTCGGATCAGAAACCCGAGCGAGCAACAAGACCTCAAAGTGTCATGAACGGCAGGGATGTGCGAAACACAAACCAGTGTGTGTAAACCCAACAAAGCCTGAGGACGGGCTCGAGCAACAGTAATATAAACTTGGATTTCACAACACCGAGCGGTACAGTATGTATCAGAGCTAGAGCGATATTTGACACACACATAAAAACACACACAGAGCACTTGATGAAAGTGTTAGCCTGGAGATGCCTTCAACCGATACCCATCACCTCTCTCCACAGGCAGCAAGAGGAAATGGATGTTTAGAACCCTCAGTGGAACAACCTGACTGAAAGAAAGACCGCACCCACACATATTAAATACAAGTCTATTAGATTAACTTTGTTCTTATGATTAATATATATTAATGTGGGCAGAGTCTCTACAGCGTCTTGGAGTCGCATTTACAGTCAGAAACTCTACACGAGTACTTCAATAAAGCATCAAGGCAGTGTAATTTATCCATTATGTAATTTCACCTAAAAACAATAGTCCTAACAAGTCACTGGCAATGAAAACCTACCCCAAGAACTAATCCGTGGAACTCAGTGGTATCATTATTAGTAGGTTATTCAAGAAAAATTTATATTTGACTAATGGCGAGTTTCTTCAGGATCCAACTCAATGACAATTAAAGATAATTTAGATTTGACAACTAACCGTTGCAGCAGATCCAGGACTTAATTTATACTTAATTATTATGTAAAACAATCCTGGATATGTCTGGCAAAACTAATGATTTTCTGTAGATTTCTTTCCCTGACACCAGATGTTGGACTAAAGCAGTGAGCTTTCATCGCATCGCATCGCATCGCATCGCATCGCATCGCATCGCATCTTATCACACCATTGGCTGCAAATATGGCAAACGTTAACTGCTAACCATTAGATTTGAGCTCAACACAAAAAATAAATCAAGAGGTATTTCAGGCCTTCACAATTTTTGATATTTGATAAGAACAGCCTTCTGTGTAATTGAGCTATTTATTTCTTTGACATGCTGACTGGCCTGATGCTGGATCAAACATTTAAATAAAAGCTATCCTGGTGATTTATTACATGCTCAATTCCATATTTGGATTGTTTTTAAATAAATATGTTTTTAATACTCCTGTGTTCATATGAAATTTGCTTTACTGTTTTGGAATTTCCTGTGCAGCTGAGCATGAAATAAGGACTATTTATTTATTTACTTCTTTAATTTCACCAAATCAAAACCAAAATTTCTTTCCAGGTATTGTTCTCACTAGTTTATCGCAGTCCAATATAAATAAAACCCTGCTCATTTTGCAGACCCCAAGATGCACAATGTTGAACCTCAAATTAATAAAATACCCACCATATGGGGTTTCCGTGTGGGTCTTTACAAACCTTAAAGGAACACCTAAATGAGAGAAACCCCAGTACCAATAAAACACAACGCAACTCAACACTACAGAGACCACTTCCTGGTCTGCTAAACCAATCAGTCATGTTCAACCTCTGTTGCTAATGGCTTCAGGGCTGGACACAGAATGAGGTGTCAGGAAAATCACCCACGCTCTGGAAAACATTGCCCAATATAGTCACCATTTCAAATGTCAACATCCTGATTGGC
The DNA here is from genome assembly GCF_040054535.1 of Antennarius striatus. Taxonomy (NCBI): domain Eukaryota; kingdom Metazoa; phylum Chordata; class Actinopteri; order Lophiiformes; family Antennariidae; genus Antennarius; species Antennarius striatus. The sequence continues at coordinate 11,702,527 of NC_090791.1, read as the reverse complement.
ATTTAAGTATTGGAATCTGGCTCCTGAAATAAATGTTGTACATAGTCTACAAGAGCTAGTGTCACAGAAAATTCTATTACCAAAATAGAAAGAAAAATGTAGAATATTGAGGATCATGGAGGGTTGAGTTCTATTCATGACGCATAATCAAAATCACTCAACCAACATTTTCTAGTCACATACTCAATGTTACTCATTTTAATACTGAACACAGCAAAGACAAACAAAAATTGAACTTTAATGTCACATGAAAGAAGCTCGTAAAAAGGCTCCGATAATTAATGAAGACCAGAATTATATTTATTTATTCACCTGTTGTCATCACTTCATATCCCTATAAGAACCTATAAAAGCACAGGGTGATCTGTCCTTGGCCTGGTGATGCTTCTCTTAAAGGATTTTTACTATATTTTAATAGAAATCCATTCAGGCATGGCTTTTAGTGTCAAGACCGTAGGTTAGTCAATTGGCAAGCTTTCAAAATATTGATGGAACATGTGAACCAGTGTTTTTCCTCCAAAAGAAATGGAAAACAATTCGTATGATGTAGTTCCGCTCAAGTGAGACAGTGTTTGCTGTCTTCAGGATAGCAACCGCTTGATCTATTACAATCAATGCTCTCATTTTTAATGTAATTAAGGAACTTAAAGATACAACAATAAATAAAAAACTCTGGAGTTACTCATCCCAGCCCACATCGTGACAATCAGACCCATTGTGTCATGGAAATTTGAGGTTTTTCAGTTTTCTGCAGTGCCTCTCAAATCCCATATGAAACCCATCACTCCAAGACGTCCTCTTTAAACCATAAAACAACAGAGAAATTCATTAAATCTTTGCCTCGTTTTGAAAGCGCAATTTGTGGCTTTTCCTTTCCCGTAATGGGCTCATATGCACACATGCAAACGAGAGAAAGGTTTGGACAGAGAGAGAGACGCTGGGTGGAGAGGTGAAAGAGCAACAGAGTTGACTGGATCACTCAAACAGTGTTGCTTCATCCATGAAGTCAATCCAACATGCAGCCAGAAATATTTTTCAGATACGCTGATTCAACACCGGTCTACACTTTTACTGCTTAACATTGTTGTCATGACAACAAAGATGTCTGATTTAGAGGCACATAAATATGAGTTTTCATTGATTATTGCTGACATACAAGACTGCAACAGTCATAAATCCTTAAGGGAAGGGTCAATAAAGCAATAAGTCAATATTACTTAATTGTGGCTGTACTTATCCACTATTGAAACATTTATATGCAATATAAATATTAACATGTATTAATAAGAAATATTGAATATTAATTGTGCCGTGTGAATAATAAATATTAACACTTCACATAACATTATTTTTGGTGACCTGAGAGCTGCAGCTGAAGCAGGAACCTTCAACGATATAAAACATTGTGGTTTCTTTCATGTGTGTTATAGCTCTGAATATGTGTGTGTGTGTGTGTGTGTGTGTGTGTGTGTGTGTGTGTGTGTGTGTGTGTGTGTGTGTGTGTGTGTGTGTGTGTGTGTGTGTGTGTGCGTGCAATGCATGCGTGTGCGTGCGTGTTTGCTAGCTTCCAGATGTGACAGTGAGTTGACCTTCGTGTGCTGTCAGTCAGGTGAGAAGGACCTGCTTGTTCCACATGGATGACTTCATACTGTCATCCTCAACACACACACACACACACACACACACACACACACACAGACACGCACACACACACTCACACACACAAAGACACAGCCACTGTTGCACCTCACACCTCCCAGCAGTTCTCTGTGGGTCGTTGGGAATGTCAGCAATCAGATTTTTCCCAATTTCTGAGATTCGGTCACAACAGGGAGCCAGTTTCAGTGATGTCACCCAGGATCTCGTTTCTCCTGTCTCTACTGTTGTTAATCCGTCCAACTCTACTCCTCCAGTTTCAGCACGGTTTACATACTGTACATACTACACAAGTCCAAAGCAGAAAATTGCTAATATTATAAATGAACACCAGTAATCATAGAAGATCACAACCATCCATAAGTGTCATGCAGCAGTTTTTAAAGCCCATATTAAGGCTATACTTATATATACTGTATACATGTCTGATTATGAACTTTTTGTTAGTTGTTCATCATCTATTATATTTGAAGACATTTTTAAAATAAACAATTATATTGATTGTTTATATAAGAAACGAGAAATCTTTGTTTTCAGTCACCAATGTTTTGCTGACCGTTTCAGCATCTCTGCAGAACTCCAGCATTTAAGCACAGCAACATCACAGCCCCAGTCAGGCTAATTAAAACACACAGAAACACACATAAAACACGGGCTGGAAACACCAGTAAATGAATAGTATGGAGAGGCAAAACTAGACATGAATATGCTGCTTAATAAAAAGGTGCGAGAATGATGGGGAGAGAAAGATGAAGGAGTCAGCAGAGCCGAGAACTTTAAATAAAGACTGTGGGAAAATGATAGAGAAGCAAAGTATTAATCTGCTGCAAAGTCTGTGATACATGTGTGTGCTCATGAAAAAAAAGAGAGAGGAAGCTTAGCAGCGTGCTGAAGTGGTGAAAGTGTTTCCATGTGTTGTGTTCTCCAGTTAAAACACAGCTGAAAAGGTTTTACAAAAGGCAAGAAAAGATTCAATTACATCAAGACATTTGTCTCAGTTCCTCTTCGTCCTGTCAAAGCTCGCAATCACCTCATGGCAACGTCAACGCTAACAAGTCTGAAACGGTACTCTGACTCCGGGTGACCTTCACCCGGAACTTGTAGAACATCTGGAGATGATCAGGATTCATTTGAATCCACCCTTAAATCCTTCTTCTTTAGGTCATCTTAAATGATAGCTCTGGTCAAACTCGAATCATCATGCTGTCACTACGTCAGTAGCAGGCAGAACATCTTCTGCGCCTTCAAATACGAAACCATGAAGCAACAGTATTGTAATTTGCTGCCAAGACCTGAATTAATTAATGATGAGCCACTTTTATGAAGTAATCACAATCACGCTTTCTCTCAGACTGATACTGGGATGTTAATGTCAAGTTTAACTGAATGAATGGTTTATAGATGACTGTCTGGATGATGGAGTACTCCTTAGAGACCTCACTGGCCTTTTTGATCTGCTTTACAGCATCCACTAAAAATATGGATTTATGGTGATGTCAGTATATCAGTCTAAACAGAGAACGGCTGTGGAGTCTATTGACAAGTAGGCGTAAGCGCTCCTTATCAGGAAAATTCAGTCTGAAGGAAGATGTCATCAAAAAGTTATTCTGTTACCATCCTGTAGTAAACTTAGAGCTATTGTAGTTGTGTTTATAACAGATTAAAATCAAATTTATGTGTTTTTATTTGCAACTCTACTCATCATTTTTTATTTATCCGATGCTGAGCTTAAGTGTAACCTAACTGTGTTTTCCCTACCTGTACCATTCCAATCCCCGGTCATAGAACCTGTCGAAGAAGTGCGGCTCCGCGCCGACGGCTCTCACATCCGGATGGATGCGGAGAAACTCCAGCAGAGCGCGGGTTCCCCCTTTCTTCACACCAATTATTATCGCCTGTGGAAACCTTTTGATCCCGAACGTGTTGGACACGGGGATGCTGTTGTTGTCCTGGACAGTCTCCTGCGCTCTGCCCGACTCTTGTTGAGGAAGCTGTCCCGGCGCGTCATCCGGCTCTGCGCCCGCGGAATCTGTGCGTAAGGATGCGTCAGGAAGGAGACGCGGCGACGGTCGCAGGTTGTCCAAAACGCGGCGATGATCGTCCAAAATGTCATAGTCTGTTCCTTGTTGACTGTATAGAGCTCTCGGAGCCGAATCGCACAGCCCGGTGAGGCAGTAGAAGAAGTATGTGAAAATCAGGACCATGGTAAAGAACACCGAGACTTTGGACAGCACCTTGCCAAAGTTGAACCTGACTCTGGACCCACTACATCCCATGAGTTGATCTCCTGCTCGATGTTAAAAGGCCGAAATGGGGACAGCATGCTTCTTCTTCCTACATCTGTTAGAGATTATGTTGGCTTTTCAGTTTATTTCGCAGAACCTGTTGCGAAAACGTGAACCATCGCATGGAGATCTTCCGCCAGCAATAGAATGACAAAGTGGGTTTGTCAAAAACAGATCCTCATTATCTTTGCTTCCTTTAGTCAAAATCATTACATTTCAATCGAGAAAGTTCTGTCTTTTTCTTTTTTTTTTACGTGAACCGTTTAATTTGCAGTCAGATGGTCTTTGCAGGCTCTGGATCGGTGCGCTCTGAAGTCTCCTGATCTCTCATTGAGGGCTTCCACTCTTCTTTCCTTACGCCCTTTTTTTACACAAGTCTCCACCCCTCTCCCCTGAAGCTACAAACGTACCTACACATATTTTGTTCATTGTAAGTGAAAATATTTAAATATCTTATAATTTAGAAAGTACTATTACTATGATAATAATAATTATTATTATTATTATAGTATTATTATTGTTGTTGTTGTTGTCGTCGTCGTCGTCATCATCATCATCATCTGCAAGAAATATTCAATGTAAATACATACTGTAAAGATATGGTCTTTACATGTGATACACCTCTGTGGAATTTGTGACTTGAAAAAGAAGAAAAGAAGTATTTTATAGGCACATCAGTGTTTTACAGATGTAATCTTAACTCACAGAGGAAAATCCTCCCTGACCCTTTGAACCCATATGATCCATGTCTCAGTCCGCTTTGTGAACATGAGAAGCCCTTAGGATGTCTATCCAAAACCTCTAGAACGCTCCCTTAACCCTGAGATTCAACATGCAGCCAACACGGTGGCGAGTCTCACAAACCTCCAAAACAATAGGCTCAAAGTGAGGAGGGGCTGCTGTGACTGTCCTATCCCATAAATACAGTATCTGAAGGCTGAGTGTGTCACCTTTGGGGCTTTACAGGAAGGATCAGCATTGGGATATTCCCCTGTCTCTGTGAAGCTGGAGCAGGTATAGAATTTCTTCTGGCTGGCAAGGAAACGGAGTTCAGACTTTGAACCTGACAATCACTCCAAGTAGCTGTTTGAATGGATGAAGGGATGGAGGGGAGGTAAAGGGGAACTGAAGTAGATAGTCGTTCTGAGAAAGAGGCACACACACACACACACACACACACACACACACACACACACACACACACACACACACACACACACACAAACACAGAGAGAGAGAGAGAGAGAGAGAGAGAGAACCCCAAGACCCCCGAATGTCTCAGACAGAGATAACAAATGAATTTGGCAAACTCATGGTGCTGGCTAATTGACTATTTTATATTTTATCTGTTTGTATCCTCTGAGAAAATACAGAAAGTTTCAAGAATGAAGGGAACGTCTGTTTTCTATTTATTTATTTAATGAGAACATTGATACCACTCCCCTGTTTACAACCTAAGTTGCTAAGTGACATAATTTAGCCTACCACTTACAAATTAACTTAATTTTAATAATAATTAAAAAAAGGAAAATTCAAAAGATTACTTTTGCATGCAGGAGTTTGTGTTGGATTAACGTATTTCTTGGCAACTAGAAGTAACTACAGAAAAGTAATAATCCTAACCAGTTTGTTGTCTCACACAGAAAACATACTGAAGACAGTAAAAAAAAAAAAAAGTCAAACAAAAAAACTTAATAATGCCTTATGACTATACAATGAAGTTAGCAGTTGATTATCTTAGCGCAATGATTTGAAACAGAAAGACAGACTTAGCCTGACTCTGTCCAAAAGTAGCAAAGTCCATGAACCGGTAACTATGAGGCATAAAATGCAAAAGTAAAACATCACAAATTTCCAATTTAATTTCCACCTCCTGCAATTTGAAAAGCCAGCATGAGAAAAGAATACTCAAACAAAGGTCTGCGGACACTGAAAAAGAAGCAGGCAAATATAGAATAATGACATGTTGTGAAGCACAAACAGCTATTGTGGATCCATCCACAGTAAGGCTGGCACTGAAGAATTCACAGCTATGGAAATGACCGTTTGCTGGCAAGTGGCAAATTCATTCAGAATGAGGTCAGGATCCACCATTCACTTTCATCAGACATTTTATTTGCTTTTCCCTCTTGCTAATTGCTCTGGTTGGAGTTTTTACTGACAGGCTTGGATAGAGAAATATAAACAGTGAGATTAAAAAAACTAACAGTGTTGAGGAAACAAATATGAAATGCAAGTTGTGAACTGTGTCTGTGTGTTTAGGATTGAAGCTGGATAATGTGTCTCTGTCGTGCGTGCGTGCGTGCGTGTGTCTGTCTGTGCATACAGTATGTCTCAGCATTCATTCAAATTCACGTGCAGGCATCTTTGCATGCATGTGTTCCATCCAGACTGCATTTCCACTGCTGTGTCTGTAGGTGTGTGCTGCTGCTGCATCCCTGTGTACCACAGATAGAGGTTTCCATAGCCAGAGGCCTGCTGATGGCGGATACATGTGCCAGCCATTACAGCCAATTACAAAACGTCCTAAGCAAAAGCAAAAAAAGTTCCACTCTTATTTTGTAATTTTCAGTCTGAGGCAGCTTGTGGACAGTTGTGATTACCACAAGACTCAAGGGAGAATCTTAAATGCTGTCATGACAGATCTTTGAAGCCACCACACAGGAGATACTAATACGGTCATGCAAAGGCACAGTTGATGTTTCCCACAAAAGGAACCTTGTGTGTGTGTGTGTGGGGGGGGGGGGTTCTTCCTTTTTTATTGAGTCTGGAATGAAGATAAGACTGGAGACTTGCATTTAAAGGTTTTCAGATTTTCTTTTTCCAAAAACAATTAAGTTAAAGTTCAAATAGTAACATCTGAAGTGCTTCTCTTTTGAGAAAATAAAATATGTCACAAACCTTCTCTGCATTGCTTTAGAAGTTCAGTGCATGAGCCCTCGGGTGGAGATAATCACAGAATACAAAAGCCAACAACAAAGCGAGGCCCCACCCTTCTCCTGGAGCCTTCTCCAACTTTCATCTGTAGAGATACATAAAGTCACCTAAAATGATGGATGGGTGAGGAGATGAACGACTGATCCAAATCACTCTGATCCCTCCATCCACAAATAATGTTCCCTTCTTCCACATCTTCCACCTCTCCTCCCACCTCCTCATCCGTCAAGTCTTAACACCTTCACACAGGTGCATGGATCTTTTTTTTCCATCTCCAGCAGAACATGTAGACTTCCAGAATTTTCATGCAGCTTTAAGGAGACATGGCTTGGAAGGATGAATGTGCTGAAGGTCAGAGAGGAGAGAAGTTTGGAGCTCATGCTGCAGCCTCAACAGCCATGAAAGTACAACGTTACACCCACTTGATTCTTCAAAAAATTTATATCATAGAAAGATTTCACTGTAGTTATTCAAACGTCGTGAGGGTACAATTTTGGCATCACCAAAAGCAAGGACCTCCAATGATCTGTTGGATTTCCTGGCACATTCATGGCAACATGAGCCGACATATACTTTCAAATAAACATAAATTCATGCGAAGCTTCCTTGACTGCAGGAAACCAGCTGCACGGCACTATTTTCAATGTCTTTCATCCTAACAATAAAAAGTGGGAAGCCTTTCCAGAGAGCAAGTCTGTACAAGAGTCACGCGTTTTTTAAGCTGTTATTTACCTTCTCTGAGTACTTTATTGCAGAAGAGGTAGAATCAGACAGATGTGAATCTAAAGAGTAAAGAAGGAATGAAAATACAAAATAATTCTTAGGTTTAAAGGGGGGGAAATGGGACCACATACTTTGCTCCTCAGGTGATTTTGAAGAAGAAGAAGAGAAAGAGTGGCGAGTTTTTATTCCTACATGTGCTTGCGTCTGCTTGACAGAAGATAAGTGTGAGCAAGTCAGAAACAAAGTGAGAAAGGTTAAGAGAAGAGACGACTCTGATTAGTTTGGTATACAGTTTCATGCCTCCCAGGTTCCTCTGGGGGATTCACAAAGACATGTGGCGGCAAATCTGACAGAGTCGAGAAGGTGGACCTATTTAAATTGTTGCAAGTGTCTGACTTTTGAAGGGGATGTGCGTGCATAGTACTCTATCCCTTACGGGTATTATGCATGAATCCATAATCCTGTGGACGCCTATTGTTCCAGTCTGCATGCACGTTGCGGTACTCGGTCCCAGACTGTAAGTTACTGAAATGCTTGTGGCCTGCTCCGTGTGGCTTTCCTTCATTGAAAGGCCTCCTGGACTTAAATGTTGATTGCCATGACGTCAGCTTCAAAACCGCAGCCCTGCCTTTTATGTGTCAGTGTCACCCCCTATTTCCCCTTAGTGTGTGAAAAACAACTTTATTCCCATTTTTTTGGAATTTAGCGACGCAGACGTTTGGATGTAACGTTTGCTACTGTGACCGGGCCAGAACCACCACCCAAACTGACACGCTTGTTGTTTTTCACACTCGCTCGCTTCTTGCAAAAAAAAAAGAAAAAAAAAAAGAGAAAAATAGCTAAATATGCATTTGAAAGAGCAGCTGGGTCAACACGCCATGTAACCAGCGGATATGTGCTCATTTATGTAAACAAGTCAAACCTGAAAGATTTCTGTAAATACAAACACAAACACTCATCAGATGGGTGTTAACTGACTGTAATTACTGGTGTAAAACCACAGCAGTTTGTCTCTCTATGCTCTGGAGTTTCCCATGTTTTTTTGAATTCCAACCTGTCACACCAACTGTGAGAAAAGAGAGCTGTCATCCTAAGAAGAAAAAACCAACTTCTGTCCATTGCTTCACCGTTGAGTCGGGACTGCTATAACAGTATCACCTGAATCCTGTGTGTGTGCGCGTGTGTGTGTGTGTGTGTGTGCGTGCGTGCGTGCGTGCGTGCGTGCGTGTGTGTGTTTGTAACAGGAGATGGCCCTCTACCCTGTGGGGCTAGCATGTATTTTACAGGAATGTGAAATCATGTGCGACTTGAACTCATAAGCAAACAATCAGCAAAAGTTGCTGTGGGTCACCTTTGACCAGAGGGGACAGGAGTGAACTATTTATGTGACCCACCACAAAAACAGGTACAGTGAGAGATAAATGGACTTTAGTAATTGAAAGTTTCCCAGTTTGGACCATTAAAGTTCAAATATTTTCCCATTAGTTAGATGCATTGTGCGCTTGGCGTGTGTCTGTTGTGTCATTAGTCAAATATAAAAGTAATAATTTGCAGGGATGGAGGGAAATATTTACCATCCCCATGTCTGTATGCTACTGAAGCTCAGTGATGAACTCTGTATGTCATTTGAGTAGAAACTGTCTTGTTTTATGTATAATTAATTGTCATTTTACAGGCGGTTAAGTGCTGAGCGAAGCAGCTAATTCTTTGGATGTAAAAAGGTGAATTATCTTTAGTGGCGAAAGTAAGAAGAAGAAAGAAAGAAGAAATACACCTTAATAATCGCCTTAGGAAATTATCTTTTCACTCTTACTATATCTTGAATAGTTGTGTATATGTGTGCGCAGGCATCTGAAACAAACACACACCCAAATTGGGCCGCTTTTGTGTTTGTGTGTCCCAAAATAGGTTGATTTTAGATTCTTCGGAGACCCATATCCAGCCTTTATGTAATGTAACTAAATGGAATCTAGCATTTATTATGAACTGTTGGAAATTCCCAAGATGAAAAGCCATTTCTTGACCAAAAAAGTGTGAAGTGATGATTTCTAAATATATTTGTAGAATCTGCATATAAGTCTAACTTTGAGTCGTGGTTGTGATAAAGGCAAGTATTTGCTCTTGCTTTAAAATACCACCACGTCAGAAAGAGCACCGCCACGCCCTCACGTTGTCTCAAAGCTGATAATCACATTGAGTTGTCCTTGAGCCTCATTCCTGTGGGAATGTATCCTGAGTCTTTGACCTCTTCTTTTTTAACCCCTTTACCAACACTGACACAGTCACGCACACTCTCTCACAAATCTTCTTCTCCTTCCTCTAGCTCTCATCTGGTCTCACTTTGGGTTTTGAGGTCTGTGTTTCTGGGGACACAACAGAGCTGTTGGCCCAAATGACAGCAGGATGGCTTTTCTGTGGATTTCCCCACAGTATATTTAAAATTAATCTGGATTCTGTTTTGGCAAAGCAGCCATTCACTCCCTGAAATAATTGTTTCACATGGAGGAAAACACAAACACTCACTGTCTTCACTGTCTAATATTGGAATACCTAATCTCTACAAAATCCAGAACATTGTCAAACCAATAAGAAGATGCTGAGAGATCAGAGAAATAATCACTGAAGTGTGACTGACAGGCAAGATTACAGGGTGTTTGTTTTCTGGCATAGAAATAAAAGAATGAAGAGATAATGTGGAGATTTCAAGGTTGCGTGCCAAATTAAAATGCTGAGGTTACATATTAAAGGATTTCATTTAATATAAAAGCAGGTGATGAATCACATCTCTGGAAAGAGAGTTGGCAGTAATGTTGAATAAGAAGTTGCTATAAAGAGGTAAATTTGCTCTAAAGAGCATAAAGCTCTTTAGAACAAATTTAAAGAGCTTTATGCTCTTTAACTTTGTGTAAGAAGGGGGATCCAGATTTTACACATATTAAAATGTAGCATTCTGGATGTTCTTTAAATGCACTCATTATCTTTCTGGTTATGAGTCAGATGAGAACTAAATGGAACTAAAAAAACTCTGGGTTATACTTTATATTCTAACTTATGTGACTTTAGAAGCTTTATTCTCCCTGAAATACAGTTTACAAATGTGAGTTTTTTCTAGAAACTGGAAGCTCGGTCTTCAGTTAGCCTGTACATAAGTTTTTTTTAAATGTTTGTTAAAGTACAGGTTGATTTAATTCACATCCCATTGATAGCAGCAAATAAACAATAAAGCAAATATTAAGTCAGGGAAGTTTAAATGGATTTAATTATTGTTATGGGTGTAGACTGACCTTTTTCTTCTTCTCACAGCTCCTTAGTAAAAAATAAAATTGTGACATGTTGGGACAGGTTAGCTGTTTACCTGACTTACTTTAAGCTATGCTAGGCTAACCTAGTGTTAGATATTGATTTATTAATGATCAAACAGTAGAGGAGCTATGTCAGACTTTAAAGCACTTTAAAGCACGTGTCAGCACAGTAAATGATTTTCACAAAACAATTGTTTGAAGACAGGACTTTAAGTAAGACAGAACACCTCCACAGCTCCCTTATAATACTGGGAATTATGTTGATTATACGTTTCTGATAGGGTTATGATTACTGAGGAGAATAAAGAGCGCAGGCACCTCGTAACAATTTATGCACAGAAGTTAACAATCAGCATGACCAAAGGAGCAATTTTGTCTATTAAGACCACCCATCCAGAGCTTGCGGGGGGCCGCAGGGCCCAAACTTTTATACTGTATGAATGTATGTATTTATGAATATCAAACACACATACATGAAAAGTGAGTGTGATCATATAAGGAAAAACATATGCAGGCCATGCTTATTTTTACCATACAAATACTATGATCTGGACCTCATGAGGCCCACCGGGATTACTAATCAAGAAAGGGATGAGATCAGGATGAGCCGCCACAAATTATAGGGAGTTAGTGTTAGCTGGGTGGTTGGAGGTTGGCTGGAGGTTGGGCAGAGTCAGTCTGTGGTACTGTATCCAGACAAAGACTAAATCAATTGTTTTCTTCTCCTCAGTTGTGTCTCTGCTTGTGTAAATATGTTTTAAATGCAGTAGAACGCTCAACACAATCAAGGGCCTCCAACATTCCTGAACAGACATCAACACATATCCAACATTTTCCACATCTCAGTCCTTCTCTGAATATCTGTGAGGCAAGTCTCAGTTTACAACAAGATACTAAACGCAGGTGCACTGCGTTTACCGTCAAACCAAGACAAGCCATCTGGAAAGGTTGTTCAATGTTTTTAGTTAAGTTGTGTTTGTGGGTAAATCTTCAGCCAAGGAAGAGTTGGCAAAATCTTTATGTGGATCTAGTAATTGATGCACATTTTAGCTCACTTTTTCATTTACTTCATCATTATGAGGCCTTTCTTTATATTTATTTTATATCACAAAATGTTATTTTATCAAAAAATAGAAGTGGAGCCAGAATCAGGTCATAATAAGAATCCTGGTGTTTCCAAAATATTTGAAGGACGGTTTAAGTGACAGTGTTGCTGAGGTAGACATGCAGTAGCTGAAAGATTTCTGGTAACTCTGAAATAACCATTCAATACGAGGCAGAGTTTATCCACTCTTTCTTTCAGGATTGCTACGACTACCGTTGAGGCCTTCAAACCCATAGTTTCTGATTAGCGTAGAAATGACATGCGGCCGCAAAATCAACGAGACTTATTCTTTGGTTTTAAATCTTCTCTCTTATCCTACGATCAATCCAGCTTGGCCTGAAAGTAAGGATCCCCCTTTTCCTGATCTGCGTGAAGAATGTGCCACAACACCTTCAAAGTATTCCCTTTGAAGATTCCAGGCTAGCCTTCTGCTTCTGTCTCGGGATCCTGTCTCAGCGAAGCAGATCACAGTGCAGATAGTGAGGAATGTTTGCAAAATGTATATATGTTGAAAAGTCATCTGTGTTATTGAAGTCAGTGGAGCTCAGGAACAGGAATGTGATGCTGTGATAAAGGTGACAATAAAGCGGCAGAAGCTACGGTATTGTTTATATTTTCATTGGTAATCGTTTTATAGAGTGGTTCAGTGCAGGGCCTTTTGGGATGAGATGAGCAAAGATTCTCATTTTGGTTTTCGTAAGCCCATTGTTCTTTCACGCACATGTTTTACTGATTGAATTACAACAATGCCCAACCAGGAGTGTCTCGAGTTTCCAGAAACTTTCCTTAGATCCAGGCAGAAATCGCATTCCACTGTCATGTATAAAAGTTTTGATTATGCACAGAGGTTGTGGCAAGCATGTGTGTGTCTATGACAAGTCAAGGGCAGCTTCCTTACATCACATACTGCAGATATTAACTCTCTGATGAAAGGAGCGCTCTTCATTTCTCACAGTCACGCATTCAAGAGCATTTCAGTCCTACCACAAAGTGGTCACAGCTTCTGCAGTGTGTGTGAAGTGGAGCCGCAGGATGACCTGCGTTTAGGGAGTCCTACCTGGATGAACTGTATATAATGTTGTGGTGTGTGAATGCAGAATGAGTTGGGGTTTTTTCTTCTTCTCGTGGCTCAAAACAGAAGCAGGTGCAGCGTCAGTAAACATACACATCCAAGCAACCGGGTCGTATACTTTACAATGAAACCAAGATGTCTCGCCAGTGAGTCACACACAGAAACACGTATGTTTAGCTGTAGCTCGAGGCTCGGCCTTTGGGACCGGGGAAGGCTTCATAGTAGTAGTGGTTTTAATGTAATTTAGGATCCTGTTTGCTTATACGAGCAAGATGAGCCCCAGAGGTCAGTGGATTTGCGTCCATCTGGTGATTCTATCAGAGGATTACCACTTCCTCCTTCCTGTTTGCTTCCTCTCGGCCATGTAGCTGGGCTCAGATGGCTGGGCTCAGATGCCAGCCAGAAAGAGTGTGCTTACAGATAGCACATGCTAATTACAGTCCTGTGTTTTGGGGGCAATTTCCTTTTCGCTTTGCAGCTCTCATTCTCACATGTGGTTTATCTATGTATTTTGGTTTCTTGTCTGCCCATATGTTGTTGAGTTTGTCGCGCTTTACCCCCTCTAATTCTCCCTCCTCCAGACATCACCCTGCGAGGACAGCGGGGTCTGTGTGCCAGCTGTGTGTAACAATACAACAGAGGGCCCGTTTCAAAGTCTACCATCATTCACATGGAATGAATTTCATAAATTAACAAAGAGCTTCGTAACAGGTCAGAAGCGATATTTTTGAAATTAGAAGAGCATTTTGAAGAGAGGGTTGGAAACTCAAGTCAGAGCTAAACTTTAATAAAAAAGTAGCACCACTCAGAGACAAGAGCCCTTCAGGAACACCTGCCCCTGTGCAGGGGCTTTTGATCATACCTCCAGGACTAAACCATCATCACATCAAATACACAAAACAGTATTTGTTTTAAATTCCTTACTACACATCATTACAAAGTATGAATGTTTGCACTTCCTTCCTTCCTTAAACGTCTGCCTGACGCTGGAGCTTTCATTCCACCCTCTGATTTTCGAGCCTTTGAAACGAGCTGCTCCACACCTGCTGCTCCGCACGCACACATTTGAACAGCGCCGGAGCTGTTGAATGTACCCCCCTCCGCTACCCCTCCCCCCGCCCACCCGTCTCTACCGTGTTTAGAATTCCACCACGGCGCGAGCCTGGGACCTCCGGTTTGAGTCCCTTTGTAGAATTAGCCAATTGAAAAGGCGCAAGATTGTTTGTTTGTTCGGTATTACTCTCTTAATCATAAAGATTTCAAAAGCAGTAATTAATTTGGACACTGGGAGTTGTCCAAATTAGCTCCTAAAACGGGGTGTTTTGTAAAGAAAATAAATAAATAAATAAATAAAAAAGTATCTGACATGGATTCAGGCAGAAATGTACTCCGACTATAAAACTTTTAAATATATTTATTCACATTCATGGACGTCTTCCGTCACACACTTACAGCTCTTATAGCAACAGTTGAATAAAAACTAATCAATTCTCTTTGTTTGTGAAAGTTTTTCTTTTTGCCATTTAAAGTGCGGAACGGAAAAATTGTATAAAATATGTATTGGGAGTGCGGAAGTGAGCACTTTGCACCACAGCGCTACGTAATGGTGGCATGCTAGTGAAGCTAACCTTAACGTGTTACAAGAATTCGTTGTAAAAGATTGTACGCGTAGATTAAATTAAAAAGTGCAATTATATAGCGCAAAGAAATACTGTATGTATTTCTCTGCTGTCGTATAAAGAATTATATTTTTCCGTACTGTATATTTTGAGTGAGAGGCACGTTCCTTTAAGATGTTTAAAAAGGCCAATAGCACCATCAAGTGGTGGAAACATGCAATTGCATCTTAACCTTTTCATATATAGGGTTGAACAGTTTGATGCGCCTCACGGAGAAATATTTAGCATATGCTTTATAGAAGTCACTATTTTGTCTTCTCTGCGAATATGTAATATGTTCTAAAATGTGACCTGCTTTGGCAGTGTGAATCTGCAGTGAAGCACAACACATCTATTAGTTTCTCTGCCAGAGACAGGCTGGCCTAATCAAAGTAAATAGTCTGAGTAGTCAGTATGTTGTTTAAGCTCTTTGTTTTAAGTTTTACAGGGATCTTCTGATGCTGCCCAGTGAGGTCACTGTCCATCCGAGCACTGGAGTTCCGTCAGGTTTTGCCCCAGAGCACTTCATCCTCAGTCAGCAACAGAAAACTTCCTTCTCTTTCAATGCTCACCTTTCTGTCCATCCACTTTTTCTGTAGTAAAAGAAACAAACAGTGGAAATAAGCTGGCAATCTACCTCAAATGTGTGACAGGTTAAAAACCACCAGTCTCACCTTTAGGGATGAATGTCAGGGAGCTACTGAATATTCAGAAGCGAGACAATCCTTCTGTTGGGCCATCATACTGGAACTCATGGCCCAATCCATTGCCACACTTCCCACAGCAAATCTGGGATAATTGAATAGTCAATGTCCGAATTAAAATATAATTCACATAGGTCATACGATTGACTGCTTAAGTTTTGAAGGATTTCTCACTGAATGGGTCACTGTAACAGAGATCAGGGGTTTTCTACCTTTACTGGCCCCCATGCTTCAGGGTGTTTGGAAACACTGTCCTCATGGATCGTCTCAGAGAAGGCTGGCCAAGGGGAAGAGTGCTCAAACTTTGATGTGCTGGAAAATAGCTCATGCCCACATTCAGAACACACATATACACCTAAGAGGACAACAGTCACCAGTGAATGCACAGCTGCAGAAACATGCTCTGTGATACTCCTAACTAAACACACAGCGCCTCCACAGAGCGGCTGAGGTCCTCCTTCGTGCCCCGTTCCATCGAGGGGATCGGGGGAGGTGGCGAGGTCAGCACGCGGTTGAATGGAGGGGATGAGATGTCAGCCGTGAAGTGGGGCCAAGGTGTTGTGATGTTTTGTTATTAGATAGTGACGCCTTGTCTTTTTGACCATTGTGAGATAGATATTACATTTGTGATGTTAGATAGTTGTGATAGTTGTGATATTAGATAGATTTTGTGATATTAGATAGATATTAGATGTTGTGATATTAGTGACGCCTTACATTGTAAGAAGGGTGTACCTCACCTCCTGCTAATTTTTACTTGCACATTTTATTTTTATTTGTTATTTTATTTAATTTTAATTTTATACTGTTAATTATTCTGTTAATAATTTAGTATATGTCCTGTTAATGCTACATGTGTCTGCTAGTGTAGTGTATGTCTTGTGTTAAGTCCTTTGATGTCAGTGTTTCTTTTCTTTTTTTATCCAGTATTTATTCATTGTATGCCTGAGCAGTGGATATGTGCAATTTCATCCGGGATTAATAAAGTATATACAGTATCTATCTATCTCAACGTCAAGCTTGTTTGCTTCTTACCTGGTTGGAAGTGATTTCTATATACTTCTCCACAAGAGAAAGAGCAATATGATATGTTGTCCATTTCAAACATGTCCTTCTTCCAAAACCAAATGAAATTTTGTCTTTCAAACACTTGAAATACAAATGTTTGCTGCTTGTTTTTAATATTTGCTAAGAGTCTGCTGCCTTAAACTGGAGAAAACCAGTTTGACCAGATCAAGTGTCAGCTGTGGTGACCTCATGCAATGGCTTCTCATTACCTCCACTTGATGGCAGCAACAACACCACGGAGCAGCATTGATGTTAGTGTAGTCATCCACAACCATTCATTCATCCACTTAATGGTCCACCTCACCTGCTTCAATGATTTTTTTAAAAATGTGTGCTTATTCTTAATCTTACACCCGTCACACATTTCAAACAAAGGAAGACTGGGGAAGATTTGTAATCCACAAAAAAAAATACCCATTTGGGTCTAGAGCTCATTTGATAATAGGTTACAATGTCATGAATGTCTATGAAGGCAGCATCCCTACAACAGGCAGGACAGGTGAAGTTTTTCTGGGACACATTATGAAACTGCTGTCAGTCATAACAATGTGTCAGCTTTTCCATATCCTTTTTTAATTTCAATTCTACTTTCACCTCAGAACAATTATTATTTGTTAAGCAGTTTAAATATATTGATTTAGTTTAAAAGAATATATAAAACATGTGATCAGAGAAGCTTAACCACCTTCTTAGGGAGAGCTCAGTATTGACATTCTTTCTCAAAATAACCAAACTGGTTTTTTAAAGCCATCAAAGTAATTCTGAAACTAATGTCCGCCTGGAACACGCGTGCAACAAGAAACTGCGCTTAACATGTTCACATTATGTAAATAATGTGACAACATAAAAAATACAACACAACCATAAATTAATAAATCAAGGAACCTTTTTATTTTAAAATATATTTGTTTTACTTTATCAGCCACTGTGATATATTTATATAAAGCCTCACAAGAGTGTGAAAATATATTTCTACTTATTCTCTGCATCCAGTAAAAACACTAATGTCTGGAAAAATATGAGTTATTTTTCAAAAAGATTTTCAATTGTATAAGCCTATTCACTAATCTTTCTGGAAGACTGGTCGATGTGTGTACTTTCATAATTTAATCACAGGAAGAAGACAAAAAAGTTAGTTTAAGTTAAAACATTTATGGTGTGTTCACTCTCTGTAAATATGGTTCAAAACTAACTCAGGTACGACTGCTCTGTCAGTGTGTTTATTTTTTAAGGTGGGGACTGACCATTCATACTTACAAAAATTCTAATATTTGAAATTATGTTTTTAATAATAAATCAGAAAATGTCAAACTCATAATTGGTCATTGTGTATTGATTGATCCTGTATGTTTGTATGACTAGTGTCGAGGCCAGTCCTCTGCTCTTGCTCTACAGTGAGGCCATCATTCATCAGACCCCTGGTGGTCCCGGAAGGATTTGTCCCAGAACTCTTCATCCGCTGTCCACACCTTCAGCAGCACAGAGGACCGTCCACTAGCTCAGCAGCACTGCTCTCCTATTGGCTCACCTTACTGTCCATCAACCTCACCTGTGGCGAAGACAAAAAGATGAGGAAATAAGGGGTTGTAGGACAACGGTCAACTTTTTTTCATATATATGTATAACATATATGCACCTTTAGGAATGAGGGATGAACTTCAGTGAGCTGCTGAATATTCAGAAGCGAGACAGCCCTTTGGCTGGACCATCATTCACAAACTCATGACCAAGTCCATTTCCACATTTCCCACACAGCACCTTGAATGACACATAACTGAATCAGGATTTTGTGCGATTCCAAAAAGGTGTTTACCAACTTTTGAACTAGTTATATATATACATATATAAACTCTTATCAATGACTTGTACCTTATATGCTCCAGGTCTCTCCTCATATTTGGAAATGCTGTCCTTTGAGACGGTCTCTGTGAAGGCAGGCCAGGGAGACGAGTGCTCATACTTGGAGCGGCTGGAGAACAGCTTGTGGTCACACTTGGAACATACATAAATCCCTGAGGAGTAAAGGATGGGAGATGATGGCTGGATCTTGTTCACAATGACTCGGTTTACAGTTCAGTGCCATACTTTACAGTTCAGTAAAGTGTAAGTGTGTGTGTGTATATTATATATATATATATATATATATATATATATATATATATATATATATAATTTATTTATAATGCATTACATGCAAAGCTTTAATACATGCATAATAATTTCAAAATGCTAATTAAATGTTTTCCTCATCATGTAATAAATTGTCCAAGACCCAACTCTTATCGCTTGAGTAACTGTACTGTATTACAAAGATATCTATTGGCATGTAATAAAACATTTTTAAAATGTGCCGTGTATGCAGTTTCATGAGCATTTGGACATGCTTCAATCCATCATCACTTTGCAATATTGTGAGTCAGCTCCTGATATGTACCTGGCACCAATGATGATTGCAAAAAACGGGCACCATTAATCGGTCCAAAAGACACTTCTTGGTATATAACAGTAAATTCAAGTTGCTTATCGTGACACAAGACAGTAAATTTCACAGGTTGCGTAAACGAAGTGATGTAATTTTGACACGGTTTTGAAGCTGCTCTACAGATAACACAGAGTTTCTACCACCATCAAAGTCTATTTTTTAGCATTTCACAAGTGTCGCTTAGTTTCATGTTTGTACTTATTAAAGGCTCCATTACTTTAAACTCAAAATTCTTATTTGTAAAGCAACATCAAGTTTCGTAACAAAGCACCGGATATGCTAATTCGATTGGCTAACACATGTTTGGTACCTTAATGCTGCTCACTGCTGTGTTAACAGTGTAGTTCACGGTACAATCGCTACAGTAAGTTTGCTAGCAATAGCTAACAATTGCCAGTTAACGTTTACTCCTCCCGTGTCCTGACAATACTAACAGCCACCTGCTACACGGAGCTCTTGAATGAAGAAGAAGTTAACGTGTGAAAGTACCTGGTGAGAAGTGGTCTTTGTAGACCTCGCCACCGACAAAGCGACAAAAAGACATTCTCGTGCTGTCCGATTGATGACTGCGTAACACCTCTAGATGGGAACGACTCGAGTGACCTTATTAAATATCTGGCCGTTCCGGCTCGCACTACTCTGGCTCTGATTGGCTTATAAGGTTACGCCTATTCCAGGCATAACCAATCATCACAGCTCAAACCTAAACAATCCAGAGATGAGAGAAAAGTGACCAAACCGAGGAACAATCCAAATACCTTGCGTGAGCAATATCACACTAGAATATGATATGTCAAAACCAGCTGAACCAGTTCTACATTAGAGAGAAGAAATGGTAAGAGACGTGACATGATTAAGAAACAAGGAGAGGCGTTACAGAAATATTAAAGTGGGTTACAAGTGCCCATACCTATTTATGAAGAATTGAACAAATGTCCGCGCAATGCATTTGGCAAAATAATACCAACACAAGAATCCCATCATGTTGTTTTTTTTATAAGGAAACCAAGCTTTACAATAAAATATTAAAAAGCTGGTACCGGTATCAATTGGAAGTAACCTTATACGTCACAATTTGTATAGTATGCCTTTAATAGTACAGTTGTTCCTGACGGTCACCACCAATATATCAGTGTTTTCATCCAAATTAAACCCTGCCTTTGAGAATTATTTACGTGGATGAATGCAACAAATTGTTTTGAACAGTGCGGTACAAATATACGAACAGAAGATGCAGTGTGAAGGCCATATAATGACATATTCAGTTGACGACACCATTAAATTTCTAAAATGTACTAAAATGTACCTTTGCGTTATGTGACCACAATTTGCGCTTCTCCTCGACCCAGGCAAGGTTCCGGACACGATTTTACGTGGAGCGATATGACACGCCTTCTCGGCCTCCGATTGGCCTGATAAAGTGATGACGTTGTCCAATTAGCTTTTCCGTGAAGGAACGGACTTCCTGGTCTGGGTGTTGGATTTGTATTTGTGTCTGATAGCATGTCGCGGTAAGGAGTTAAAGGTTCGAGCAAGGTTATATGAGTGCAAAGCCTTCATATAAAGCTACCGTAGTGGATGTGTGTACATTAACTCTTCTATAAGACATGGACGGAACGTTGTTTCAGCTGAGGTCGTTTGTTCATCAGAGGTTGTCATCAGCAGCAGAAGAGATCATCGGAGAGGTGGAGACAACCATAACGTTAGTTTTGTATGAAGCCAAAGAGGAGGTTGAAAACCTTCGACACCAGCTTGACCTGCTACAGAAGAAATCAGGTGAGGATTCTGACTAAATGCGTCATTTCACTTTCAGTGGTGAAGATACATAGCTATAGACGATGCTTGTCCACGCATGCGCACACGTCACTCGCTTATTGCAGTATCGTTCCTGTTGCAGTGGCAGCAGTAGAAATATTTTAATACTGTATATCTTCAAGGTGGAGTCACTTCTATTTATCCTGAAACTCCCAGAAAAAGAGAGAGGAGAACATTTTTCATATTGTGTCTCCTTGCTGTTGAGTAACTTTTGCCTCTGTTTTGTAGCTGAAGACCCTTCACTGTTCAGTAGAACAGTGGAACATGGAATTGAATGTGATGCCTTGCTGCTACAGGAGAACCCTGGGCCCTCATCAGTACAAGGTTGTAACTTCAGCACTGAGACCCCAAGATCTTCTCAAAGTGCTACAGATTTGGCGAAGAATCATTGGAATGACTGCATAGCTGAGAGTGATTTCAATATAATCAAGATAAAAGAAGAGCAAGAGGAACTTGGGGAGAATAGTCAAGCTCAGAATGTTTTTGTCCCTCCTTCTGAAATGATGAAAAGTGAGCAAGATCAGCCAGAGATGAAAGCATTGTATGAAATGCATTCAGTTCCTTTTGACTGCTCTGGAACCCAGTGTGAGGAAAAATATGAATATAAGAAACTGATGAATAGCGAAGGAGAACAGACCAAATCAAAATGGAAAGGAAAGAAGTTGCAAGAACAAAGAGATAATAGAAATTGCCCATCAGCATTGCCATATGATAAATGTTCTAAAAATGAAAAAGGACGCAGTTTTTGCCATTTGTGTGGCAAAGGATTCCTGCACATTGGCCCATTGATGAAGCACCTAAAAACACACGAGAAGAAAACTGATTGCACTGTGTGTGGGATTACATACCGGTCCACAAAACAGTTGATAACACACTTGAAACGTTATCATGATGAAACACTTTTTTGTGAGATCTGTGGACAAAGCTTTTCTGATAACTGTCATCTCCAGCAGCATGAAAGAATACACACAGGAAAAGAAGAGTTTACATGTCAAGAATGTGGCAAAACATTTCGAAGAAGAGACTATCTGATTGTGCATGTGAGAACCCATTCTGGGGAGAAACCTTATCAGTGTGATGTTTGCAATAAAGCCTTCACTCAGAGCCAGCATCTCTTATATCACAAAAGAGCTCATACAGGAGAGAAACCATATCCATGCAGCCTGTGCGATAAACATTTTAGTACTACCAGTAAAGTCAAAATCCATATGAGATATCATTTAGGAGAGAAACCATACTCTTGTGATATTTGTGGCAAACGTTTTCACGAAAGCAGACACGTGATAAGTCATAAAATCGTGCACACAGGAGAGAGGCCATATGAGTGCCATATTTGTGAGAAGAGATACAGATTTGCGCCTAGTCTAAAAGAACACCTTCAGATTCATGAGAAGGGAGTTACTGAGGGCTTGTGAGTGAGTTAGACAAGAAAAGTTCAAATGCATGGCAAAACATGTTTGAAATTTATGACTGGAAATAATTTGGATTTAGTTTTCTGCCTGGAATTTCAGAAATTCTACAATTAGTTGTTTGGTTTCGTGCATGTTATGTCATTAGGAGTAATCCAATTTCTTAAATTCAGACATTTCCAAATTGGCAGAGTTGTCATGGAAAATGTTTGTTTTACCTAAAATTTAATTAAACAGTAACATTTTCATCAACAAATTTTGTATGTTTGATGTAAAAGTTCAGTTTGTAACCTTGCAAATGGGGAAAACTTTTAATGGACAAAAATCCCCAAATGGCAAATGGTTCTACTTCAATACTTTTTTTTTCATGTGTGTGTCTGTGTAAAATGTTTTGTGAATAAATATTAAAGCTCCTGCCTTGCTTTGTTCATAGTAGTAACAATAGTAGAGCTGGAGGAATATCACCTCTCTTTGGTGAGTGAAAACACTTTAATGAAGTGAAATAACTAATTTATGACTTTGTGAAGTGCTGTTGCAAGCTTAGGTTATTTTACTACCCCCTCCCATACTGCTGTCAAAATTCAGTCCTGTCATTGTACTAAAAAACTGAGACTGGTGTTCATGCAATTGCCTTCATTGAGACAATGAAAACACTAATGAATCTGTTGTGTTTATCAGACTATAGTCAGTAAAGACGACTTTTATTTTCATGATATTGTGAAAAATGTAATATGTGTTGTAGTGAGCGATTTACACTCTTCTTGTTTTGAATTGATGTAATAAGTTTCTGAATAATTGTATGTATTACCAATAGACCTAATATTCAATAGGAGTTGAATCGTTTTACTTCCAGCTATAGATAAACCTGCAGGGTAGCTCATGTCCCTGCTGACAAGTAGCTGTTATTCTGCTTTGTGGCCAGCAGGTGGCAGAAAAAAATATTAAAATGATGGATGCGTTAAGGTGTTTCAGATCGACACAACCCTTGTCGATTCTGTAGACGCGACTGTGGCTGAGGTTGGTGGACTAACGCCTGAAATAAAAGGAGTGAAAAGTCAGCCTGGAACTGATTATTTAAACCATCCTAAGACTTTGGCATTTCTAACCATGTAATATCTGTCATTTGTTATATGTAGTAGCTCAGTGGGTCATGCTTAAAAACTTCACCTGGGAAGTGATCATTAAAGTGTCACAAACACACCAGCGCTTTCTTCCGGAACATTTAGTGGCGTTAAATATCAGTTCATACAAGGTGAATTTATTACCTCATAGAAAGTGTCTGCTCTCCTTGCATGCTGCATTAATCCATGTATAAAAGCCGGCTGTTGTCCTGCCTTTCCTCTGTCCGTCCTCACTCTGCATTTACTCCTTTTAAATCCCGTATAGCGAGATTACAAAAAACAAACATAAGGTTTTCATGTTTCATATTAAGATTAGATGAGGAAAACATCACATTTATAAATAGATACAATTCTGAATGAGAAACTGTATTCTGGTCTGTGTAGCAGTGATTGAGACCTGAATTTCCAGGTCATATAATTACATAAATCTGCGTACTGAAGGCTGCAGTGTCAGGATGAATTTAGATTGTGTTTGGAGCTCAAAGAGGAAGAATCGCTGTGTCAGCTGCTCTGTTTCCCTCCTCCCGGGTCTAATCTGGATTAGAGTTTCCAGTCTAGTCTGCAACCAGGACTCCAATAATCACATTATTCTGCATTGATCTGAAGCTTCTCAGGCGGAACAAACGAACGATGTCTAACGGTGGCAACGGTGTTTACATCGAGGCTGAAGTGTTGTTGTTTTTTAGATTTATTAAAATGAGTTTGGATGATTTTTTTGCAGCGAATATTTTCGATAATCTGGGATAGACCCGATGGATATTTTTTTGGTGTGGACGGTGGGTGGTGCGCATCCCCGTGTGCAGCTCGCCGCAGTACGCAGAGCGATCACTGCAGCCTGCGCTTGAAGCGCATTTCTACACAACACTGGTGCTTCAGAGGCAGCAGATCAATTATGTCACGTTCAGGTGAGTTTACTCTGAGCAGCACGGAGCATCAACATGTCTGATTTTTCCAATGTAAAACTCTAATTCTCCTCAGATGAGGAGCTCAAACTGACTGCCTGTGAAATTCCACAACCTCCCTTAGGGTTACAAAAGTTCAGACACAAATGGCTCTCCGTTTGAATAAGTGATAGTGTGTGTTATGCTGTCAGTCGATTTACATGTACTTAATGAGATTATTGTGTGATACCAAGCAAACACAGGGTCCGTTGCCAAATGTGTCAGATCTAAAGTCAAATGGAAATGGATGTCATTATACAGCTGTAGCGCTTTAATGAAATTCCATTCATCCCATTGTTTTTTTCAAAGGATAGAGGCCACAAGAAGATTAGAGTTGGAAAGACATTTTTTAGCAGAAATTTTATTCTAATCTATACCAAGTGCAAGGATGAAAGCAGGGTCCTGATCAGATTACATTATTTTCCGCACCATAAGGCGCACCTAAAAGCGTTTAATTTTCTCAAAAACCAACAGTCCACCTTACAATCCAGTGTGCCTTAAATGTGAAAATTGTTTTAAAATATGCCATTCATTGAAGGTGTGCCTTATAATCAGATATGCCTTATAATCAGTGCGCCTTTTAATATATGAAAAAAGTTGTAAAATAGACCATTCATTGAAAGTGCGCCTTATAGTTCAGTGCGCCTTATTGTGCTGAAAATACTGTATTTCTTCCACTCCATTTTAATGTACTTTGCAAGACTTTCCTGTCATTGGTTGTCTCTTGAATGTACCTGCCACATCATGAGCAAAAAATGCAGGGTTAGCTATAACTTTTCCTCATTTTGTTTTTGTTAGCTCCCTGAAAGGAAGTTGTTGAAATGCAGGATACCCTGTGTGCACTTTTGTTCTAAAGAACCATCAGCTTTATTAACGTTTAGGTCACACTGACTAGCAGTAAGTGATCACAACCTGCCATAACGATTGTATTCTTGTATCATCATATGCATTATTTTATTACAGTCAGTTCATATCAGTGGCCTCTGGTCACTGTAATATAAAGATGTAACCCAGACTTTTAGTAGATTAATGGTTAGTTGAGCTATTTTATAAGGTATTAATAATTTGAATCATGTTTCATTTGACTTGTGCTTTCCAAACACAATGTGCTGCTTTTCCATCTTTTATATTAGTGTAAAATAAAGACATAAAGTTCTATCCCAATGGTGCACATACATTCTGATCTGCATTTCTTCACTATTTTGGAAATAATAAAGAAAACAGTGCAGCTCTGCAGTCATGTATTAGGATATTTATATGCATGAACATGGCTCTCCTGTCAGGCCAAAGACTCCTCTAAAGATTCCTCCTTTAGCTCCTTTATTTCCTGCAGTAGTTCATCCACAGCCCTTATTGGAGTATTCAAATAACTTCTTTTTCTCTCCCTGGCAGTATGAACTGATCACAATTGACTGAGTTGAAGAATGAATTGATTAGGATAATACAGGGATATCTGGGGCAGTTTAAGCGTTGGACAGCAGTTCTTTTGGTAAATTGGATTTAATCCGTCAAGTAGTCAGTGGTGCAGCCTGCAGAGAAGTGATTAGACAGGACAGAAGTCAATGGGAATGCTAAATTACATGAGCATCATAGTATAAAATAACTACACACTCAGGCCTACTAATATTTTGTGCTTTTCTTATGCTGCTCTATAACTGTAGACACTTACTCATGAAGCCATCTTGTGACAACATGTGACGGTTGATTATCTGTGTGCGTATGACACATACGACAGAGCATCTGAAATGCATTTAAACTGAAAGACAAACTGCTTATTGGGTTTAACTCATGTCCAAAAGGTTTTAGGTTTCTGTTGGTGAAACCAGTTTTACAATTTTGACCAACAGTGAGATGAGCTGCACAGCCTGCCTGCTATCTTTAGGGTTTGTGAATGTCACATGTGAAAAAGCCACAAAGAATTCATTAACTGGTTCTCTTCGATGGTGTAATTTGCAAAGATTGAGGCCCAAACCTTACGTCTTGTTTCTGAAGTCTGTACCAGATTCTGTCATGAGAGAACGTGGTGATGAAAGAGTGTGCATCAGAAACATCTGGTTTGAAAGAGAATGTGCGTGTGTTTGTCTTCAGTGATAGTTCATGTCTGTGCATTCTTCACCACTACCAGTGAGTTGTGTGATGCGTCTGATGACCCACATTTGTCTTTTTTGTTTGTCCACGAGACATCTAATAAAATTGAGACTGGATTTGTGTGAATTTTTCTGAAGGGCTGGATCTTGTGTTGAGGAGAGGTTTCTAATGAAGATTCTCTCTCAGTATTTAATGTCAGATTGGGTCTTAGTTGTTTGTTTTTATATGATTTTTTTGTTTGTTTGTTTGTCTGCCTGTTTATCTGTGTTTGTCGGGTTGTTGTTTTTTGCTTTGTTTGTTTATTTGTTTTTTTGGTTGGTTGGTTTATTGGATAGTTTTTAACAACAGATTTTATTTTTTTTTGCAATATCATGAAAAGAAAGAATAGGAGGTAAATAAGAATGAAAATATCTAACTACATACTAATGATCCTTGACCCACGAGAATTATCTAGTCGTTACTATAGTAACAGACATAAATATCTTCAATATCAAAAATGACAAAGGAAAATAATGAGTGTTGCACTTGGATCCTTGGATGTGACGCATCTCAGTTTGGCATAAACAAGTATAAAGACCCAGATCACTTAATCTAGTTTGGGATTATCTGTGACTATAGGATTAAGATCTCTGCTAATGACTTCTAATGATGATTGTAGAAGCAAAGCCATCCACTCCAGTATTATCTCTCTCACACACGCACGCACGCAAGCACACACACACACACACACACACATGCACATACACACACACACGGTGTCATCAGATGTTGTTGTTGAAATATTAAAGTAATCACCTTTATAATATAGTTTCCTTTTCTTCCAGCGACCACCATAAACAATCTGAAGAGGAGGTTACAAGTCTGCCAATATCAGCACCATGCTCCATGTCCTTAGCTTCTCCATTTGATTGATTGCAATCACACTAGAGTGCTTGATTGATTGGCAACATGGAGGAGAGCAAACTTTTCTTTAGCCTGGACCCAAAAGATGAAGGTCCAATTGTAGCCTTTTCCAAAGACAAACCAAGAGGCAGGGAGAGCCAGCCTGACCTCAGTCTCGGGATGGATTTGAACCTGAGCCAAGACAACCGCTCCCAGCCTTCCTTCCTGCCTCACTCCCCCTCGTCCCCAGGCTCTTTAGCTGACCTATCGGCATCATCATCATCATCAGGCCTGCTTCTCACCTCCAACCTCACCAAGTCCTCCTCTACCGAGCTCGACCCAAACGAGAGCAGCTCTGTTCGAGGCAAACCTCTGCTCAGTTTGGTCAAGTCCCTGAGCACTGAGATTTCCCGCCGGGTTGAGCCAGAGGTCAACCTCTCTAAGTCAGACTCCAAGCTGCATTTGCATCCCCGCAAGCAGATTACCCATGCAAAGATCCTAGAGGCCAGGCCAGAAACAAGGGCACTGAGTGAAAGTGATGAATGGGTATCACATCCTTCAACAGGAAGCATAACTTCCGCTGAACCAAGGGGTAGCTCCTTGATAGCTGAGCTGGAGGGCACACGGAGGAAGTTCTCTGAGGCGATGCAGGATCCACTGAGCATGCTGAATAAGATCATTGGTGATGAAAGCTCCGGGAGCCCTAAGCAGGGAAGGGTTTTAGCCACTGGGGAACCATCAGCCTCCCAAGGCAGCTGTGGAACAGACGGAGGCAGCAATGATGCAGAAATCACATGCCGGAGGAGAGCAGATGTTGACCAGAGAGTTTTGTGTGATATGCCGCAAAAAAGACTGCAACAAGGATCCTCTGTCTCTCCAGAGCACATCACCCACAGCTCAGATGGCAGCATTGACATCTGCGCTTACAGAGATATGATTCAGGTGGTGGAGCACCAGAGTGGATCCAGAGGCACCCGTTATCTAACTAATCCTCAGCATCAAGTAGCAGTGACGGGCTCGTCACTGCCACTTCGCTGGCTCCTGCCTGTGGCTTTCCTAGCTTACGGTTTCTTTGTGATGCCCCTGCCTTCCTACGTGACTGGTCTGTCAGTGGGGATTGCATGTGGTTTTATGCTGGGCCTCGTAGTGGTGTTCGTATTTTCCTCACAGCGCTCATCTAGAGGAAGCAACAAGGGAACCAGTATGGGAAAATCCATCCCCCAGAACATGAACGTACTGGATCGAGAGTCTGCAGATACACTAATCCTAGAGGTAATACAGGATCCATCCACACAGGTTACGTATGTAAATATAAAAGTGATAGCAAAAAAAAAAAGTTCTTAATGACAGAGTCAGTATTTGTAGGCCTATTTTCAAATTTTCCTTTTTAATCTAAAGATAACAGATGATCAGTGTATTTATAGGAGAATGAACTGAAACTTGTTCAGCATGATTCAAGTTCAAGCTTCATAAAGTTGTTCCAATGGTGTACAATATGGCTTACTGTATGGGGAAAAGCTTCTAAATTTCCCAGTTTGGGATAAATAAAGTCTGTCTGTCTGTCTGTCTCTGCCTGTCCGTCCATCTCTCTGTCCGTCCGTCACTCTGTCTGTCTGTCTGAGCTTCCATCTAGACCACAAACACTCAGTAACCTCAGTGTACATTGCTGGTAGTTTGGCTTTGGACACTCTGATCTTAGAGCAACCCTTACCTGATCCCATAAGCAACCAGTTCTTTGGTGTAATGTTAGTTGTTGTGAAGTCAACCTGCCTTCAATGTAAGAAGGATGTTATGTTCTCTCAGTCCAACTGAGTGGGTGTGTTCTAGTCAGGGAAAAAGAGATGCTGTCTATACTGCCTCTTGTGTTGCTGTTAATGATTTGGCTGTATTAAAATGAGGTTCAAGCTCTGATGTTTTGTACATCAGGGCGAGAGATGAAAACAACAAACAACAGCAACCACATGAGTCATTGGGCTTCACAAACTAAAGTGCTCTCTGTGCCATTTAATGGATTAGTTTTGTGGTAATCACTGTATTAAAGCTGCATTCAACCGCAGCCGGTTTCGGCATCTGAAAAGTTATTTCGCTAATGGCTTTGTCAAAGCTTCACCATAGGTCTGTTGGAATGGTAAGGCTGGCTGCCCCCAAATACATAAATAGTTAAAGGGTTCAAATAAGGTTTGAATAAGTTAATAAAATGTGGAAAGAACAGTAGGTTTTATCACAGCTCTCGCTATGAATTTCATTTTCCTGAGTAGAGACTGCGTTAGATTTAACAGCTAAACACACCTGAATACTGTATAGCCGCAGCAAAGCTTTCGCTGTGGTTTGATTGTAATAATTACAGTATCTCTACCCATCTTGAGGGCTGGATGAATGAGACACCTAGCTACGACCCTGAGACTTTCTACCCTTCCGTCACACATTCTGTCTACGTGACCCTGGAGGGCAGCTGGCTGCACCTGGCATACCCACGAGTCAACATCCCCCGGTGGGCCAGGTTCGACCAGACGCCCCATGAGACCTCGTTTTTGCGTTCACGCACTATCCAGCTGGCTAACTGTAAGGTCAGTGTAATAAAATTCTTGTTTCTGGGTCCCACAATAGGCATGTCCCTCAGAGGGGGAGGCGTGGTGAACTTTACAACTGAAGGGGCAAGAATTATACCAGTACAAATTAGTATAGATCCATTTTTAGCAGTCCACATCTCTTCACTGTCCTTATTTATTTGCTTATTCTCATCTCAGGTGTCGTTGTTGCCACCTAGTTTGGCTCGCAAGAGGATGTGGAACAGAAAATACCCCATTTGCATCACGCTGGCTGGGAAGGAAAGTATAGTCGAAGAGCAGGAGGAGAAAGAAAGGGCAGAGAGACAGACGGACCCAGACCCAAAGCCTTCTGTCTCCCTGTACCTGTTTGGTCGCACGGGGAGAGAGAAGGAGGAATGGTTCCAGCACTTCCAGTCTGCCTCCCGGCTCGGAGAAAAGGGGAGTGTGAGTGGGGAGGAGAACACAGGTGAGATTATTTCTGTCAATCCATGAGTCATAAGTTATATTTTCCAGCTCCTTCATTCCGTGTCTGTGTTTTGTCTGACACTCAGAGACTCGTGGTGGTGGAGACGACGTTAAAGAAAGCACAGAGGGGCTGCACGAGTTGCCCGGATCTCTGAAAACGAGAACAACATTAGACTACTGCGCCTACATGGCTCAACTGATTGCCTCTCAGATTGACAATCCCACACCCAGCCCCTCCCATAGTGACAAGGGAAGCCCTACAGTCCACAAGAAGGTCAGAGAATGCTCTTTCATTTTCCTTTTAGATCCACTGGACGTGATAGAACTCTGCTTCCCTCATCTTCTGCTGCTGCGTGAATACTCACGCAGCAGCAGAATCGATGGGAGTTGTGTAGAGTCTACAGAGCCAGTCGATATCAGATACTTTTCCACTGGTCTGCTCTTACCACTCAGCTTCATCTAGGATGCTGGCCATCCTTGCTGATGACACTAAATGTCAGCATGCAGAAATATCAGGTGTCACATGGTTGCAGCAGTATTGATAGGTGGAGAAAGATGCAGAATCAGCGCAACAGATGGTGTAACTGAGGCATGACGATATGGAAATGGAAAATATTTGGTTTCTAACTGGTCAGTTTTTCTTACTTTGTCTTCCATGCAGACTCACTATGAAGAACACCTACCTGGAGGCCAAACTGGAGCTGAGCCCAGTGAAGGTCCAGGAGCAGGGTGGTGTTCTACCGAGGCCCAGCCCTCCTGGGTGAACTCCCTGGTGGGGAGGATCTTCTGGGACTTTCTCCGGGAGAAATACTGGACAGATCAGGTGGCCCACAAAATTCAAAAGAAACTCAGCAAGATCAAGGTGAGGGTGGTCGAAAATGGTATTATATTAATTTATTCTTCAATAATTTTCTATATTACCATTTTAACTTGTGTGACAAAATGACTGTTCATTTGTGCATTTTCATATTCATCTTCATATTCACACCCTTACAAGTGACATGATCACACTGACTGATGATATTGCTAGGCAACAGTGAGTTTATTGCTCGCTTCTCCTTTCTCTTCTTCTTCTGCCTTCAAACGGGCTTATTCAAAAAGTCAAAAGATGTAAAAAATAAGGTAGATCAATGCCTTAGGTCTTTGCTTTGTATGTGTGTGTGTGTGTGTGTGTGTGTGTGTGTGTGTGTGTGTGTGTGTGTGTGTGTGTGTGTGTGTGTGTGTGTGTGATAGAGAGAGAGAGAACATTTGCTTCTCTCTAGTCCCAAAGGCAGGAGGTGAGTAGAGGAAAATGATGACACTGCATCATCTCATTAGTCATTTCCTGCTCTCCTCCTCCACACACAACACTTTTTTTATTCCTTTATTCTACACACACAAACTCATACACACTGCAGGTTTCCTCTGCCCCCTTGTTTGCCTTATTAGCCTCTGCAGAGCCTCTCTTTAATTATAGCTGACATGGACACAGCATGTTCTCTAATTGTAGGTATCTTTGTTTTCTTTGTAATAGTTGCCATATTTCATGAATGAGCTGACTCTGGCTGATCTGGACATGGGCACATGTCTGCCCCAAGTCCTCAGCACTTCCAAGCCCACCCTGGACCGCAGAGGTTTGTTGTTGTTTGTTGTTGACACTGTCATCTATCTTTTATTTAGTCGTACTGCCTATACGAGCATCATCGTCTGTAAAGTCTTTTCCATGCCATTTTTTTTGTGGAGGAGTCATCAGATAAGGTTAACCCAATGTGTTTCTTCTCTCAGACAGAGGCCTGCTTTCAGCACAGGCTATGATGTAATTTAATTCTTTACAGTCATTCCCACCTTTAAGATTCAACTGTCTCCTGTTTAAGAAGCAAATAGGATCAGCAATCCTCTTGGGCTTGACTAAGCCTAACGTACAATAACATACGAAAGCTATTCTCTTCTGGTGTAATGTCCCTTGTACAATGAAACTGTTCTAGACCACATCTCAAAGAAGCGATGGAAAACCAAACTCTAACTCTAGATCACAATTTGTGAAGAAGCCTTAAGTGTCATCTCTCAGTTTTCCCTAACTCCCCTTTTTCCAAAGGGCTGTGGCTGGAACTGGAGTTGGTGTACACAGGCTGCCTTCAAATGACTCTGGAGACAAAGATGAACCTGTGCAAGCTGGGTAAAGAGGAAGAAGATGAGACTCAAAACATTCCAGAGAACCAGCAAGTGGGGTGAGGCTTATCTCATATTCTTCACTTGGTGGAGAAAATGTGAAGGTGGAGGTGAACATGCATGAAGGAAGTGTGTCTCCCAAGCTTAGTAGTTTTCATGAAGAGGTACCACTGGTGTGTTTTCCAGCTCTAAGCCGCCCAGGCTGTGCATATTGGCCGATAGTGATGAAGAGTCGTCCAGTGCCGGCTCTTCTGACGAAGAGGATGTCCCCCCACCTGAGCCACAGGGGTCTGTGGGAGATAAAAGCACACCAATAGCAGCTGAAGGGTAAATTAACCGTTTCATTTGTTATATCTAAAACAGATGAAATATAACAAGACAACATGATGAGTCGTCATGCATTATCATTTCTAAAATAAGATGGATCCCGTTCAGTGACATAAAACCACACGGTAAAAGGTGAAAAAGTTCAGTTTTGCATCATAATCCACTTTTGCTTTTCCTGCTTTTCTTAGTACACAAAGTCAAAGTGACTGTTTTAATAAAAGTTTGAAATCTAATTTTGTGAAGAAAGAAACAAACATTTGCTTGTTCTGCACTTATGCAGAATATAAACATCAAACCTGTGAGTCAAATTCAAATTAAATAAGTCCTGCTGTGGCTATTGTTCTCATAATGAATATGTAAGACTGTCTAACATGTAAATCAGGGCTGTAGTCACTTTACTCCCAGTTCAGAGTTCTGAAATAATTTCCGAGTCGTGGTTATTCTCACTGTACTGCCCTTACTGTCCTTTCTTACCCCAGGCACACCACTGGCAGCACAAGCAGGAAGATCTTGAGATTTGTGGATAAGATAGCGAAGTCCAAGTATTTCCAGAAAGCCACTGAAAATGAGTACATCAGGAAGAAGATAGCTGAGGTGTCTAACATGCCTCTCATGCTCAGCGTGGAGGTCCTGGAGCTCGCTGGTACCCTGGCCATCAACATCCCACCGCCCCCTACTGACAGAATATGGTACTATACATCTCTGTTCATTCATTCATTCATTCATTCATTCATTTTTTATATATACATTGCTTTTCATCCATTCTTCTTAGGTACAGTTTCCAAGTGCCTCCCAGGTTGGACCTTCATGTGCGTCCCACACTCGGCGAGAGGGAAGTCACCTTCACTCATGTCACCGAGTGGATTGAAAAAAAACTACAGTGTGAGTTCCAGGTCAGTCTATCTGGAAAATATTTTCACTATCATTAAAAACAGTAAGACCTCATTTTTACTTATTGTGTTAATGAATAATTTATTCTCCCTGACAGAAAGTGTTTGTCATGCCCAATATGGACGATCTTTACCTGCCCCTGATGACATCTGGCCTGGATAACCCACCAACATCCCTCCAGTCCTCCATCCACTCCTCATCCCACCAGTCCTCCGTGGAGTCCCAGGATTACCTGTCAGAGTAATGCCTTCAAGGGGCAACAGAGGGGAATTATTCGCTGAGATCTGTGCAGCTATTGGCTTCTGATGGTGCAGCAGCTCAGTCTGGGCTCAGTGCTCCTCCTGGTGGTATTCGCTGTAACCACTGCAGAAATCTCAGAAGTGAGCTACAAGACCGGTGCAACAGGGCTAGTGGGAACAGATGAGATGACATTTTTACAGGATGGACATTTTTAAAGTCGAACACAGAAAAAATGACACCACTCTTCAAACACTGGATATGTTTACTGCATGTTAAAGCACAATGCCACTAACAAGAGTCATTTCAAAAGATACTGCTGCTCTACTAAATCATCTAAACATTTTCTGATCCACTGATAATTTTGATAACTAGATATTTAAAAACAAAAAAATGATATGAGATGTTAATGTAAGCTGATTATGTTCAGTGAGTTTTTTGTGTTATTTTTTCACAGTATTAATGATCATGGATTTATCAGTGAATAAAAACTTCTGACCTACATGAGCTATGGTGTATCCCACAAGGGCTGGATGCCAGGCAGTTCACTATCCTCAGACCCTTGTGAGTTGGAATTTTCTTTGTGTCCCATCAGCCTGTCACACCCATCGGGACCATGTATTCGTCAGAAAACAGTGAGGTGGCCCTTTTTCTGACTTGGGCAGTAATCACATCTGGAAATGGAATAATCAATAGAATCCCACAGAAAGAAGTCAAAAAGTCCTCAAAGACTAAATTTTGTCTGATATTACAAAAAATCTAAAACATGACGTTGGCTTTAATCATAACAAAGAGATGCTTGGAAGTCTCATCGGCACAGTGAGATCACAGAAATACACTTTCAAGATTTTTAGCCATTAGAAATAACCATACTATTGATTAGAAGTATATTTTGGGCTAGTTGTGACACTGAAATTTTCCTGGGAATACTGAATAGGACAAAACTGTTAAGGAGTTTAGATCTTCAGATAAATAGATACTGTACTTTGTTAATCCTGAGAGAAATTCCGTTTATCATCTGCCTACAATAAATACATAAATACACATAACAGTTACACAATAACAACTAACATGGGTCACATGATTGGAGTTGACCACATTTTATACAATCAGTAATCAGGGTGTGTCACATTAGCATTTGGCAGTAATCCTCCTCTCCTGTTATCCTGTGGGATGGCAGCCCACCCTTCAGCTTTCAGTTGCAGCTTGTAGAGGAAGTTCACGCTGTCACACTTACTCAATCAACACCACAGATTTTCTACAATTTTAAGCTCTGGGCTCAATGCTTGTCAATCTCAAACTCAAGATCATCTTCAGCAAACAATAGCACAATCTCCACACAGATGTCTGTTTCGTTTCTATCTCTAAGGCCCCGTTCAGACTACAGCTATCAGATTTTGATGCCTATGTCTTTTAGTAGAAGTATGCTGATTTCATTTGGGATTAGTTTTCTGTTAAATTATTTCCAGAATCGGTACTAATAAAAATCCCTGAAGCCAGAGCAAGCCTCCAGAGTGACCACAAATCTTCCCTACATTTAGTATTGAAGTACAAAACGGTTTTGACATGGAGAGGGATATGGCTTGCTTTCAAATGCATTCAGCGAAAATATGTTTGTGGATTTGTAAATGCTTTTTGAAGACTAGCATTTTTCATTTCATGTCAGTCTCTGTTAAACACTGTGAGGCTGTGCTGCAGCGCCATCTGCTGGGCTTCTATAATACAACAGCTCTACCTACACGTGACCTTTACCCTTCGACCTTTTAGATTAAAAAGTTAATTATCATGTCACTTGGAATAAAATAATATTTACACATATTTTTTTTAGAGAAAAATACTTTTAAAACAGCGTTTTTATGAAGGTCGCGTTTTCCATTCGTGACCTCTAATTCGCCATTATGTGGTGACTTCTGCGCATGCGCAAAACAGAGGCTTTGCCGTCGAGGTCGAATTTTGTGTCTGGAGTGAAAGAAGACAAAATGCCATCGGATCATAATAAAGATGCGTACCCGGAGCCACCCTCCCGGACTCCGGTGGTGAACAGACAATCGGCGCTGCCAAATCCAACCTCGATAATGTCTCAACTCTTTTATTACTCTGTGGACCTGCCTGTCACCACTTTTAGAGGTAACTGAAGCTACTAGCTGATAGCCTAGCATAACAGCCACCGCGATTTGTTGACGTGTTATAACGGTTTGCAAAATGTTACATCAATTACAAGGACCAGGTTTGTAGGATTTATAAATCTGACTGGTAATAATGGACGTAGTTAGCTAGCTGTGTGCGCACTCTTAACTGTTTTTGTGCTAGCTGGCTAGCATCACAGCCAAATGTTGTGATAGTGCGCCCCCTTGTGGCTCGTGCTGTGTACTGCGCTTGTGTTGCTAACCAACTACTAACGCGTGTGTTGTGTTTTCATCCAGGTGTTTTAGACAGTTTACGGTCTAAAAACAAGACCGTCTATTACCATCAGAAGTTCCGCCGTGTTCCTGACCTGACAGAATGCTTTGAAGGAGATTATATGTGCCACTTTGAGGCTGAGATGCAGTGGCGGAGAGACTTGTAAGTAATAACGTGACTGAATAACATAAGATTATTCCACTAGTTGGCAAAATCAAAATGTTTTCTTGCGGCAGTGGCACGAGCAACACTCGAGTTGGAAGTAAAATCATTCAGCCACAGTTGCATATTAGCACATCTTTTTCTTAGAATAGCTCAATAAGACACATATTACAATGGATTTATCCAAATGTCGCAGGGCTGTGTTTATTGACTGTCTCAAAATTATTCAAAAAAGTAACTTTGGTAGTTGGTTGATGCTCTTTCCATGTTAACACCTGCCGCAAACATTCGTTCATTCATTTTTCCATACCGCTTCCTCTCACGAATGTGGGTCATGGGGGTTGCTGGAGACGATCCCAGCAGACTTACAGACACGAGGCCCTGGACATGATGCCAGCGCATCGCGGAACCACACAAAAGACGAATAACCACTCATACACACCAACAGGGAAAATCCACGCAGACACAGGGAGAACGCGTAATCTCCATACAGAAGAGAACTCAAACCCAGAACCGTCTGACTATGAAGCGACAGTGCTAACACCACCGTGCCGCCCTTGATGCAAACATGATGCAGCCATTTTTGTTGTCCCTCACCCAGATTCATAACCCTTAAGTTAGTTCAGATTTATTGCATCACAGCAGTATTTTTAAACATTGGTGGCTTATTGTGATGATTTAAGGTTTACAATAAGCTTTCTTTTCCTGTGCTTTTAGGTCAGTAGTTGTGTATGTCTTGGAGTCTACATTTACTGTGGGGGCAATCAGCTGTGTAGATATTGTATTTGTTGTGTCACTCAGTGTTTTTGCCTACCCTCCACAGCAAAGTGGACAGGGAGATTGTGCATGTGCTCCAGGAGCGTGTGGCAGCTTGTCGGCAAAGAGAAGGACATAACTACGATCAGAACTGCATCAAAGAAATGCAGCAGTTCATAGAGGTGTCAAAGAACTTCCAGTTGCGTTGTAAGTACTGTGCTTCCTGTTCATGTTTGTGGTTTACAAGTATTCCAAGTAACTCAAAGTTAAAGGACATTTTGCACATTGAGTACTACCCATTGTACGGCACGTTGATGAAGGAGTTTTTTCAGTAATAGAGGCACCCTTCCTAAGTTGAAAACTTTCCTGCCTGTGGCCATTAAACTGCACAATTCCTCACTCTGACAGTGATGCAATGGAAGTGGACATTAAAGACTGTGTATACTGTATGTCTATATCCTCTTAATCACATATCACTATTCCTTTTTAACTCTATTCTAATTTTTGTCTTATTCTGACTTTTCCTGTGGTTCTTTCTGGAGCAATGAAACTGACAAAAAGCAGTTTCCCCGTCGGGGATCAGCAGTCTGATTCTGAATTAAGAATCATATACTGTATGTGTCCTTTGCATGGCTTTGTTAGAGGGATAAGGAATTTTCATTTCTTCAAGATTAAATGTGTATTTTTATTTTTTGGAAATGATGGCTTGATGATTTAAATAATGTTGTGCAGCTACCACGACATGCATTTCCTTCCAGATGGAGACCTGGGGGCATATGGCGATGCAAGGAAGTGTCTAATGAAGCAAAAGGAACGGATGATGGCGGCTCAGGCCCAGGCTGCTCAATGAGGTCCTTTCCTCTCCTGTGTAATAACTAAAATAAAACTATGTAACCACCTTGTCTTTTTCGTTGCCCCATCCCTGACAGCATGTTCATAGTTGCAATTCAAGATATTTACTTGTTTCCATTAATTAAGTACTCGGGGCTTATACCAGTTAGTTTCCATGTTTGCCAGCACTAACACTGGCATCAGATAAGAACGCCATCAGTTGACATGAAATTCAGGGCTATTCCCATCTTGCCATCTGACAGGATGCTGGACAAAGCCAAGAACTGAAAATTCCAGGTGAAATATATTGAACAATCTTAATTTTGTCAGTCGTTGCATTCTGAAGTTTCTGATGCATGAAGAGAGACCATTTTCCTAAAAAAGTGAATGCCCACATGGCCAGCGGACCCAGAGCCTCCAAATACCTGGAGATTGCTTACCAACATAATAAATGATCAGGGCAACTGATGCCGCTCATGCTGACTACATTTGTCCAAGACATTGTAGGAAAAACCTATAAAGTACAAAAAACGTAGGTGTTCAGCTAAAATATATAATGACAGCCAAAACCAGAAAGATGAGGAAAAAAAAGATGGATCTGATTTTTTAACTTTCTGTAAAATATATTCATTACCTTTTCCAATTTTCTTGCTTTGAAACAGAATGCAGTGTGCATTAAAATTTTGAGGTTTACTTACCTTTATCAATACATTACAAACATAATTGAATGCCAAATGATTTTTCACCGTAATTTAATCAGTGTGGATCCGTTACCCACATCCAGTTTTACTGCTTTTCTGATTTCAAGAAACAAAACCTTGAATGTTTTAACACTGAAGATGTCACAACAACAAAAAGAGTGATGTTCCAGAATGTTTATTAACAGTCTGCTGTAAAAAAACATTTAGGAGGGAGCAGCTGCCTGGACGGTCTGTCCCCTCTGCACAGACACCCTGGTGTGTGTCTTGGCCAGGTGGTCAGTGAATTCCTGAAATGAACACAATAGGTGTTAATACACAAGCACCTTAATAATCATGACCCACTTGAATGTCTGTAGCCTTCTGTACCTGGTAGGGAGACTTGGTGAAGACTGTCTCCTTCCACAGGTCAGGGGTCAGGTAGCTGTAAGTCTTTGAGATGGCGTCAAACGTTGCCTTTGCTGATGAAATAAAAGTTCACATTAGAACTTGAGTTTAAACAACACTGCTATCATTTTCAGAAAACAACTGTAGCGCACAGACAAGGGGAACAGAGCAGACCACAGAGCACGGTCTTTCTGCCGTGCATTTCAGTACTCGTTTCTTTCTCTCCTGATAACGTCAGCAACACCACTGGAAAGGTGAAGCTGGGCAGAGCAAGGAGAAAAACCCCAACATGTGGACAAACTCAAAAATAAATTTACCAAAGTTGCCCAGCGTGGCCGTGCAGCCCCTTGCAGAGGTGTAGCAGTCATCGATTCCAGCCATCATGAGCAGCTTCTTGGGAACAGGGGCAGACACGATACCGGTACCACGGGGTGCCGGGATGAGACGCACCAGGACAGAGCCGCAGCGCCCTGTCACCTTGCAAGGCACGGTGTGGGGCTTGCCGATCTTGTTACCCCAATAACCTCTCCTGACGGGGACGATGGACAGCTTGGCCAGGATGATGGCCCCACGGATGGCTGTGGCCACCTCTTTGGAGCACTTCACACCAAGACCCACATGGCCATTATAGTCACCAATGGCAACAAAGGCCTGTAGAGAATCAGATGGAAACAAGGTCAAACTGACCAAAGGCAATAGGAGGCAACAACGATTTAAATTATGTCCACGCTAACTTGCCTTGAACCTGGTGCGCTGACCAGCCCTGGTCTGCTTCTGGACAGGCATGATCTTAAGCACCTCGTCTTTCAGACCAGATCCAAGGAAGAAGTCAATGATCTCTGACTCCTACAAGCAAAACCAAAAACAAGAATTTAGATGGTCCAATGCAGCTGTAAAATGAGTAATACGCTAACGTTTTATATGATTCAAATAATCCATGTTTACTTACTGAAAAAGGCATTTTTCAAAGAGAGAAGTCTCGTTCTTATGGGTCACTTTACAACCACAGATATGGGTTGTTTTATGAAATTCCTGATTTTATTAAACTACTACTAATCTGAAGTGTAATGCTCCTGTTACAGCTTTCAATCAATACAGAGCGGGATTTTAAAAAATTATGTACTACAATATAAATGATGGATTTCTCTTTAAGACTTGCAGAGACCACTTATCAACAGTGTGATTAATTCTTCTACCTTAAATTTATACAACCTTTAATGAAATCTTTCAAATGAATGAAGCTTTTTACTGCCTGAAACGTTCGTTTCCAGACTGCTCACCTTGATGGGCAGAGAGTACAGGTAGATCTCCTCCAGGGACTTGATCTTCATGTCCTTTACGAGGCGGCCCAGTTTGGTGACTGGAACCCACTAACGAAACACAGCACTGCCGTCAGAACTCACTCACCTACAGATTTTACCGGGTCGTCAGTCAACAACCTACTTCCTTGTCCTCGGACTTGCCGCCGCGGGCACCGCGGCCCCTTCCACGGCCTCTGCCGCGTCCGCGGCCCCGGCCGCGACCGCCTGCGCCAAAACCTCCGCGAAAACCTCCTCTGCCACCGGCGTCGTCCGCCATTTGCTACAGGACAAAACACAAACTAATATTGACGTTTCTTATATACACCAACGAACTACTATAGTTCAAATCAACAAGCATCTGTTCGGCCAGTTGATTCATGAAAAGCGAAGGCAGAGCCGCCATATTCCGTCCATTGATAAATCTTCCTTTGACATTCACTAATATCTTCACACACGGTCACTCTAACTCATAAATATAAGCAGAATTATATCAATCTGATTGTAATGTAACATTGCTGGTATAATTAATATATATTTGTAGAACGATGCGTGAGATAGTTTAAGATTTTGGCTGAAGTAACGGATAACCATTCCACTTACGTGATCTGTGATGTAGGAAGAAGACCGGAAGGAAGTTTCGCTGGTTTTTATATGGGAGCTGTTATCGCGAGACTTTATAGCGATACGTCATCAAACGGCGCCTTTACCGGCAGTTTTCTCTGTAGTCCGTACCAGAGTTGTTTATGTGAAGTAAGATAAAAAGAGGTAGACAACCTAATATGTATTCTACTTAGTCAGTAGAATAATTCAAAAGGTTATTCAATTATTTTCGCTCAGTGAGGTCGTGGTGCAGCTTTTTGAACAGAGAATTGAATTTTTATTTATAAAGATCCGGATTGAGGTGTAGATTTTTTGCAGTTTGATAGACAGACAGACAGATAGATACTTTAATAATCCCGGAGGAAATTGTACAATTGTTTGTGAACCTCCCTTAAAGCAAATACTGTACTGTATTTTATTTGACCACAGAAATGAAGTAATTATTGAATTTACCATTTCAAAGAATGTTTTAGGAGGGGTTACAGGAATACTTTCAAATTTAAATAATATTATTTCTTCTCTCTAATTTTTTGAGCCAAAGCTTCGATCGTTTGTAGTGGGAGAAATACGACTTATGGAAAGTCTTCCGCTGTTAGGTCGTGTGATGCTAAATTGTTTAGAATAAGATCATAAGGATGTAGCACATAAGAGCTTGTCAAGATATAAATATGAATTCTCTGTAACCAACTTTGCTCTCTTCTTCCAACCAGCCTTGCTACTTGTTTTAACTGAGCCTCAAAGCTTACATAATAAAACCTTTAAAAGAAGAGTGAAGATAAATGAGTGCAATGTTAAACACTTTATTTATAAAATATAAGAAAGCACAGCACAGATTTGTTACAAATTCACCCAAATGAATCACCACTTACATATTCCAAAACACACACCCTCAGAGAGATTAACACATGCAGAAATTATACACACAAGTGGTCAACTACCAGCAGACTTGTTTCTCAGCTGTTCATGTTGTTGCCACATGGAGTGGAGATGGAGCTGCCACTGCTCTCTCCAAGGTCCTCCTCATCGACTTCATGCAGGTCATCCATCACTTCCAGACTCTCACAGATCAGCCCTATCTGCCTCTTCATGTGGGCCATGGTACTCTGCATCCTCCTCATCTTCCTTTTCAGGGCGGTTGCGATGGCCCTGTGGTTCCTCTGCCTGGCTTCATATTCCTGCCTCAGCTGCTTGTAGCAGTTGTGTTGAGCCTGTGTGCGGTGAGAGAGTATTGTCCCACAGCCCATGTGGCAGGGCTGACGCCAGTGTTCACAGTGGCGGGCGTGAGTCTCTTGGTCCCTGCGGAGGAACTGCGCCCGACAGCCTTGGTACGGACATGGGATGAGCTCGAACAGACAGCTCATGCTGTGGCAGTACTGCTCTGAGAGGGGGAAGGTCTCTGCACAGCCACGGATCTCATTCTTGCACTACAAATACAATCAGATATACACATCAAGCAATTGTGAGAAAAACCTTCTGAGATAGAAGTACTACTGCTAGTTCATGTATAGCTGTTCATGGGAAAGTGATGGAGAAATTTGGCCTATTTTACAGTCAAACACAGTATAATTTTGTGTAATTTTTGTAACTATAAGAAATATGTCTGTAAAATATTACACTGCACAGTAATAAGTAACATTGTATTTGTGGAATGGATGTAAATGAATAAAAATGATATCTCAATGTGACATCAAAAAAGTTGAAAGAATAAATATTTCAGTAAATGTACTTCCATCACTGGACATTACTAGTGTTGATCACAGCTCAAGGAAAAATTAGTTATTCTGAAAAGTTAACAGTTTGTTCAAGCTGAAACAACTTGATGAATAATTAGTAGAATGTGGTTCCAGTTTCTGAGATAGTACACTGCCACATTTTAGGATAAATAAACATTTTTTGGTCTTCATTTGGGGTCCTCATTCACTAAATTTGCTAATTCCATTACTGAAATTATTAAATCCATGACGTTGACTTTATTTCACATCAAAAAATGTTTTACAGGTTCCTACCTTGGTCTTCATGCGTCCAATAGATTTGCTCAGTTTGAACATGACATAGATCAAGCTTGGATTAACAGGCTTCCTGCAACAAGGGCAGGTCTCCTGCCTATAGAGAATTAACAACAGTTAATAATACAGTAAGCTGATCATTTTACATTATTTTAGTATCCATTTGTATTGATGCTTATTGAAATCAGTACCTCTTCAGCCACTGCAAAATACATTTCTTGCAGAAAACATGGTGGCAGGCAGCCCTGACTGGGCACCTGAGGACTCCCTGGCATATGGTGCAGATCAGATCATAGTCTGGGGGGTCCACAAACAGCTCCAGGTCATAGCCCCCGCTCTGTGTTGATACTTCTGGGTCTGCCTTGGATGTGGCCAATAAACAGTAAATATACTACTTTATTATCAATATTCATAATCATTACAATTTATTACAATAAGAAATTTCAGTTGTGCCAGCTTACTAACAAGTGAGTGTCACATCTCTGCGACACTCCACAGCAAGAGGTCCACAGTGTGTCCGACATAAAGGCAGGACATGGCACAACAGAATTGTTCTAGAGAGTCATATGACCGATTATATGACAACAAAAAGGAGTTAAAATACTTCTGCTAAAACTATTCTCTCTGTGAGAAAACATAACAACAAATTGCTTTTTTTTTTAAAATCGTTAAACACTTTTTAGTCAATGTAAGTGTTTAACAAAAAAAAAACACAACAGGATTCCAATGACATGCCTTATTATGTATATGGAAATAAGATTTCATATGTTA
The DNA here is from genome assembly GCF_040054535.1 of Antennarius striatus. Taxonomy (NCBI): domain Eukaryota; kingdom Metazoa; phylum Chordata; class Actinopteri; order Lophiiformes; family Antennariidae; genus Antennarius; species Antennarius striatus. The sequence continues at coordinate 11,658,750 of NC_090791.1, read as the reverse complement.
AAAAAATATAAAATCAGTAAATATATTTCTGAAAACCATGGATTACAATAGAAATTAGATAAAGAAACCATAAATAAATTTTAAAAAAAATAAACAAATAAACAAACAAACTATCGTCTCCTCACCATAATAACCTCCTGCTCGTCACCGTGTTTCCATCACCGGCGCTTGTCACTCCGTGTCGGTCGTGTCCCGCGTCACACACGGAGCGGACAGGACGGTATCACCACAGCACACACGAACATTCCTGACAAAGCACGACCGGGTGTCCGTTCTCATGGGGACAAACCAAAATCGTTTGAAGATAGAGAATGGCTGTCGCTACGGGGCGCGTCCTTTCCCTGCGGTTCTATCATTCACACGTCAAAAGGGATTTGTTGTTGTTTTTGTTGTGGAGAGCAAAATTTATTCAAAACTTTACAGTGTATTCATACAATTTCTTCTATATGCGCGTCACCTATTTGAACTACCAGGAAAAGTTAGTTTTAAGTTAAATTAATACTACTGTAGTTACATTCTGACAATACATACACGGCACAGTGGTACTCGAAGCATCTGGCCAATCATAGACCGATCACTTGTGATGACGTATAATATGTGCGACCTGGCTCTCCACATGCGAGAGCGATGTGTTTCCTCCGGTCAAGCGTGCGAAGTATGATATAATCAATCAGCTGAATATAGTTTCTTTTTAATTTTGCTTTTGTCGTTTTAAGTCAGCAGGATGGCACATCCCAACCTACAGTTCAAAACAAAGTGAGTTTTTAGCGCCGGGAAGCTGCTAATGCTAACCGGGCAGTTTAAAGTGAGCCATACAAATACTGTACGTGCTAATGTTCTGCTGTTCTCTCGCAGTTATGCTGTTTCCGGTAAGATCGAACCGTTCTACAAAGGCGGAAAAGTGCAGGTGATCTGGATGTTCCATTTTGCTTAACAGAATTTCGTGTTTATTATTGTGTAATCCCTCTTGGACTAACTGAAGTGTGACCAAGAGCCTTACTCAGAGTCACATTAACGAAACAAATACATATTATGGATTGCAAGAGTTTTTTTCCCCCCCCGTTCGACTTTTGTTTCTGTTTTCCCTTTCAGATCAGCAAAGATGAAAAGTACATCTTTTGCACTTGTGGATCTCGTGTCAATGTTTTGGAGATCAATACAGGGAAAGTTGTCCACAGCGTTGAGCATGTGAGTTTAGAAGAACAACCATTATGTTAACAACAGCCCAGCCCCTATTACAAAGAAACATCAGTCAGAATAGAAATGTTTCCATGGTGCTGAAAATACAAGTTTTTTGGAAGGTATCAGATGGTTCATAAAGGCATTTAAAACATGAATTTTGGGAAATTTTAAGTTTATATTTTTTTAATACTGTGCTTTTTATAATTGTCAGAGTTGGGGTCTGTCAATATGAAAGTTTATGGCAAATCATGGCTTTAGACTGTTGTTTTGGTTTTGAAATATTGATATAAGTGCATTCATAACTGATGAACAGAAAGACACTTCACAGCATTGATTTAAACAATTTATTAAGACAATTTGTTTCCAAATGCTCCGAAGTAAAGAGTAACTACTCTGTATTGCATCAAATATAATATCTTGATTTTTTGTTAGAATAACTTACAGATGCTAATGTGAGCTCAGTGATCTTGTTATGGACATAAATGTCAATTGTCTGATGTCTTAAACAAGGTCAACCAATTGAAACTCATTCCTTTTTTTCTCACTGAAAGGAACTGAAATTAATCAAATCAGAAACTGCCTTAGACTCTCAGAGCATTTTGCCCCTGTAGGTGATCTAAATTAATTTCTGTGTTTCTTGACTACATTGTAATTTCAGGATGATCAAGAGGACATCACATCTTTTGCACTCAGTTCTGATGATGAGGTAAAGAAAACATCCAAACCACCGACGCCACTACTTCAGTCCAACTTTTATTCCACTTGTTAAAGTGTGTTCATGTCTCTCTCCACAGCTGCTGGTAACGGCAAGCAGAGCTCTGCTGCTGAAGCAGTGGAACTGGAGGCAAGCTCAGTGTACTCGCTCCTGGAGGGCCATTCACACTGTTCCTGTAGCCAGCATGACCTTTGACTCCACCTCCACCCTCCTGGCCACGGGTCAGCAATGACAGCACTATACATGTTTTTAGTGTGCCCTGTTTCTCTTTTTTGCATTCTTCTACAGAAAAATGAGTGGTAGTTTTGTTTTGTTTTTCATCTGACAGGTGGCTGTGATGGCACTATAAAGCTTTGGGATGTGGAGAAGCAGTACTGCACGCATAACTTGAAAGGGTCATCTGGGGTTGTACAGTAAGTGTGTGTGTGTGTGTGTGTGTGTGTGTGTGTGTGTGTGTGTGTGTGTGTGTGCGCGCAGTCAACAAATGGTTAGGGTTCCTCCTTTCAGCATTTTCTTGAAAAATGCTTTCCAGGTAAACCTTCCAGAATTAAATTTCATCAAAAGCAATAGCACTCCCTAAAGTAGTTACAGCTGATGAAAGTTGTGATACCCTGTCACACGTATATATTTCAGTCATTACTACAAACATGGATATTAAATACTCTGCTGTTCCCTGGCTTTAACTTTCTATGCCAGCGTTTAATAATTGAAATTTCTTACTTTAATGAGGGCAAAAGTGGAAACAAGCAGATTTTTTCCACCTGTCACCTCTTTTAACTGTAATACAAATCTCTGGAAAAACTTTCATGCAGATTTGTGAATATAATCCTCATTTATCCGGTCCTACTTTGGGCATTTGTAATTACTAATATTTTATTAAAAACAGTGAAAAAGTTCTTCCTGTGTTAAAAAAAAATTGACATCGGTCTTGGATTTACCCAATTGTCTGAATCTATCCAAAATCGTTCCTCGCCACATGTCCTTCTAGTTTCAACTCAATCAAGTTGAGATGAATAGAAATTCACCTTTTTATGATTTCCGTCCTTTTCATTTCATGAAAATCTGTGACATAATTTTCACGTAATTTTCCAAAGAAACGTTCAAACTCAGCTGATCACTTAACCTCCTTGACGGAAGGAATAAATTTCCTATTTTCCTTTGCAGCCTGGTTCAGTTTCACCCAGACATCAGCAGACTGCAGCTCCTTTCCTCCTCACTGGACTGTGGCATTCGGTTATGGGATCTACGTCGTAGTGTGTGTATGTGTGTTCTGCAGAGCCACTACAGTGCCGTTACGTCCCTGAGCTTCAGCCCTGACGGGGACACCATGGTCAGGTATTGGACATCTAGACACTCGTTGGATGGACTAATCTCTTTTAGAATGTTGGGTTTTTGTTCCTGTGACCAAGTTGTGTGAAATTGCATCCTGCTTCAAAGCAGTGATGTATTATAATTGTCAGTGTTCGTGCGTTCGTTCGTCCGTTAGTTTGTCCACCAAATATCTTCACAACCATTGCAGATAGAAAAAGATGAAACAAAAAGCAGATTACTCGGGTGGCAAAGGGGATGAAAATGAGATGATGACCATGACCTTGAGAAACCTAGGTCAAGGTCAAAGTTCAACTTTTGTACACGCAGGAACCGGATAAGATAGAAAGATGAGGGAAGCCAGTGTGAGTAAGACCATAGATCAAAGCTAGTGCCTTGATCAGTGACAGTAGGTCAGAGCACTGGCATTGATCTTTGACAAATGCAAGTAGGTCAGGGTAAAATTTTGAATTGAGGGGTGTCGAGGGATGTTGCAGTCTCTGACTGCATTGGCTCTTGTTGTGACCTTTGTTTGCAGTTCTGGCAGAGACAAGATCTGCACAGTGTGGGACCTGAAGAGTCAGAAAGCCAAGAGAACGGTTCCAGTCTATGAGGTAAGATTGTGAAGATGGTTTGCAAAAAAAAAAGCCTTTCATTCTTTACTAGTAGATGCTAATGGATCATATGATTAAGAATAATGCAATAGAATAATTTGCATTTCTCATGTTATTGTCTTATTTCTGCATGTGTGTTTGCATCCAGGCTGTGGAGGGTGTTGTGCTCCTGCCTGAGAGTAAATCTTTGTCTCAGATCGGAGTGAAGAGCAAGGACTTGCATTTCATCACAGCTGGCAGCAAAGGTTTGATTCTTCAATCATCCTCAACAACTCATCTGTGGTTTGTTTGTTTTTTTGTAACCACTCACCACTTCCTCCCCTCTCCACTTGCAGGTATACTGAGAGTGTGGAATGCCAGCACGGCGTGTTGCGTCTACACCCAAACCCACGCCACTACCTCTGAGAATGAGGAAGAAGAAAAGGACGATGACCCCAGAAGCCTGACCTTTCTTCTTCACCTGCCTGCGTCCTCCAGAGTGGCCACAGTCACAGCAGAACACAACATCCTGCTCTACCAGCTACCCGGTCTCACCACACAGCAGCAGGTGGGCACTGAGGCTCCACACCAGGGGAATAATGACGAAACATCTGCTTGTAGTTGTTACACAATTTGAGTTTCCCCAAGTACATTTTTTTCTTTGCACGTTACAGTACATTAGATGTTTCAGTGTTTTAAGAAGCCAAAATATTATTTCTTTATAATAATAATAATATGAAATGGAGAGCTTTTATGTTTTTGGACTCCCTTTTGTCACTGGAATTCTAAAAAAGCTTTTTTCCACTTTATTTATAATTCATAGATGTGTTTTTAAAGAAATTTAAATTTATATATAGACATAATTGACAGTAATACAAATATTTTGTTACAGTTCTGTTGCACATTATTCCACACATCGTTTGTTTAGAGAGTCACCAGACTGCCAGGTCTGGTTTCATTATCATGTATACACAATTAATTACCGGACTAATTTCTCTTTTGTCCTACAGTTTGTGGGGTACAGCGATGAAGTGCTGGACGTGAAGTTTCTCGGTAAAGACGACAGTCACATTGTGGTGGCCACCAACAGCTGCCAGCTGAAGGTGTTTGAGCTGCTCACCAACAGCTGCCAGATTCTGTACGGCCACACAGGTCAGTCGCCAGCGGAGGGCTTTATGTGTGTTTGTTGGTGCACTGGAAACATATGTTTATATGTTCAGCAGGGGCCACAAAGTCTCCAGTACCATAAGGAGCACATCTACTCACAGAGACAAACAGGAAAATGGTTTAAAGTCACCTTAGTTTGTATTGATCTTGAGTTAATTCTATTATTTGTCATGTATACACTTAGGTATCAATTGAACCATAGAAACATTTCTGTGTTACAATTATCAGATGACGCTCATTAAAAACATTGTACCTTGATATTTGAGTAACCAAATAAAAATGTCAGGCTGCGGAAATGGGCACTCTTTGCAAGAAATAGTTATCCTTAGATGGAACAGGCAAAGATTCAGCTTGAACACATTTTTCTATGTTTGACTCTCACTGCTTTTCTTGTCACCTTCTCTCCCACAGATACCGTGCTCTCATTGGATGTGTTTAAAAAGGGTTTCCTCTTTGCAAGCTGCGCAAAGGTAGGCTGACATGACTGCGTACTCTTCAATATTAACTCAGATCCACGCATGACAACACATTTTGCTTATCTGTAAAAAAAAAAAGACATTTAGAGACCTTCACATCAACAATATTATCTGTGTGTTATGTCTTCAGGACAGGTCAGTGCGTGTGTGGCAGATGCACAGTGACAGTGGTCGGGTGAGGTGTGTGGCCGTGGGCTCTGGCCACACTAATGCTGTGGGATCCATTGCCTGCTCCAGGTAACATTTCCATCTTGACGTCAAGGTGTTTCTCACACCATCAAATCCAGAAACACAGTAATCAGGGAATACTGTCCTCCAATCCTCGTTGTGTGTGTGTGCGTGCGTGCGTGCATGCGTTTGTGTGCAGGATGAAAGCATCTTTTATAGTATCTGGCAGTCAGGACTGTACTTTGAAGGTGTGGCCCCTGCCAGCAGACTCGATTATGGCTGGGGACAACATATGTCAGCTGACCCCCCGCACCACGGAGAAGGCACATGATAAGGTACCAAAAAGACGCAACAACCCTGCAATCATTCATAGCTGTTAGCATGAGTAACAGAAAAGGTCCAAACACAGTATAAACGATTTAGTGGTGATTTGGGTCAGTAACAGGGATGGCAATGAAAAAGAGCTGCACCTGCAGCTGTTCCACCAGCAGGGGGCACCAGGCTTCTGAGGAGGTGAGTTCAGTTAGAGGCTCGTCCAGGAAAGGAAGCTGTGACTGCATGAGTGACTTTGAGTGAAGCTGTGAACACAGATAATAGATAATATGGTTTGCCTCCATTACCCAGTGAGTCAGCCTCTATGTATTTTTACACTTTTAAGCAGATTTCTCATAAGGAAGTGCAAAAAACCTGCAAACTGATTCGCTTAAGTTCCCATAACGGAGTCTTAAGTCTTGCCCAAACTAGTTTTAGGTTGTAACCTCACACTCCTGACTCATTACATAAACTCTAACACCTGAGCTGGTTTTAGTCACCGGTATTCAACACTATAAGATAACAACCCTCATTCAGAAGGATAGCACTCAAGGAAGTGATAGAATCAGCTGTTATTTATACTTTCACACCTTTTTCAGTCCACCCCACCTTTGTTTTCATTCCTTTATCCAGTAACTTCTCCTTTATCAAAACAAATTTCCTTCTTAAATCATTAAATTACTTCAATTTCATCATCTGTGGAAGCAATCATCCCTACATCGTCTCCTTTTCTTCCACTTTTTCCAGGACATAAACAGTGTCACCGTGTCACCCAATGACAAGTTGCTGGCATCGGGGTGCCAGGACCGCACTGCCAAGCTGTGGTCTCTTGCGGGGGAGGGGGACGTGGGCCTGCTGGGGGTGTTTCGGGGTCACCGCCGCGGCGTCTGGGCCGTGTGCTTCTCTCCCGTCGACCAGGTGTTAGCCACGTCCTCCGCAGACGGCACCACCAAACTGTGGAGCCTGCAAGACTTCAGCTGCCTCAAGGTGAGCGTCCAGGTGACGCCGAGTGTCTGCACAGAATCTGATGGATAGTTACATTCATTAGCAGGATGTTAAAGAAGATTTTTTTGTCCAAGTTTAAACCAGTAAATGTATTATGGTTTCAATTCATTTAATTTTTTGTTAATGCAGAGAAGAAGTGACTTTATTTGTTTACTCTTTGTTCCTAAAGACGTTCGAAGGCCACGATGCGTCCGTTTTGAAGGTGGTCTTTGTGAGCCGGGGCACTCAGCTGCTCACCAGGTAAACCCCACCCTCCTCTGACGCAAAGTTATTTTTCCCAGAAAAGATTAAATGACATTTGGGATTACATTGCAAGCTACACAGAGAATTTTTAAAAAAAAAAAAACAGCCTCTCATTGTGTTCTGCTTCAGGAAGTATCAGCTCAATAACCCTCATGAGCTTTTGGAAAAGGCTCATGGGAGTTATATGAAATTTATCAAGTTATCTTGGGTTTTTGTTTCCTGTTTATAAAAGAAAAAACATTATCACGTAATTTTCTATTGTGATGGTAGTAGAGAAGTAATATTATAAGTTTAGTAGGAAAACAGGAGCTGAGTCCCAGCAAGAGAATAATTCATGCAAGATAAGCCGTCTTAATGATATGTTGATTTCAAACTTAGTGTGCAAGAAAAAGGAAACGATTTTTTTTCTTCCTTCAACAAAAAAAATCCAGGAAGTGTTTCACCAGCATCAACAATAAGTTTATGATATGCAATCTTTGTATTATGTCTATATCCATCCATATAAATCCGTATATTATTATGTAGTTTTTACATTTTGTTACCTTGTGGTTGTAAATGTGTAACGACAACACAGATGAAGCTAACCTAACCTACTTCACATCAACTGTTGGTGATGTGACACAAGCTGTGTCACTTCAGGTTCCTTATGGAACGAACCTGAAGTGACACCGCTTATGATGTGAAATGTTTGTGTGTTCCTGTGGATCCAACCTTTTGATTGATTGATCCTATTTTAATTTATCCCTCCTAACTGCTTCGTCCTCAGCGGCTCTGACGGTTTAGTAAAACTGTGGACCATAAAGACCAACGAGTGTGTGAAGACACTGGATGCCCACCAGGACAAAGTGTGGGGTCTCCACGTCAGCCGCAAAGATGACAAGATGGTGACGGGTTCGGCAGACTCGAACATCACCGTGTGGGTGGTGAGTGTGTGTTTTATCAGCTGTCACACACACAGAATATTACTCCAAACCAGCACAGATTTCAGTCTGACTTAACCTGCATTTCCATTAACAACAGAAGAATGTTTTGTCCACTGTTAGGACGTGACTGAGGTGGAGCTGGCGGAGGAGCAGGCCAAGCAGGAGGACCAGATACTGAAGTAAGTTGCACACATTATCTTTAAGACAGGACCGTTCAATCACAATGAATGCAATTGAATGACAATTGAATTTGTCCGAAGACAAATCTTTCAGACTTCTCAGGATAGATGCATTTTGGGAAAATATCGAAAGGAGACCTCTTCCATTCAGAGTTGGAATATTTCATGTGTGATTTAAAATATTCTAGCATGTTTTTGTTTTTTTCCAGGGTTTATAAATGTGTTTTTAGGTGCATGAACATACATCTGTGTTTTTATTGCATGTGTGAAGGCAACAGGAGTTGTCCAACCTGCTTCATGAGAAGAAATACCTGAAGGCTTTGGGTCTGGCCATCGCTCTGGACCAGCCTCACACCGTGCTCACCGTGATCAAAGGTAAAAGGGGAGAGAAAGAAGAAGTGCTGAGAATGAATGTTACCACCCAGCAGGCTGCCGGAATATCCCCCATCCTTCATTAATCCTCCTTTAATGAGCTTGACTGTCATATCATCAATCTGTCAGCGGCTCGCTTTCAGAGTTGAGTCACTCAACGAGCCTTCAAATGTAAAGCAAAAGATCTTTGTGTGCCTTTCTTATTTCCATGACACAAATCAAAGGTAGGAATTCAAAACAAATTTGTAGCAAAATTGAGCGTCGTTGCCGCTGCAGCGTTATGACCTAATTTTTTTTTTCTGCTAATTATTAGATAACGTTTAACATTTTTTTTCAATCTGTCTGCAAGATATCTCTAAGAGGTGTAAACTGAATTTGAATTGTAATTTGGTGCAATAAGAGAAGTATAGACCTGGAACTTCTGCACTTAAGTGAGATCATGTGGGTGAAGTCATTCATGCATTTGAATGAGGGAGACGCCTGTGGACTCAATAAGGAGGAAAATTTTAGGTTTCTAGAGTCAGGAAATTAAATGACATTACTCAATAAGCACAATGCTGCTCTAACAGTTGTGGTTTCAGCGTAATGCTGCCACAGCGTGTTGTCTTTTCTTGGCGCAGTAAGGGAACCATGAGACACTGAACCTGTCACTGAAGAATTGTTACAGGAATTTATTTCAACACAGCCAGGAAACTTTTTCCGTTTAGTTCATGTTTTTGAAACGGTGGTGCCAGAGGAGGAATGTGCTCTCTGAATGCTTTTTTTTCTCTGTCATTTGCACATCTATTGATCTGGTTTGAGTTGCACATGCAAGGAAGTCATTCATAATCCAGGGTAAAAGCTACGTGCGTGTCGTTCAGTACTCGTGGAACAAAAACACATGCATGTTCTCCTGCAGTACTTCAGTAATGTTTATCAAGAAGAGCAATAAAAAGGAAACAGGTGGACTTACTGAAGGCACTTCAGCTCTCATCCAAGAGGCTTCGAGCTCACTCAGTATTTTCCGCACTATAAGGTGCGCCTAAAAGGCTTTTATTTTCTCAATTTCTTATAATCCAATGTGCCTTATACTGTAAATGAAAAAAGTTTTAAAATAGGCCATTCATTGAAGATGAGTTCTCAGATGTGTTTTATAATCCTGTGCACTTTATAATCCAGTGCACCTTATGTATGATTTTATTTTTAAAATAAGCCATTCATTGAAGGTGCGCTTTATAATCCGGTGCACCTTACAGTGCAGAAAATGCTGTAATTCTTTTTTTTTTGTTCTTGTTCTCATTCATTTATCTCTACCTGGATGACTGAGAACTTACACAGACATGAAGTACAGTATTTTCTGCACTATAAGGCACACCTAAAAGCCTTGAATTTTTTCAAAAATTGACTGCGCCTTATAATCCAGTGCACCTTATATATGAAAAAAAGTTTGAAAATAGGCCATTCATTGAAGGTGCGCCTTACATTAAGTAAAATACTGTAATGTTAGTTTTGTTAATGACCGATGGAGACATAGTGAAAGTATGAAGAAGGATTTCAACAACATTAGATCATTGTCCCATTCCTCATCCAACATATTACTGCTCGTATGTAACAACATCATGAGCCAAAGATGAGAGTCACAGCACAGTTCTGATTGGCTCTGATTGGCTTCTGATTTTACTCTTAGTGATTTCCGACACTCTGCGCCAAGAATCTCTGACCCTTTCATGAAAAATTGGCTTAGAGGAAATCGATTTACCAGAAGAGGCAGCATTTCCAGTTCCACTGGGTGGATTCTTCTCAAAATTCTCTCGTACCCTTGGTCTTTTATCTGATCAATGTTTCATCCATGTCTGTCAGTCAGTCAGTAAAGGTAATAAAAACATACCTTATACAAATGTACCCATATACCTGTCTTTGACATGATGTCATCTCACACGCATGCAGCGATCCGTCAGGTGGAAGATGGCAAAGGACTGTTGGAGAACACTGTACTGAAACTCCGACTGGATCAGAAAGGTAATAATCAATCACAGCAATAAGTAATGACTCAATTAAAAAAAAAAATTTTTGTGGTTCAAATGTCAGACGATTCTCTGTGGATGAATGAACGTGCTGGCTTTTAAAAGAGAGTATGACTCAGTCACAAACCCAATCCTCCAGACACTGTGGGAAGAACGCCTGGTGACCTCTGAGTGATGAAGAGTCTTTAATTCATCTTCCTTCTCCACCTTCATCCTGTACCCCATTAACCCCCACTCAGAGTCACTCCTGGGCTACTGCTCTGTGTGGAACACCAACGCCAGGAACTGTCACGATGCTCAGGCCGTCCTGCACGTTCTCCTCACTCATGTTCCACCCGAGGAGCTGCTGCAGTACCAGGGAGCCCGAACCCACCTGGAGGGACTCATCCCATACACAGGTCCGCTGAGTGTGTGTGTGTTTAAATGATACAAATTGTATGTGTGACACTGCAGACAACATATTGCTTATTTATAAGGTTATTTATCCAAATTATGGTAAAATACATCCATTATCATATTGCATGAAAATAAAGCCTCTTTCCACATCTTGAGAAATTCAGATGAGACAGAACTCAAACATTCAGGACAGGCATGAAGCTGACATCAAGTATTATTTAATACAGTAAAAGGTAAATAAAGTACTGTAATGATTATTGATCTTTGGTATTGCATAAGAACTGACTTTCAGACAAGTTGGCAAAAACAGTGACTTGAATTCCTAAACCAGTCGTATGAAGTCACTGAAGGAGAACTAGAGCAGGAAATAAAATCCCCTCCAACAAATAGGTGTGTCTCACGCTTCAGAGAAACACACCCTGCTTTGCCCCTTACTAAATAAATGAACCCAGGACCCATATTTAGTACAATCTCATCATCATCGTCTGCCTCCCTCCCACAGAGAGACACATGCAGCGGATTGGTCGTCTGCTGCAGGCATCCATGTTCTTGAACTACATGTGGGAGAAGATGCGAGTCGCCGGAGCTCCATCCAGGTGAGAGTGACGGTAGTGGTGGTGGTGGTGGTGTCTCCTGTGTTCCTGCTGCGCTGACAAAGAGGATGAATCCCTCAAACTGTCTCCTTTCATACTTTGGTCCCTGTTGCATGACGATATCAGTCCGGAACGACTGTGATGACATTTTGTACATGTTATGTTCCCAACTCTCGAGTGGGAAATTTAAAATACAGCTGGTAGCATTTCAGTTCAGAAAGACAACGCTCTATTATCAATGTAAAGCCACTACTTATTGATGAAAGAATATAAGCTAATTGTAGCCACTGCACTGGAGAGTCTGAACAAGTAACAGTAAAAATCAGTGTTTGCACAGCGTATGCTATTACACTAGAATGGAGCATCCTCCTCCTCAGGTTATTGTTTGTTGGTGTTCAGTGACTTTATGGCTCAGGGCTCTATTCATAGGTCTGGAGGTGGTGGTTTCTTCCTGTTGCTCCTGCCTGAAGGCAGCAGGTCAAACAGGTGAGCAGAGGAGGAGGAGGCTCTGGGCTCCAGAGAGATCAGCTAACTGAAAGAAGAAGAAAGTAAAAACTGAAACTGAAAATGTCTTCAAATTCTGGCAAGAGCAGGAGGACTAGGAACTCCTCGCTCCTCAAGCAGAGGATGAGATAATCCACCGCTTGACAGCCAGCTCTTCATGTTTGTTTTTGTAACAGGCATTTGTTTCTTCAGAATGAAAAAAGAAAGGAGTCTTTGTTTTGGCGCTATTGATCGATCTCTTCGCTCAAACTTTGAGGTCACAGACTAGACACTTCCATAACCATGTCTTAACCTTTTTTATTTACCCAAAAAGCCCCAAACACCGGTTCTGCTTAATTTGCTCAGTTGTTTTGTATGCTGCTATTCTTCATGCATTTATAAACATAACATAAAATATGTGGTTAATCCCGTCAGGGTTGCCAACACTAAAGAATGTGGTTATTGTGCGGCCAGTTTCAGTCTCATGGGAATTCACCAAAGCACAATTAAACCTGTCGTGTAGCCACAAGCGTTCTTCTCTGAATGCAGGAAGAATCTTTTTTTCTTGTAAAGAAATCTGGAAATAAGATGGTTCAGTGTTGAAATAAATAGGCTGAGGTTAAAGTTGTAGTGTGACTGATGCACGAAGCTGGTATTTTGTTAATTATTGGTCATGTTTGTTGACATAAAAGATGTTAATTACCTACATGTAGTGCGTGTGTATGGTTTTGAGCAGATATTCATACTCTAACCTGTTTGCTTATGTTGTCTCTAGCGTGAACCCGGATGAACACATGGACACCACCCCCCTCGCACAGCCTTTCTACACAATCGACACGGAGAAAGGGGCAGACGGCGTGGACGATGGGAAAAAAAACGGAGAAGACAGCAGCGACGAACAAGATGAAGATCAAGATCATCCCGCGGGGATGGATGAAAACGGGGACGAGGAGTTCAGCGTTACCGCGAAAGGCTCCGCAGACGACAGGCAAACAGAAAACACAAACAGCAACCGCAACGATGAAAGTGAGGAGAGTTCGGAAGAGGAGCAGATGGATGAAGATGAGCGGGATCAAATGGGGAAGTTTATTGCCCCTCTCCCAGTGTCTTCTGCTGCCCATTACCAGACACTCACAAGCTGAGAAGGAGCTTCAGGGGACAACAGATGACATTAGTGACATTATTTTGCAGAGCAGACTGGCAGGAATGGTGTGATCTCTGTGTGCATTCCCACATGCTATTTTCTCCTCACAAATAGCTAAACTGGGAAAGGAAAAGATTGAGTGCATGAATGATTAAAGGAAGAAAAAAAGCTTCATTAAGAGTCAGGAATGCGTCTCACGCCCACAATACAAACGTGGCAGCCAGCGTCTAGTAATCCTGATCTACCGGCTCAACCACAGAAACATAAAACACACAACATGGATGGACAATGGATATTTTTGTTTAATTGTTCTGATTTCAAAAGATCATATAATTAAAAAATATTGTTTGCTAAATATTGTTTGTTAAATTGAGTATTTTTTATTTTTTACTCTCCCCAATTAGCAGTCAAAGTAAATTATTATCTTTCCAACATGATACACTCTTGTAGAAACGAACTACAAAACCCTGTTGGGAGTGCTGAGCTTTGGAATTTTGCTCAGGTGCACTTGCCATGTAGGCTAGGTGTGGATTAGATTCTTGAACAAGAATCAGAGTAGATTGCACACTTAAAGGTATCCTAAGGTCTGACACTTAAATAGGTAACGCTTAAGCATAATTACAGGTTCTAACAGGAGTCCCTGCATGTGTAACATGGTTCGAAGTCAGCATTTTGAACTTTGTAGTGTTTCATTGCTTACTGTAAAAAAAAAAAAAGTTTGCCTCAAGGAATTTATGATGACCTCTTTCCATTTTTTTTCTGGTATTTTATGGACTATTCAACAAGGGAATGATACGGAGATTAATATTCAATAAATGTTTTAGTGTTTTTGTTTCAGCCATGATATGTTTTTATTAGATTATATAGAGGTTGCAGTCACCTAGATTTGAACATTTGACCTAGTTGTTAGTAATGAAAGTTAAATTCTTTAAGGAGGATCGGAATGAATGCTTATGATTCAATTAGTCATCGCAAGGAATCCTGTTTTCCGATCCCTTTGTTTGATGTGCTTTGTCTGGCCACACCTGTTTCACCTGACAGGAACTTAAAACATGCTAACGTTCCATTGGAGGAAATTTAGAATTTGAAATTTGAAACTCGATCCAAGCTCAAGAATAACATACTAAATTTTGAAAGTATACAGTACATCCAACTATATCTGCAGCAGAATTTTAAAAAAAACCCACTGAGACAGGTTAAGTTCCCCAAAATGCATTTATTAATTTGAAGCTCTTCATTAATGTGTAAACACCCGTCACTGATATCACCACTACATCTCACACACCTCGTTCTTCATGTTGAGCTGGTTGTAAAACAAACCACCTTTGCACATTCTTATATCTGATGTATTTTCTTACATTTCTCTTTTCTTCTGCTGTGGTTAAGAGAAGAAACCACGCTGTGCACCCGGCAAATTCAAAACGTACGGCACAACACAGGGTTTCCATTATGGAAAATAAAGCATTGTTCCAAAGATAGTGCCGAGGCGAATCAGTAGTCCATCCCAATAAATCATCTACAAATTTACACTGATTTTACTCACAATTTAAAGACCTTTTATACATTTTCTATAAACCCCTTCAATCTTCAAAGATTGTGTGAAAGATTAAGGATAAACTTAACATGTCAGATTTCTACACATTTACTGGGAAGATTGGAAAACAATGACAGAACATTATAGCTATCGATTTCTTTGCATGCTACTGTTTAATGATTTGAAAATAAGAAAAAAATAACGAACAATGATAATTAGCAGAATTCAATCCTTTGGTAACACAAGAGAGATTAGTAGCTGTAATCAACAAGCCTCACAGAGTCACTAACTGGGTTTGTGTGGGCGACACAGACCGGGCTGCGTTTTTGCGGGTTACAGTGGAACACCGGGTCAGGATCTCATTGGCTTGCGGTCTGGGTGGAATCTTGGGCGACGGTGGGCATCTCAACAGGTTGGTTTCGGAGGAGCTGTGGGTCAGTCTCGGTTCTATATTGCTGGTTGGACTCAGGAGATTGCGAGGCCTGGGCTGGGGCGTTCGGCTGTGACGCAGCCGCTGCTCGTCGTAACTCTGAGTATAATTGATGGAAGAACTTTCTGAGGAAGAACTTTGGTCGTCGCTGAAGCTGAATTCGCTGCTGTCGGTCAGATAGCTCTCCTCATCATCCACCTCCACTGTGATTAACGGTGGAGGGTTACGCCTTGCGGGCACAGGCGAAGGGGTGCTCTTTATAGCACGTCGGACATTTCTCGGCGAAGGCCGAGGTCGAGATACCTCACTTAAGTTGTTAAGAGAGCTGGACCTCTGCCTGGACACTGGGACCAGCAGACCAGGCGTTGGGGTCCTGATGGCTGGAAGTGGCTGCAGGGGACTCTGAGAGCCGCTCAACTGATAGGACTTCCGCTCCAGGCTCGGGGAGGGAATACGAATATCGTTGTGGCTCGCAGTGAGGCCGATTTGAGGATGGTTGGAGGGCTGCAGGTACATAGTAGGGATGTAACCTGTTTTGCCATTGTGTCTGTTGTACAGTATAAAAAAAGACAAAGAAGAATGCAGGGTTAAAACCTGGAATACATTCTCGAAGCTTGCAAAAAATCTCTGCAGATCATTTCCTCTCCTAGCGTAATAGCCATTCATCATTCTGTCTGTTCTGTCCAAACCTGTTCTCTTGATATTTGACAGCTGCTGTTGTACCGTCCTCAAGAAAGATTGTTTATCAGTATTCTTGTCTCTCGGCTCGCACAGATATATCTCCCTACTATAGAACTATTGTCTCTAATGAGGCTGCTGTAATAGAAAAGACTAAATATTACCTGATGAGCCACCAGCCGTTGTCAGACTGCTGCAGGACTTCCACCACTGCACCAATGGCGACACTTATCTCATCACTCTTGGCGGCCTTGTAGTTCTTGATCGCCGTGTAGAATGTTCCTAAAAGTGATGGAAATTCAGCACACGATTGCAGACCTTTGACTTTCTACTAGCTGTTTGCATTATGCATGCAAATAAGTCAGGTGTTGGTGAATCAGACTCCTTATGCACCTCTTTCAAAAGTCCCATCTATTTCATCTTCATCTTCGAGATCATCTTCTAGCTTCTCCAGGTAGGGGGCAGGGAACCAGGCCATCTGCTTGTCTTCTTTCTCCACAAGCCACCACCCTGTTCCGACCACACATTATACAGGTCTCAGTTCATTTGGCACTAGTGAAGCCTATTTTAACCACGACACTGACTCTCACTCACCTCCTTTGTCTTTTATGAGGACATCTACTTTTTCATCAGTGGCCACTTTGAAAGGTTTGTTCTTTGTGTCTTTGGTCTCGTAAGCAGCCACACACCTGTACGTCTCCGTTACAAACGGCTGGGTCACGTGTCCGATGTTAACCGGTCCCGCCTCGGGCCTGATCTCATCTTCTGACAGCATGATCATGATACTGAAGAGGAGAGAAGTAGGTTCATGTTCACTCCAGAGAAACAAACAACAGCTTATACATTACTGCCCCAAACAGGAAGCCTTTTCCCCTCTTTCATAATGTTTCCAGCTGTCTCCTTTTGCATCAGTTTTGTTTTTTGTTTTGTTTTTACATTTTTCCCTTCTACTGTAGTCAAAGCCAACATATCTGATTTTTGAATCATTAAGAAAGCTGTGTTTACAGTAAATCTCATAATAAATATTTAAAACAAATAAATGAAATAACATCATTTACATCTATGCCCTTGTTAAAAGTTTCAATCAAATTATTTTCATCAATGTTCTGCAAAATAAGCTTTAAAGAATAATTTAATGTGCTCTATGTCAAACTATCCCTACCCTACATCATCTTTGAAGCGCAGTAGATGTAGAAGGTAACTTCTAGTCCATAACCCAAGTGGCCCGAGGATATCAAAAGTGATGGTGAGCTGATATTACTCTGGCCGATGGGGGGTGTTTTTCCTACCCGCTCTTGGTGAAATCGGGTTGCAGGTCCTGTTCATTGGGGTGGAAGAAGTGGATGAGGTCTGCAGACTGACAAACCCGAGGCCCGCAGTTCAGAAGTTCATCACAATAACTCTGCAAGAACTTGCGTCGCTCCAGAGACTTCCCGGTACCCTTCTGCTTGGTGTTCATGTTCAGCATGTGTATGTCTGAAAGCGCACCGGATCCGGGGTCAGAACCGCATCAGCATTATCCCTGCGTACTCTCATTCGTAATTTACGCACACATACCATGGAATTTGGGGATTTGTCTTTCGGATTTCTTCAATTTACTTCCAGAAGGGAATATTTTCTTCAGTTGTTTCTGTCATATAAACGTCAAAGGGTCGTTATTGATGCGTTTTCCACGCACACACGCACAGAACATCCAGACCTGCAGACAGTATCTCATACTCACATGCATGTTCTCGAATTCTGCAAAAGTTCTGTAAACCACAATGTCATTGTGGTCTGACCAAAGCACAGAGGCAATGTACATCTGGAAGAAGAAAAGTATAATATATCACACCTTATAAAAGTACAGATTCTTGCAAAAAACAAACAAACAAACAATCTCGTTTGCTTACTTTGCCTATATCTTTGTGTATCACTCCAACTAAACGCACACTGATGGGGTACCTCTGGCCTTCCATGGTAGAACTACAGAGATCACAAGCTGCAGCTCAGTCCTCAGCCTCGTCCCGGTCTGGTACTGAAGCAGGAATGCCGCACAGGTGTATTTGTAACCAGCCTGCAGCCAGGTGTGGCTGCCCGGCGTCACGTACGCAACCTGAGATGGAGAGATGTCGTCACTCACAGGAAAGTCCAACGTTGCTCAAAAGGCTCGTCAATCAAGTCAAGCTTCATTTATACAGCGTACTTAAAAATCAGCAAGGTTGATAACAAAAGTAGATTAAAAAAAAAAAAAAAGGAAAATCTTTTGGAACAATGAGGTTCTCTTCAGACCAGACAGACGCGATGGATCCAGGTCCAGGTGTCCGTCCGTCCGTCCGTCCAGCAGGTCCGGAGTGAGACGCGCTTCTGTCGTGTTGAGATTAAATACTCCACGCTTTATTTTGTCTTGTTTTATGGTGTTGAAATTGATTACATATATTCAGTATGGAAAAAAAAACGTGAATTTAACTCAAACAGAACGCCCCCAAAAAAGTTTACTTCATGTTGGAAAATTTTTGACTCGAAACTGAGAAAATCTACCAATAATGGACATGTGACCGCTCAGCCACCGTGGACTGGTTCTTAACAACATGGAATTAGGGTGATAAATATAACTATAAAAACTTTATTAATTCATTTCTCTTTCAGCTGATCTAGTTTCATGTTTTGTGAAGAAAAATTAATAAATGATTGATGACTTGTTTTTTTCTGTCACATTTTTCTCGTCTGTTTCTTCTCTTCTGTGCAAAACTTTAATTACACCATATTTTCATGAAAGTGTTTTGATTCATTGAGAGGTTCCATTGATGTTTTAGATTTTTTTTTTTTAATGATAGAATTCTAAAAATTTGAATGTTTCCCTGTCTGTAGACTCCAGCGTGGTTGGAACTCTGTTTGACTCAGACTTGTCATTGTGAGCTATCTTTAGCTTTTAATACCACTCACACAAAAAGGCAGCGAACATTGTCAAAGCCAGCTGTCACATTTGTTTTGTGATTTACAGCTCCACATTTCCTTCTCTCTTCACTGATCGTTAGCTCGGTCATTATGTCAAAGACGATCCACACTTTTAGACAACTGGCTAATGTTCTCTATTAGGTTTTAGGGATTAGTCACTGATCTGCCGTAAAGGAGCTTCAAAACAAGGTATTAGTTGTTATTCTGCATGTTTGGTGGCTGACACTGAGAAGACAAGCAGTTATACATTTGTTTCTACACACCTATAGGAGTCCTTCTTGACAAAATAAAATAATTTAAAATAATTGCCAATGGTTTTTTTGTTTACAATTTTTTTTTGCCTAAATCATGGTTGTTTTATGTTTCCTGAAAGATCTGAAAAACTGAATTAGGTGATTATTTTACAAAGCTACTGATCTACAGGTTTGTTTGTTTTTACATGTTGTTAACCTAAATGTTAATCTGATCTGTTAATAATAGACTAGGATGTTTATTTTTAGCTGACTTCCTGTAGAAAGATTTAGATCACTGCCTTTCCTGAGGCTTCGGTTTGCATGAGGGGTTGCAAAGGAAGAAAGGTTGTCCTGAAAACTTTAAACACATCTTTTCTCAGAGAAATAAAAGCCAATCAGATAATGATAAAATATAGTATCAAATATTTTTCAGCATGGTCGGGACTACCCGACAAGCGCTTGATGGGAGATTGGAACATTCCTGGTTCTCTGCTGACACCTAGTGCTCAGTCTGTGTATGTTGAAAGGAATCTGAGAGCCCCATTTGTGTAGCAGTTGAGGTCAAGGGCCATTATTTATCATGCACCCTCCTTTTCTACATGTCCTGTCTGTTTCAAATTAAAGCAAAAATGCCAAAAAACAATTCTGCGTATGAAATAGATCACTCTTTATTTCTTTTCACAAAATGCACTCAAGATTCATCACAAACAGATTCTTTCAAGTAAACGTTTTGGTTTGTGTATTCAGTCAAGGCTTTTAATGAAAATCTAACATAAACATTCCTTTTATTGCTGTGCACAATCTGTATGAACAATGTGTAAATGTTATTAAAAATACAAATTATTAAGTCATCTGAAAGCTAAAGCTCCCCCAACACAGAAAATTGACTTGTCTTGCTGCAACTGAAAGTCTGGAAGCAAAATTGGCACATGGAGAAAATTAAGCAGCTCTGCAGCACTTTTCTTTGCATAATTTCAAACACAGAAGCATTAATTTATGATCAAATAAAGTACTTGAAACATAATCAATCTTTTAAAAAAGAAAGCTTTATAGCAATTTAAAACAAGGCAATAGATTTTCCTAAAGTGTCAAAGGTAGTTTTGTTATTCCTCCATTCATCCAAGCGTTTCTACTACACTCGCATCTATGACTCACACAAGGTGCTTTTTCTGATATTTTACGTAACAGCAATATATTATAGATAAGCATATTATTTCATTTTTTGCATTAAGTAAAGCTATCATGCCGCTGATTTAAGGTTAAAAGGAAAAGGCTCAATTATTCATATATAAAGACTTTCAAAGATGGTTGCAACAAAAATTGATAATGAATTCTTCCCACAGCCTAAATATTAACATTCAAATCACTGCATTGCTTTTGTCCTGTTAAATCTCTACTTTTCCTGTCAAGCTACATGCAATCACATGTCTCAAACTGTAAACGGCTGCAAGTCTGAAAACTAATTTTTAAGCTGATATGGAATGTGCTGTCACATATCTAAGCTTCAAATACTGATCATTATAATTAAATACACCTCATTGCTTTAGGTATTTCTACTCAAGGTCAGCTATGATTAAAAAATAAAGCACTCTGGTTAAGAAATATGAAAATAAAGCAATCTTTGGCTTGTATAAAGAAATATTTTTAAAGTCTTATATTTTGAGGTTTTTTTGGGACCGCAGTTTTGAGGCACTCTAGAACGAGTTATGGCCTCTTAAAACCTGTTGAGGTCAAAATGACTGTACTCTTGTACCCAAACAACTCTCGCTTTCAGCTGTTGTTCACATATTAAATGTACTGTTCCAACAAACTATTCCTGAGTAATAGAGTATAACATTGCTTCCAGTCTTATGGACCCTGCAGAAAAAAGTAGACCACTACTCACTGCTGATCTTCCTGCTCATACAGTGTTATGCCAATATTGCAAAGATGTTGTTCAAATTAGAAAAATCATTGAAATTTTACTGAACAAAACTTCTACCCCTTTTTCTTCTTCCTTTTGCCTCCAGAGAGGGGAAAAGAAATTTAAGATGATTGAAATCCAAGAAAACAGATCCCACGCAAACAGACAAGCATTAAAATAAATAAAACAAAATTGTGAAATGGGAGGAATTATCAATTCTGCAGTAAATGGCAGAGCTGTCAATCTGCCATTGATCATTTAACAGTCAACTCATCACCAAGTCTTCTTTCAGTCAAACGATGACCACGTTTGTTTTCCTGCAACAAGGAAACCAGGTCAGTTCCAGTCTTGGCAGCAGAAGACTCTTCATCATTCTTGCCCCATTTAAGCACAGGTCAGTGTGGCCTGTCCCTGCTTGACTCAGTTCTTGTGTGTGTGTGTGCTTGTTTGTCACCGAAACTCATAGATAGGCATACTGTGCTCTTGAACATGGTTTAGGTTTAGTGACTGGTACCTGCAAAATCAATCAATGCAGAAATCAATGTAAAATGCAAACATGAATTTATCAAAAACATTAAAGGTGACTTTTAAAGGGACTTTGGTCTAAAATGCCGATACCATTCTGAGCTCCGATGGTAATAGTACCCATCAATAGTGGCTGTTGACTTCTGGAAGCAGATGTAATAGAAGCCAGCAAAAGAAGCCCCGCTGATGTCTTTGATGGTGTGGTCTGGAACAAGGAACTGTTCCTGGGAGTGGAAGTTAAGTGAAGGTTAGAGCTTAAAGCCAACACAAGTGTCAAGAAAGATAAGAACAAAATTATGTACCAACCTTCCACCTCATGAAAACATAATCGCTGTTGTCCAGTGCCTCATAGTCAAAGTCATCAGAGTTGAAACTTTTGGCATATTTATAAAAAGGTTTAAACTTTCCCTGTAAAGAATTCATTATATTATGATAGAACAAAAACTAAGGAAGACACATCTTTTACCACATTCACATGGAAAGCAACTCAAAATAACATATAATCTGATGGCAAAACTGCAGCTGAAATCAACAACACCCACCCATGATGTTAATTGATGCATCAGCAAAAAACTATAATCAAACAGGACATACCCAGTGCTTTCTGTCCACATCTTCATCTGCGTCCCACTTCCTTGTTAAAAATGGTCTTTTTCGACTTATAATTTCCCCAGCAAAGAATGTTGTGAGAGTGGGATACTCCTGTCACAAGAAAGAAAACAGAAAGGAGAGAAACAACTTATATATGCATCGTGCTGCTTATTCTGTCCACGCCTCATACAGCCAAAAGTGGTCGACAGACAATTTTGGAAGACAACTTTTTATTTCACATGGATACAATGACAAGAAAACCAAAGAGGGCAAAAGTGGAGAGGAAAAAGTTGATGATGCTGGATATCATATGATCACATGAACAACACAATGCACCCGTATAATATACACAAAAAAGTTCAGCTGTGACTGTTGTTTGTGTGTTCACACATTAAACAACAGTCTTTAATCCTAATTATGCCCCTTTGCCACCGACATGTGCAATACACATATCACAATACATATTGTTGAGTGCATGTAGATATATTTAGTTTTTTTATCTTGCATACACATGGCATGCTCTGTTAAGTAACAAAACTGATAATGCAAATGAAAAAAAAAGATTAATAAGTGTTATATCTATAAATTAAACTTTACCAGGATATGTACAAAATCAATGCATATCTATCAACTATCTACTAAATCAAAATTACCGCTACTTTTTTTGCTTTCCCAATATGTGTCACTAGAGTGTGGAACCAGATATGTGTCAGTTTCATTGATCTGCTTTGTCTGTCATTGATCATCTGTGCAAGATGACTAAAATTCCATTATTCCCTTGTCTTCCAAGCTAGGTTTTATTGTAGTTCTTAGAAAATATTTAAACATCGTTTTCAAGTTTTAACATGGGACATGACTTCAGTGATGTAGAGACAACCTGTGCCTTATCTGTTCCTTAATTTGGCTGCAACCAAAGTTCACTTCAGGATCCTGTTGACCTCTTCCCTCCAGTGTTACAAAAAGAAATGAATCTATACAGTTGGCAGAATTATAATAAGTTGAGGACATGAATCAAAGCTCACGTTATTTAATCATTATAAGTTAGCCTGCATTAATTAAGCAAAAACACATTTTAGCTTTGTCCTTGACAGAATAGGTCAGTCTTACTGTATCTAACCTAATTTTTTATTTTGTTTTACCTCAGTCAGACCTTTGATTTTCAGGTATCCACACAAATATGAATCTTCCACCGTCACATGCTGCCAAAAACAGGAAAAAAGTACACCGTTTATTATTTAAACCTATTACAATTCTGAAATCACAACTTCTGAAGCTGAAGTTCTCATACGTGTTTGTACATGTACATAGTTTCTGTTTTAGGACAGGATATGATAGAACGTATGCAACAAAATTAGGAGAAGCGTAAAGGAAAGCTACTGCCATATCAGAACGTTCCAGGTACAGCCACCTGAGCTGCTCCAAGGACAGGCCAGCGTTAAAGTATTGAATGACACCAAGTAAACTAAACAGTAACTTAGTGCTATAAACATGCTGGACAGAACTTATGTATGCGAATAGCACATGAACGTTACCTGCAGGACAACCTCAACGTCATAGGAATTGCCTTTGCTCTTCTGATAACCCCGAAACTGCGAGCCGCTGTACAGAAGCGAGGTGGCCGCACCCGGCTGGTGAGTGTTGATCGGTACCGGGGGATCAAGATAGCCCGAGGATGTGCAGGCCGTGGTCGAGTGACTACAGCACTCTGCTCGGACAGGCATTGTGAGCGCGAAAGTGTCACCGTCAGCAACCGTCATGAACTTTCTGATGAATAACACACAGCTGTCGAGAGACTAGACAAATGACAAGGGAGGGTCTGCAAATTAAACGAGACCCCCCGAGAGACAAAACTTTGCTCGGCCTACAAGCTAATCCATTCACTGGTTCATGTTTGTGAGCGGACTGGACGCCTCGTTTCAGAATCCAGATTCCCTGAATTTCATTGGCTGGAGAGTAGTTCTCAGTTCGAGCTACATGTGATACCCAAAAGCATTCTGGGAGATGTATTCCTTTTTTGATAAATTTCAGTTAGCAAGATAATGTGACGTAAAAAAAACAGGTAAGACCTACAGTTAAACTGTGATCTCGTTTTGTATTTGTTGTAGCTTTGAGTTGAAATTTGATCCGCATCCTAAAGATAGATTTCTCTATTTTTTTTATTTCCGTTTCATGCCTATATATGAAATAAACCCAATTATTTTCTTTTTACAGTAACATTAAATACAAAAGCAAAAAATCTTGTTCATTATGTACATTACTCATTATGTATTACAAATATTACATGTGGGCATGTGTGTAGTTTTGTTGTCTGACAGCAAGAAGGTTCCCATTAGAATGGAGTTTGTACATTTTCTCCAACGTCTGTGTGGGTTCTCTCCAGGTTCTCCGGCTTCCTCCCACATCCAAAATGTGAATATTTTTTTGTCTATTTGAGGCCCTGCAATGAGCTGGAGACTCATCCAGAGTGTCCGTTGTCTCTCTCCCGTAACCAGCTGGGATAGGCTCCAGCATAAGCCACAACACATACTGTATCTCTGATTGAAGCTGAGATTGTTGCATCTTCAAGAAGATGAATGAATACATGCATTTGACTGCTTCAGGAGCAAGCAAAGGCACTGAGAAATGTCATTAAAACTGATTATTTAAAATATATCTAAAAAATTCAAAATAGGTAGCAAGAACTGGGTGAAATGATGGAACTATTTCACAAAATATTTAATGCATATGAAAAAAATACACAAATATTTTCAGTTGCACACAGTGAAATATGAACTGGCACCTCCACTGCCAGTTCACACACATTTTTTTGCCATCACAGGTCTTTAACTGGCCACCCTCCAGTCCCCAGGCCAAGATTTAGTGGACTGAGCTACTGTCGCCCTATTAAATATGTTGAGCAATATTTGGAGGAGTAGTTATTCGTGATTCTTCTGTACCGCCTCCAGCTGCATCCTCAAATGGTCGACATATCTGTGACGGTCTGTGATGTACATGGCATGTTGCTTGTTTATATTGTCTTTAATCTATAGTAACCAATAAAAACAAAAAGCAAACGTGAATGACAGATTTTGAGGATAAGTTTTTTCATTCATATAAAGTGGGAATATGGGTGTTAATTAAACTGAATTTCAGATCCATACCTCTTCAATGAGAGCTGTTTTCCAGTCATTGACACGAGTAACCAGCTGGGTTTCTCTGTCCTTGATGGTTGCCTGGTGATTTTCAAGTGCGGTGTCCATTGCATTCGTCACTTCTGTCTCTTCTGTGAATGGCTACAGAGAAAACACGTGAAAGGTTAAAGTAACACTGATAAAAAATATCTAGATCCAACACATCCAGGGTCACATTAATTGGATTTCGCACCTTCAGTGGCACTGAGGAGTGATAGCAGCACTCACCATTTTTTCCTCATTTTGCATGTCATCCTCCGCTGCATTCGCCAGAATTTCGACAAGAACCTCTTTTATTTTGTTCAGATAATCTTTGTCCAAATCTTGGCACCGTGCAAATGTACACTTGTGTCAAGGAAATTGTAACTTATCTACTAAATTTAATTTTGACCTGGTCTCTGTGTTACATATGATTCAAACAAAAAGTGAGCCCTTCCATTGGATTTGTGTTTAGTTAAAGCAAAATTGGACTGTGAGCAAGATGTTTCCCATGAATATAACTGCAATATTTCAATGGTGATGATCAGGAAGCAGAATTCTGAAAAATAATTGGAGGCCCTTAAGATGATGTACATTAAAGAAGGATATAGCTCTTGAACATTTTCAGTGAAGTTGTCAACCATGTCTGAGATACTGACGTCAAAAATTTCTGTGATGTCCTGAAACATAAGACTTTATTATGATGTAATGTAGAGGCAAAAAGGTTGTGAGATACAGGTGTGAAATTAATAATTTAAACTTTATTTTTGAGATCTACAAAGACGCATTATCTATACCATTGAGACTTGACCATTTGGACTATAATTTTCATCAGGTTAAATTCAGTTTGGACACGACGTACCTCCAGGTGTCTCACCAGCTGACACTCCACTGTCAGCATGTTTTCACAGTGTTGCGTGATCTCATCATTGTGGTGGTTGATTCTGGTCCTAACTAGATTTGGGTCTGATAGCTGCTTCAGCTCTGTGATAACCTAGGAAGGTGTGGATACAAGAGTTGATGCTTTACCAATAACACATGGACAAAGTTTGTTGAGCATAACCACAAATCAGTTTGAAGACAGTATGACACTCACTAGTTTACCTTTTTGTGTTTCCTCTCAAACTCTACCGAAATCTCTGACATTTTCTGTCGACAGTCTGTCATAGCCTCCTTCTGAGCGCTGACAAATGTGCTCACCTCCGACTCTCTGCGCTTATGTTCATCTAAGCCTATTTCAAATATTTTCTCACACAGCGCCACCATTTGCTGTTCAAATGTAAGCACCTATGTTAAGGAATTCAGCTTTTGCACCACTTGTAATATGCATGGATGGATGAGAAAAAAACCAGGGCAACAAAGGATATTCTTCAAGTAGAGGAGCTACCTCAGGTACAGAGTTCAATCTCTCTTCCTTTAGATCATCTTTGAACAAGCTCTTGAATAGATAAGGTCCATTTAGGAACTCCACAAAGGCATTCTGTAGAAAAGAGCTGAAATTATATTTCTTGTGTAGAGCTCAGAGAAAAAAACATAACTCCATCAAACAGTGTTACTTTGTGTAATTTGACTTCAGCTTCCACTTCAGCCTCATTATCTCGTTTCAGCTCCTTGAATTTCAGTATCCCAATAACAGTCTGGTATTTGATAAATGCTTCTTTTTTCTGCACACAGGTATACATTTGATTTAGGTATACACTTTCCAGCACAGTACAAAGCAAGATTATCTGTTATAACAACAGCAACAACAACATCAACAGAAAAATCTTTATGCAACTTGGTTTTGAGTTAAAACAAATAACTTTACTTACTGTGTTCTCGTCAAGTATTCTGTTGTCTAGTGACATCAATTTTGGGAGGTGGGCTGCGATGAAAAGTTTGTAACTGTCATCCTCAGCAACAGGATTCCCTTGTAGGGTGAGGCTGAACAGATCCACAAACTTGCTTAGATAGCAAACCTTTGAAAAGCATTAAATATGCAGTATGATAGTTATGGAGACATTATGTAAAACCAAATGCTGCAAACACTCAAATGTTGCATGTATTGTGTGATTTTTGAAACAATGAACAGTTACATTGTCCAGCTGTCCAATGTGGTTATTTGCAATGTTGAAATGCGTGAGTTTCTCAAGTGTGTCCATGTTTTCAATGACAGAGATACTGTTGTTGGTGAAATTCACCACTTCAAGTTTCCGCAAACTTCCCAGTCCCTCAATTTTCTCAATGTTGTTGAAGGACATATCTGAAGGACACATCAGAGTCATCATCGCTGGTAGTCACTAAGACGGTATTTATGGTGTTCTTTACATTTTACCACAATTTTGTTCTGTGTGAACAGGATAGAAACAAAAAGTTTTATCTTACTCAGCCATATCAGGTTGACCAGACAGTCTAGACCTTCAATCTTCTCTATGTGGTTGTTATTGATCTCCAGCCGGGTCAAGGATTTGAATCCAAATAAGTGGTCGATTTTCACAATTCCTGTAAAAACAAAACAGAACAGGACAGAACAAAACGATTTATGTCAACTTATTATAATGACACAAATTAGAATCTTTCTAGAAAAAAATTCTCACTTCTAAATTGCAGCTGTAATTGAAGGATTTCACTGAAGTTGATTTCCTCTATCGCCTCACAATCATCCAGCTCCTGACTAAGTTGCCCTCTCACTGCCTCCCGTAAAAGCGCCTCATTCATCACAATGGGTTTAGTCTGGACCCAGTTCACGTCCATCCTGCTGCTAGAGAGGTTGGATGCTCAACTTCACGTCACTTTACCGTCTCCTAAAGAAAAAAAGTCGATAATATTTTGCTTTGATCTTTGATCTTTGATAATGGTAGGTTCAATCATGTCAGATAACGATAAATGATACATAAATGCATTTGCATCATTATCCTGGTAGCTGAGAAAGAATGAAAAATGGATGAAACTACGACTCAAACGTCACCCAATATTAACTACGTAATAATTGGGCAATTTATATATTTAAAGGTATATTTAAATCTCCTTTCTATGCTTTTTTATTATTTTCCTGTTGAGATTACAGAATTGAATAACCATTTGGATTACAGACCGTTTGCCTAGTTGATTACGCCGTTACATAGCAACTAACCAACAAATAAGCTGCATTCAAGGACGTTCACATTGTGTTGAAAACAGACGGTTCACATCAACTTACACCTTTTGCTTATGTGATGGAACGAAGTTCTGCACACAGCTTTGAATAAATTGTTATTCAAAGGAGCACTAAGAGTGAAGATGGTATCATATTTGGGTGCATCGATATTTTGGACTTCAGATCATTGCTAGATGATTCAACTCTCATCCTACACGAGGTTCCCTTTTATTTCGGTAAACTCGTGGCACGTTATAAAGAAAACAACAGAACAATTAATTGTGCTTTTGAATGTAGCATGACTTGCCAAACATGACTGGCATCAATTTTAGCCATACAGATCAATGATCTATTTTTTGACCAATGATATTAGTTCTAAGGCGGGCTTTTGTAACCCCTCCTCTGTAGTCACATCCTCTGTCATTCCCGAGTCGATTGTTTGTTGTCAAGATGGAGTTCTTGCTTGGGAATCCTTACAGTACTCCTGTAGGCCAATGTATAGGTAAGTTTGCCTTAAAAATATCCGTTAGTGACATGATACCCCCCAATGCTGTACATAGTTTGAGTTTGGGCAAGTATTCGGGGCTTACGGTACATCAGAATACCGTAACTAATGAGCGAGCATCCTCCTCAGCAAACGTCATCTGCTTGGAATGAGCTTCCAGCTAATGTTAGCCCGCTAATCGAACATACCTAAGTCTGCTGTCAAAGACGTGCATTTATATTACGACAAATTACTCTAACAAGTGCAAACAATGCAAGCCATAATAGCAAAGACACAATGCGTGTATGAGGAATGAAGTTACATGGCGTAAAATGTATTTTTGAGCCCCAGTCAGTTTGAAGTTGAATATCCCTCTAGTTCCAGGACAAGAGATGACACTTGTCAACGTGGTCTGTAGTGTGTAATCTCGAGGATCTTAATCTCTAATCTCAAAGAGGAGATAGATAAAGTTGGTGTTAGAGAGATAGATACATAGATGATCGATCTATCTATCTATCTATCTATCTATCTATCTATCTATCTATCTATCTATCTATCTATCTATCTATCTAGTCAACTTTGACCTGTTTTTATTTTTATACCAGTATTTATATAAATTTCCACAGTTCCTGTTTTATCAATGTTAACCCAAGCCTGTGCCAAACAATTGTGAAACAACTCATAATTTCTATCAATATTGATTTTTTTGGTGACCTTTGTCAGGCAAAGCAGGTCTCGGAAGTACGGTATTTTGTAAATACACATTGACTAAAAGGACAGTTTATTGTCCTTTTTAGAAATAATTTTTCAGTTTGTCATTTATTTCTCCTTATCAATTGCTATCTATTTGCTAGCTGAGATCACCAAACAATTTCCCCTGCGGGGATTAATAAAAGATTCTGATGATTCTGATTATCTACATGGAAAATAAACACCCATGCAGTGCTTGAAATGGCTCCTTCTTTCCCTGAACGCAAGCAGTTTTGAGGAAGGGCATCTATTTGAATTAGAGGGATGTTGCCAATCACTTCTGGTCAGCTACTGAGCATCATGTCATCTAAGATGGACCACAAGCATGCAGGGGGTTGGCTGCATCACAGATTGGATTTCCATTTCACAAAGATGACAGTACTCTAGCCTGGCCTGTGCAGTTCAGTTGCTGCTGTGTGTGACATTGTGCAGCAAGGTGTCTGTTCCTTTGTTGCAGTGGTACTGTATGTCTCAAATGCAGGACAAAGGATCAGCTTACTTGAAAAAAATCAGTGACAGATCTTTACTGTCACAGAACAGCTGATGAGTGATGCATTCTGAAAAAAATTAATATAATTTATGGCATTTCCCTGTGACTGAGAAGGTAGTTAATAACCTCTGCAGGTGTGTAACATGTCACAAGTTGTCTCAAATTAGCAACCACCATCAGATTGAATCTATATGAACAGAGAAGTCATCCTGGTATTGAGGTGGATATCGCCCAGTCATGTTGCAGCAGGAAGGATCTGACTTCAAACCTTCCTGCTGGTCTGATCTTCCTGTGGTGAGATTACATGCCCCCCCACCCCCTTGGTGCTTTCCCTTTCTTCCATAGTGAAAAGGCATAAAAGTGATGTTGATCTGTGACTGAGTTGTTCAGACTTGTGTGTGGTTGTGAACGGTTGTTCGGGTATGCTGAGGTTGCACCCTGCCTCTTGTGCAATGTCAACCGGGACACTCTCCAGCCTCCCCTGTGATATCCTGCAAAGTTTATACGAGTACAAAGAACATCAGCAGGTCAGTGAATGGTACATTTGAGTTTTGACTTGACAAACAAAATAGGCTACAATTCATGAGAAGATACACGAAAGATAGTTTCTGTTATTGTGGAAAGTAGAAGCCAAAAAGTGCCTAGATGCAGTCAAGAGAAGACAAACGATTAGCACAAATTTAAATGTGTGTGAGTGGGAAGAATCTGAACAGGAGTGAGAGGGACAGAGCTTTGTAACTTTGTTAGTGGTGCATGGTAGAGCCTACCACCGTTAACGCCACGTGTTTGCTTGAATGGAGCGGTGTCCATTCTCAGGGCTGGGAGGATAGACACAACACCATGAATGAAGGCACACATGAGCATCAGCAAGGCTCTGATTGTTCGAGGTTGTTCTACCTTGTTTATGAGAGAGATGAATGTTTTTTTTTCTTTTTTTGTGTGTTACTCATGTTATGCATGGCCTTGACCTGACAATCCACTTGAGGAGATTAGGGGGTTATCTCAGTTGCTTTAGCTGGTTAATTCTTCTTTTTATTTTGTAGATAAGTTTGTTTGTTTGATGGTTCACCAAAAATGGCTTTCTCTGTGCTTGCCCAGTCTGAGACAAGTTGATTAGAGAGGGGGGAGGTAGACCATAAATAAGTCATGGCTGTCAGGCTTCCTCAGTGCTGAGCTTCCCTAAAGAAAGGTAACACAGCCCAGTGAGAGGCTGTTGGCCTGGGCATGACAGCCTGCTCAGGGCCTCTGGGTTCCGGGGGGTGGGGGGAGCTCCTCCTGCCAACACTCAACAATCCTCTAATGAGAATCTAGCGAGTGTCAGTCATGGGAAATCGGTCTCAACTCACTTTGGTAGAAAACTTTTTGTCTTTTTGACAGCGAGTTTCTCCTCGTATTACCATGATCCTGAAAGATATTAGCAGTCACTGACATAATGGATGGATTTCAGGGGACGTGGGAGGAGAAAGGAGACAGAGCGAGGAACGCTGTGATGACTGCCAGTTGTCACAGTCTGGATCACATGATTTCCTGGCTGCAGCCAAAATACTATTAAATGGTAGGGTGGAGTGTGAAGGGGAAAGCAGGTCTCCGTGGCTAAGAGCGCAGCTGAGTCATACCCATAGCTGACTTCACTTTCCTTTGAGATGCTGGCTTCGTTCTTTCTGTCTGCAAAGTTTGTTTACTAGAATTGGAGGGATCTGAACTACAGGTGTCAATTCATATCTTATACCAATGTAAAGGTTTATTGCTAGATTTAGAGAAAAAAATGTTGTAAATACTACATGATAGGTAGAATTGTAGTAGACTGAATCATCCCACCAACGATGAGTCTGCAGTTAAGACATCAATGGACCTTGACTATTATTAAGAGAGAGAAAAAAAACAGACAAGCAAGATAATATAAATGGAATTTGTTTCTTTAACTCAGTGATTTGAAGTGGTTTGAAGTTGAAGGCTTTTTCAATTACAAATCAGGCTTTAGTATCCTGATGACAGGTAATGGGCTCTGTGGTCATTGTCCTCTATAGGATTTTTGAACTCTGAACGTACAAGATATTATTTATTCAGTTATAATATGTACTGATCTTGAGAAATATATTTCAATCCATCTTTTCAGGGGCTTTAAACACACACACACACACACACACACACACACACACACACACACACACACACACACACACACACACACACACACACACACGTACGTTCTTTCTATTAAATAGGGTGATAGTGTGTTATTTGATTTATATTTTTTATTTATATCCTTTGCTGGGTTGTAGGTGAGCCATCCCAGAAACTCTGGGTGATTGACAGGATACATGTTACCAGTTCATCACAGAGACAAACAACTTCTCACACACACACCTTCACACCTAATTATTTATTTAATTAATTATGTGGAAATAACTAATAACTACATGTAACATTTGTGTTTCCCTGCAGAAAGGGCCACTGATGGAGGCCTACAGACGGAGGACTGGACCCTGAACATGGAGATTTGTGATATTATAAATGAGACAGATGAGGGGTGAGCTGCTACGCCTGCAATTTGTTAATCATTGTCAGACCACAGTCGCTTAAACTTTAACTTTATTGACATTCTTTTTTTTTTTAATTTTTTAGTAAGTCCATTTGATCTGAAAAAAATAAATAAATTCTGGCTTCTGAATTTGTCAACTCCACAACCTTTGTTGTTTTTGTCACATATGATGTGACTCAATGACTCCTGAACATAATGATATGATTATCATTTTTCATTGCTCCTATCAGTTTATGAATTCTCAAACTTAAAATAAAAAGCTTTGTGTGCTTTCTCTATTGATTATGAATATTTCTTTCTATCCAAACACCGCTGCCACCATGCAAGATATTGTGGGGATTTCATTTGATTCAATGTACAATAAAACATTTTCTAACTTGGAAATACTTTTGAAGCTACTTGTGCTTATGTATTAAAGAAAAGTTTCTAGTTCACCACACTGAGGTGTATTAATGACAAAGATTTATCACCTAAATAAATGTTATTGTCAGGAGATTTCTGCCACTACGATTATTGGATCTGCCGTTTTCCATTTTTCCCCCTCATCACTTTCCCGTTCTCTGTCCCCTGCTCCCTCACATTCTTCATGCCTACACACTGTCATTGTCTTGGCATGCGACACGGGGCCTTCTCTGTCACACCCAAAGCACATTCAGAACGGGAGCTCAGCTTCACAGAACACTGAACGTCTTGTCTTCACCAAGTGAGATAATGTGCGTGTAGCTCCAGACTTGGCCTTGAGGTTCAGGAAATGCTGCAAGAGAAAGTTACTTTTCTGTTGAATACAGTATATTTTGTTGAAGCTCATGCTGTGAGTTTTCAAGTGTGTGACCAAAACATTCAAAACCAGACAATAACTGTAACACAAAATTTGAAGCTCACACACATACAGACTGCTGTCCAAGGAATCTATTTATCAGATTTAATGATCCATCTCCCCTCTATTTCTATTTGAGCTCTTTCATTCCATTAATGTACTGTATCTCATGAAGGAGTTCATCAGAATCTTATTACACCTCATCTGCCGTGAAAAGATGGGTAGTGTGAGGCAGAAAACCGTCCTGAACTCCATGCATTGGCAGCTTTGATTTAGCCTTTGGAGAAATAAATAGTCACATAAAAGGAAAGAGAGACACAGATGGTGTGATGGTACGTCTCCTTCTTAGTCAGACAGCTACACCGACAAACTAATTGGCATCTGTTGTCAAAGTGCAGATATATCTTTTATTCCAAATACAGTTAAAGACACGACGCCCACCGTTATCCAACATGTTCTGTGATGTTTCCCTCCAGGCCAAAAGACGCCATGCGGGCCCTGAAGAAAAGACTCTGTGGCAACAGAAACTACAGAGAAGTGATGCTGGCGCTGACGGTGAGCGGTTCAGAGTTTTTTTTCTTATTGTAAAACTAGCATTAAATTCAATTTCAGTTGAAGGTAAATATTTTTTTTTCTTTTATTGTTTTTATCCTCAGGAAGTTCTGTCCTGTTGTTAGCTCAGGCGCAACTGCATAAACCTTCACCTCTGTGGATGTCACACTCTTTGTGTTTGTCATTTTACTGTCTCTTCTTTCAGCCTTATCTTGTGATCGGTGTTCATCTTTCTCTGTTAAAAGCCCTTTTATGTGATGACAGCATCCCAAGCGAGAAATTTTGTGGAAAAAGACCAAAGTCTTTCTATTTCTGTTTTTACATTGTCCCTGCATGGATCAATTAAGTGTTTCTTATCTGATTTATTTCTCAGGCGTCTCTCACTCTCGGTCCTTCCTGCTTTCCAGTTGTTTTCGAATCTATTAATCTACGTCACGTCCGCTGTCTCTGTGTGTCTGCAGGTTTTGGAAACGTGTGTTAAAAACTGTGGTCACAGATTTCATGTTCAGGTGGCTAACAGAGATTTCATTGATGGTGTATTGGTCAAAATTATTTCTCCCAAAAACAACCCTCCCACCATCGTTCAGGACAAAGTGTTGTCCCTCATACAGGTAAGAGTTCTCTTTTATTGACTTCTCTGTTTTTGCTGACGAAACCAGTCATGATGCAGGTGGTCACTGTACATTCTGTGTGTGTGTGTGTGTGTGTGTGTGTGTGTGTGTGTGTGTGTGCGCGCGCGCTATGGAAGGCCTGGGCTGATGCCTTCAGGAGTAGCCCTGATCTAACTGGTGTGGCCCACATTTATGAAGAGCTGAAAAGGAAAGGCATTGAATTCCCAATGGCAGACCTGGATGCGTTATCTCCCATCCACACGCCACAACGGGTGAGGAGAAAGAAACACAGACGGGGAAAAAACTTTGTCGGTATTAATTTATACAGCAACTTTAAAAGTAGAATTCTTCTTCACCAGGGTACACCAGAGGTGGATCCGGGCATGATGAAGTACCTAGCCCCTACTTTACCAGCTGCAGGGGCTACAAACCCATCCACAAGGCCCACATCTACCGCTCAAGCCTCCCATGTACCCAGCAGTATTACAGCTACCCCTGAACAGGTGAGGGGCTTAAACACAAACTGTGACATGTAAAAGTGTCACTTTTTGCTGCACTTGTTACACTTAAGGAAAAGCAATTTTTCTGTAACATGCATTTCAGTGCAGTTTGTAAGCAAAGCAGATTTATTCAGACTAAAGCAATGAAGTTTAGGTACATAACCGAAAACTCTCTCACCTGACGCAACATTTGCTGTGCTGGATGGAATTAAAATGATCTTTGACCTTCTTTGCTTTTAGATCACCCGGCTGCG
Source organism: Antennarius striatus (assembly GCF_040054535.1). Lineage (NCBI taxonomy): Eukaryota > Metazoa > Chordata > Actinopteri > Lophiiformes > Antennariidae > Antennarius > Antennarius striatus. The sequence goes on along the minus strand of NC_090791.1, from coordinate 11,623,393 downwards.
AGGTGAGCTGGAAGTAGTGAGGGGGAACACCAAAGTCATGTCAGAGATGCTGACGGAGATGGTCCCTGGACAGGAAGACGCTTCTGACCTAGAGCTGCTTCAGGTAAGAGACAAATCATACGAGTTTCCATACTATCGCTTATGCTTTAACCTAAACTGAACCTTTTATCCTCAGATCTTTTTCTTAATCTAGTCTTGTCTTGACTGATCAATGCGAAAACAACTTTTTTTTATGAAAAAGTTTATTAAGTGCATACTGAAAGTCTTGTTCATAAAGAAGTCACTCTTACCAAACGCAAATTCTCACTCGAAACAGAAATTTAAACAGGTCAACTCTAAAGCGTTGTGATTCCATTCAACCACCAGGGGGAGTGATACCTTTAGTTTTCAGACAAACGCTCATCCTGCCAACAACCAAACAATGTGGAAAAATTCATGAAGTTGTTTGTTAACTATCCATCCATCAAAACATCAGTTTTGTTGTTGATGAAACGACCGTAATTAATCTACAGCTGCTAATTTGTCTTACGGGTCATGGATGGTTGTTAATCTGCGTTATGGAAACTGTTATGACTTTAGAAGAAGAAAAAGAAGTATACTTTATTAATCCCGCAAGGGGAAATGACATAGTCACTCAGGTACAGGTATACATTTTTGTGTTAGTTTTTTTAACAGTATACAGGCCCCCTGAACAGAGCACACAAGGGGGCCTGTAAGCATGCAGTTAATACACACATCAAACTAAACACATTGGGAGGCATAGTGACAGGCAGCAGCTTTCGGAACGCGCCCCAATTGAGCAGCTTGTGGGGAGGACGGCGCCTTGCTCAGGGGCACCTCGGCAGTGGCTGGGAGGTGAGCTGACACCTCCCACTGTCAGCTCACACTCCGGTGATATCCTGGCGGGAGCAGGATTCGATCCACCGATGGCTGTCAACAGCCATCGGTGGATGGCAATCTGTCTACAAGACATCTGCTCTACCGCTGAGCCACTGCCGCCCCCAAATCATTCCCTGACCTGGAATCGAACACGGGCCACGGTGGTGAGAGCGCCGAATCCTAACCACTAGACCACCAGGGAGGTTTAATCTTCTCACGTCACATCCTGTCAGATGTTTGAGTTATGATCTGGTCCTGAGCTGGTTGTTAATATTATGTGGAACCTTCTCTGAATGTCCTTTTGTCCACCACTGTTGTAAAAACATTCACAGAATCTTTACACAGCTGAGAACATTTTAAATGTCTTGCAAAACAGGAATAAATGTAATGTATTTATTTTCCCCAAGACTTTTCCATGTAGTACTGTCCCTTTCCTTTCTGTCTGTTGATTTGTCAACTAGCCTATTAATTAATCTGTTGATGTGCTAATCTATTAAGGAGCTAAACAGAACATGCAGAGCAATGCAGCAGAGAGTTGTGGAGCTGATTTCACGAGTTTCAAATGAAGAAGTGACTGAGGAGCTGCTACATATCAATGATGACCTCAACAACATTTTCCTCAGATATGAGAGGTATGAGCAAAGAAATGATCAATCAGTCTTAATATTGTGTTGCACAACAAAGGTTGGCAGATCCTTGTTCATGGTTGACATCAGAACTCGTTTGCTAACTTCTTGGTTTTAATCACAAGATCTCATTTGTGAAATATTTAAATGTACCAGGTGCACACGGAAATAATTTCTCTGTGAAGACATCACAATATTTGTGTTGAAAAATGTAAGGTTTTTGTGCCATTTGCAGGTTTGAGAGGTACAGGTCGGGCAGAGCAGCACAGAACACCGGGGTGAGTGGCGTCAACACAAACTCATCAAGCACGCCTGAAATTCTGAACTGTTTCCTTGCTGGAGGAAATAAGTCCAATATTAAAGCAGTGAGATATTTTGAATATGAACAGCCATTTTTCATGCTTATTTTAAAATGTTTGGGTCTGATTTTATTATTACCATTTATAATATACCAGTGTACACAATCCATTATTAATTTGTAAAGCAATTCAATTACATTTGTTTTGAAGTGGAGAAGCAAAGCAATCTATTCCCAAACTGATATTTATATTTTACATTAGCCAGTATTTTCTAAAAACATCTCTTAAGATAATCTTGTGTGTGTTCTGTTTGTTTATGATGTGAGTAGCTGATGGAGGCAAGTATGACATGAGAACTGTGTTGAGTTGTTTGCTATATGGAGCTAAAGCTTCTGTCCATATGACCTGTCAGCATCACCAGCCCCATGTGACACTAGATTCTGTGTCCTGCCCTCCCTCCTGCTGTTTGTCTCACACATCTGAAGTCTATATTTTCAGACCTAGGCATTGTTCTTGTGCAAAGCCTTCAATCCACAACAGACAACCTTGTCTCTAATTTGTAGATAGTCATTCCTGTAGACCTTCAGTGTATTACTCTCCTCATAGGCTAAACACAAGCAAGCTCTCTGACATCTGCCACATGCATCTCATACATTCATCTATTTTAACAAACCTCCACAGACCTTTTTATGTCCATTTTCCTTCAGATGTTGAATGAAGCCACAGAGGACAACCTGATAGACTTGGGCCCAGGTTCCCCGTCCGTGGTCACACCCAGGATCACCTCCGGTTCCCCATCCAAATCCACCACTGGGCCCACTGCCTCCCCAGCCCATAACCCCACCACAGCGTCACTGCCCTCTGCACTGGATGCTCTTGGTAAAAACAAAATGGTGTCAGATTCAGAACTGTGAAGAGAGAGGGAGAAAAATTCATGCCTCTAGATCCAATCCATCACATGCACATACAAAGTCTCCCAGAAGCTGTAACATCCCTCCTCCCATCTAGTCTCTGCAGGTGGTAGGGAAGCAACAGGGTGTACAAAAGACTCATAATCTGGCTATGAATGGGGAATAAGACCAGGAAAAATAACAGTGTTCTTCCTTACCACTACTAGATTCATCGTTGGAGTCCAGAATGTTTCTGAGTTTTACTATTCTGGTTAAATTTCCACTTTCCTGTCTTGCTGTCTCCCTCTCCAGATGTGGCTTCAGACAGTGTAAGCTGTACCCCATCCTCTCAGGCGGGTCACAAACAGGATGACTTTGACATGTTTGCTCAGACCAGGAGCAGCTCTCTGGCTGAACAGCGTAAGAAGTAGGTCTGGATTTCTAGATTTTACCTCTGGGCCAGCCCAGGCACTCTCAATTTACCTTTCATGTTGTCATGTTGATGTCTGTTCTGAAATGTTCACAGCATTCTGTTTTTCTTTTTGATGGGCTGGCTGGGCCTAATCGGTTCTTACAAGATGTTGTCAGTTATTACATCATTCAAAGAGGTTACGTTTTCACCTTTCATTCAGACTGCTTCGATGTGAGAAGATTTTCATGTTCTTAATTTACTGAAGTTTTGTTTACCTTTTTTGAACTCTATGGTGAAAGTGTTTTTTCCCCCTCATCTGCAGTATCATGAATTTGTTCCTGTTCTTTTAAAGGGGTGTCAGGTTTCTATATCATTGTCACAACAGCATCCCTGGTGTAAATGCACACCTTTGTCTTTTAATGGGAGTTTTGTCCAAAAGTTAGACATGTTAATAATCAGATAACATGGCAGAATTAAAATGCATCTGTGCTGCTCATATTTGACAGTATTATTCTTTGTCCTAATTTTTAATAATGTCTGTTTTATTTCTACATTCTCAATCTGCTGCTTCAGTACTTTGCTCTGTTCTTTGTTCTTTGTGCTCATGCACAGTGTGAAGTACGAGGACCCTCAGGCTCTGGGCGGCCTGGTTTCAGCTTTGGATGTGAGACAACAGAACACAGGAGTGGTGAGTACCGACACATGTAGTTTAACACAGCCTTCATCCATAAGTACAATGAGGGGGTTGTTAGATTATTTACATGGTTGATGAACGTTTCTGCCACAGTCTGTCCTCAGCCCTCAGTCTCTCCTTGCACATAATGGTCAGTAATGACTGAATTCATTCTGGACTGTGTGCCCTGAACCTTACTACAATGAGATCTTGTGAAGCATTACCTGATATAGTCATTATAAGTAACAGGTAGATGTCATTTCTTCCGAGTAAACATCAGTTCTAGCTTCTGTTTCTTACCCAAAACTGGATTCAGATTTTAAAGCAGGTATCAGGTGTTTTTAATATTCAGTTAGGTTCTTGTTTATTTAAATAAAACTTCACACGAAAGTGGCGGTGATCCCTGTGTACACAGATGATTCTGAAACCTGCACCATGCAGATACACCGCGACCATTTTATTACCACTGGTCCCCTGTGCATTGGTTCTTTTCTCTTTAATATCCTTTATTTTCATCTTAGTGGAATGAACTTTTTCCACCATTTTCCTCGGTTCACCCCTTCTTTCTCCTCCTTTAAATGGCTTATTTGACTTCCTCTCTGTCGCTGTCTGTACTGTGTGCTATACTGTAGTGGGCTTGCTACTGTTCTTTTGTGTAAGGTGTTGTTCTGTTGTTGATTCAGCTGAGGGTAAAGGGGGATGATAATCCAGCAGATCAGGAGCTGCCCATAGACAGCTGGCTTATTACCCAAGGAATGGTGAGGACTCCATCCACAGTGTGTCCTCCTTCCCCTTGCTCCTATCCACCCCTTATCACCTCTGCTGTCAACCACCTGCAGCTCTACCCTCATGAGCTGCACATCATTTTTCAATCACATCTCGCTGCTCTGTCCTGGAATACTCAAACAAGCCCCTCACCACTAGCAGCTTCCCAATCTGAGAACATCTACCTACATGTCATGTGCAGATGATATAGTAATGGGAAATATGATGATGATACATTAAAACCTGAAAGATTTTGTCTCTATTGATTCTGCTTAGATAGCCATCGCTGTCATATGTGTCTGTTTTAGGCAACATAAATTTTTTTAAAATTAGTTATTTGTATTTAAATTCCCAGACTACCGGAAAGCAGACATTTCATTCAAAAAATTCCAGGAAAAAAATAATTTCAGTGTGAAAATATTACGTTTAACGAGAGCTACGATCATATTACCCAACTTTGTAGCACTGACATAGGTAAGGATTTGTAATACTTTCAAATCTGTGGCTCCTCGCAAATACTCCTGGATGGAATATTTCCATGAGCTGAATTAATCTATTAACTGTCCCATGCTAAAAACAACAGATACTTTGGCTACACAGCAACTCCAGCAGATAAATGTTCAAAAGATGATTCTGGTTGACCAGACTGGACATCAAAACCAATCCAGCAGCTTTCAGCATCGTTACTGTCTATCTGTGTTACTGCCAGTCATGGAGCGGTGTGGGGTCTGTCTCACAATCACACTTCTCATTTTGCTTATTTTGAACATTAACGCTCGTTTAAAATTTGTGTGATTTTCATGTTGGTTTTCTCACAGTCATATATGAAAAGGCCCAAGGCCTATAGACATTACTACAATTTAGACTGTAGCGGTAACATCCATGTCCTCAATTTTGCTGCTCATAAAATCAATTAAGTAATCTTTTTTATTGTCAATGTTTAATTATTAATCTGTAAGTAATAGTAACTAAAGTTATGAAGTGTAGTCAAAAGTACAATATTTGCATTTGAAATATACCACTGAGGAAATATTAAGATGCAGGAAAAGTACATAGTTATTTTACATTTCATTACTGATCAGTAACAGTTTTAACACAACAAATTACTGGTTATCAGTCTCTTTGACCACCAATATCCAGTATCAATATTGATGAAGAAAAATCACACTGGTTGATCATCAGTGCAAAAAGTATCAAGAAATTCTGCTTTGCTGTTTGCTGTGTAGTGCATATTTCTCACCTGTCCTGTAACTGTCTTTGGATCTTAAATAACCAACTACTGTAGTTAGTGTCGCACTTACCAGAAATAGAGCAACTAGCTGATAAACAACTAGTAATAACACCAATAACCATATGAGACTAAATTTGATGATGTGAAGTGAGTCATGATAGACGTCTTATTTTCCACCAGATGTTCACGCATTTGCCTATTTAGTTTTCTTTTTCCTGTGAATAATTATTTTGAAATGCTCCTTTAGTGATGAACCGTGTTCTCACAGGGACACCACCTGCATTTTTTGTGGCATAAAGAGGTCACAGAAAAAGGTCTTGTTTTCTACATTCAGTTTTGTTTGTCAGATTAATGTCCAGTGTTGACTTTGACTTCATCATATGAGCAGTCAAAGTATGTGGAAGACAACACTTTCAAGTATTGTGAATGAGCCTGGTGCTTATTCTGTTTTAGTAAGCAGCACGCAAGCACAGTTTTCTCTTTTTGTTACTTCTCAAGGATGACTGCATTTGCAACATTCATTGACTTGAGCCATAGTAGAAACTTTCCTTTTAAAGTGACACAAAAAAGCAAAACACTTTCCAAGCAGCTCTAACTCTCTGTGATCTTTTGGTACACACACACACACACACGCACACACACACACACACACACACACACACACACACACACACACACACACACACACACACACAAACTGTCCACCCTTCCATCACCACAGTGCCTGTAAAACCACGCAGCATTCATGTGTTCAGTTTCAGTGTGTGGTCGTGCTTCACAAATGCGTCTGCTGCTGCTGCTCTGCCCTGCCCCTCGACAGTCCCTGTGCCTTCAGCTTCTCCCGTGCAATCAATCTCTTAATCACATTCAAGTGATTTGCTAATTAACTAATGTTGTGGAATAATTAGCGCTGTTGTGTGACATTAGTCTGCAGCTGTTTAGCCATGTCAGCACCACAGAACTAATGAGAACAATACACAACCTGGGAACTCTTGTTCTTGTCAAAGATGAATGAGTCACAGATTGTCACTCCTGACAAATTACAAGAGCACAGACTCGAGGGGGGGTCGACTGTTTTATTTTGGCATATTTGTATTTTTGTTAAAAGAAATTTTCTGAATATATTTTTTAATCATTTTCCTTTCTGAGCCTATGTTGATTGCTGTTATTTGTTGTGTTATTGTTTTTGTTTTTGTCGTCTTGTGTGGTCCATCTGTTCTGTTACTCCTTGGTTCGTCCATGGCTTTGCTCCATAGATCCCCGTATCGCAGTCCTCTGTCATGGATGACATAGAGGAGTGGCTCTGTGCCGATGTGGTGAGACTTCTTTACCTTGATTTATATTTATTCTCCTCTTTCTATTTCCTCCACCATTCTTTATGTTGTGTATTTTTCTTTGGTAGCACATTCCCTCCATTCACCTCATGCGCATCTGAAAACAAGTGGCTTTAGTCTCCTTTCATATGTACACTCTAGTTCACTGCAGTCTAATGTATTTCATATAATGAGTTTCTTCTGAGGTTTGAATTACAAATGCTGACACGGTGCTAATGATAACTGAGGGATTTGAGCTTCCTCAGCATGTGCATGTGAAGGTTGTGACGGTGACCTCAGAAATGTCACTTTACCCGCAAAACATAAGGAAGGATAGGTTATTTCTGCATCCCTCATGAGTGATTTTTATTTATCTCAGTCTGTATGAAGTTGTTGTGAGTAATTTTTATGCTCTTTATATTGTTCACTTGGATTCGTTTAGTCGTTTCAAATAAACACAAGTCCATTTCACCTCATGATGAAGATGTTTTTTCTCTTCTTAATAGAAAGGGGATGCTGCAGAAGAAGGGGTGACCAGTGAAGGTATGTTATTTTTGTTTGAATTGCCCAAGCCAGTGAGGTTATGTTAATGTCACCTGTACTGTTTGAAAATAAATCATTCATCAATCGTCAGATCTGTGTATCTCTGTCAATTTTTTTCCTCCAGAGTTTGATAAGTTCCTGGAAGAACGAGCTAAGGCAGCAGACTCTTCGCCGTCACCCCAAGAAGCCAAACCGTCTCACTCAGTCCGTGCCACTGGTGGCTCCCACAGAAAGGCTGAACGGACAGAGGATGCCCTCTTTGCTTTGTAGAAAACTGTTCTAAGAATAGATAGATAGATAGATAGATAGATAGATAGATAGATAGATAGATAGATAGATACTTTATTAATCCCGGAGGAAATTGCATATATCCACTGCTCAGGCATTACTTAACAAATAATACTGAATATCCCAATACTTTATCTTTTCGAAGGCGTCTGAAGATCCTTCACCTAACTCGTTCCTCCCAAACAGTTTATTCTATTCCATTTTGTCGCTGACTGCCAGACGTGAAACAAGCAATGTTCACCTCCTAATCATGCTCATGCCACCATGTTACTCTAACATGCAGGGGTTCAACATGTTTATTGTGCAAGCAGTTAAGTTTTACTATTGATGGATATATTAATCAGAACATGTGGGATTTGTTTCCCAACCATGCTTCTTACTTCTAACGCGCCACCAAAGAAAGACAACTTGTCTGATGTGGTTTCAAAATGTGGTATATTACTGCAAGACTAATTGAAGACATTTTCTGCAGGACACTGCATTGAGTCAGTATGAATGCTTACAACTATGTTGTGTCGTTTTATTACACTTTGCTAACTGATAGTTTACATAATTCAGTTATTGTTTTGGTTTCAGCTATGTACTAGCACTGTTGAAATATTTGCTCGTTTTTTTGGTCAAATACTCAGTGCTTTAGTTATGCTTGTAATACTATGATATGTACTGATTGTCGACATAATGTGTCGCCCAACAGGGCATGTTAAATAGCTAACTAGGAATGTGATAGCTAACTCTTAGCTAAACTTGCCAGCATTCCTTTAACTAAAGGGACTTAAAAACCAGAAGTAAGAAGCACTAGTTAGGATTCTCTTTTCAGCATTTCAAGAGACTAAGGTGGTGGAAAGTATCCCTGGGATATTTCACATCAGTCTTTATGGCCATCTGAAACACTATATTGAATTAAAAGTAATGTCTTTAATGCTTTTAATCATTCCAAAGAATAATAGGGCTTTAAATACAACAAATTCAGTTACATTGAGCATTAACCACTTTCATGTGAAAACTTTCCTTTCTTTGCAATATTAATTTTTGTGGACTTTGATGCAAAAACGAATTTGTATTTTGTCTTTTGTGTTTACAAAGTTGTTACTATTTTTGTAAGGGATGGGAAGTTGTCTGGATTGACATTTTGCACACAAATTTTCTATCGGTGTAGAAAATGCAGCACATGTTCACATGGAAATGAATTGATGGACTGTGAAATTTAGGAGTGAAAACTTAGATTAAAATTTACCTAAATATTCTAGAAACAGCAAGGCATCAACATGACCTACTGCTGGTACCAATCAACTAAAACAAAATGTATAGTACGCTGTAATCCAGTATTGTAAAAGATTCATTCATATGCAGTAGGTATGTTCACTTACTCTATTTACAGTAATGTATCTACATAGGCAATACATTAGCTTCTCGTTATAAGGCTAAAAGAAGTTGGTTCATATGTATTACCAGAAGCTATTATTAAGTGTTCCACCCCCTAATTCTAGTTTTATAGTAAAAAAGGAAAGTCAGAACATGTCTGTGCCCTTCAACCTGTCATTTTGGCTGAAGCATGGATTAAGACAAACCAAATTAAGTTTTTCTTGAGTTGTGCAGTCAAAGATGTGTTTTCATACTTACAGTATTTTCTTTCTGGTGTGTTTCATGTGTCCGCTAATGAACTGCTGCCAAGAATTTCTGTGATTTCAGCAAAATAGCTGTTACTTCAGTTTGTCTTTGACGTATCTAAGATTGGGCTTGGAGGTAAAAAACCAATCATTGCTTTTTCCTAGCTCTGTGGCTGCTACGCACTTCACTTTTTCTCTTTTCAGCCCATTTAAGACAAAATCTTTGTCGGTCGATGCATTCCATTAAATTTATGTATCAAGTTTCACTACAGGACCGTTGAGAGATTTTTTTATACTTAACTTTAATGCAGTAATGGCGTTAAAAGGTAATTTGTGTCTACATAATCTGTAGAATATTTCAATATGTTTTAGTTGTGAAAAATCAATAATGAGCTTTAACATTTTTTTATGTTATAATGCAGGTTAATTGTGGTTACCAACATAATGGTCTTAAATTTACAATCAGCTGTCGTGTTCACTTGAGCTTATCTCGCTGCCTGAAAAAAAGAGGATTACTAAGTATAATAGATCCTTCAAAAGGGACCTTCTTGTTACATATCTTTGGATCTGTAACCATATTACTTTGTGCTTTTATGAGGCGTTTATTTGGAAGATGTATGCATTGAATATTTGGCTGAAAATGGTTACTGAATGTATGTTAATATTAATAATGCAGAATATTAACTGCTATGTTGCAGACACAGGACAGGCTTGTTTTTTGTTGGTGTGTGTCCCGTGTCTGTTTGTCTGTGTGCTCTGCTGCCATCAGTAATGGTCAGAATTTTGTTTGACCTAAAGCACATCTGTATCTGCTCAATTAAACACTAGCAATGTGTGATTCTACCTCACAAATAGTCATGGTTATTTTACATATCACTGTGTGTGATGACTTCCTGCTTCTCCATGTTGTACATGCTGATGCAACACACCCTCAGTCTTCCACTACAATGGTCATTCCTCATCACATGGTCTCCACACCGCCCTCATTCTGCTCTAGTAGCTTGGCACACACAGTGGATGTAAACACATCATTTCATCACACATTAAGTTACATTATTCCACAAGCCTCTGAAGCATATTTGGCAGTTTCAGAAATTTTGTGAAAAAAACCTACATAATACATGTACACGAAACAAACCCCATCTCCGACAATACCAGATTTGTGACAAAGTTTTGAAATTCCTGCATTGCCCTGTTATTAACATGAACAACCATACACTGCTACTCTAGGTCAGTGAACTAGTATTTCCTCACTTGTGAGATTCCTCTTTACATTTATATGAGTTCCCTCATATATAGTTTCACTGCAGCTACTGCTAATGTGAATCTATTTTTCTTTTTTTTTATTTCTTGACCATTGTTTATTAATAATTCAAGTGACCACCAGAAAAAAACTCACTTTATTTTTGTACATGTAGTTTTAAAGTGTATGTATGTTTTAGGGAGGTTGATCATAGATGTCTTTTGGCCAAATCTAAAACTTTCCTTTTTTTTTTTTTTTACTACCTATATCACTGCACGGCATTGCATTGCAGCAGCAAGGCTGCTCTAAGATAGACATACATGATGTAATCCTCAAACCCAAAGATGTGACGTCAGATCACCCCACTCGGTTCCTGAGCTTCCCATTGGACAATTTCTCTGGTTCTACAGGAGGAGCCTTTCATTCGAGTCAGACAAACTTGTTTTTCACTAGCGCACGCCCTCATGTTTCTCATTGGTTTGTCGGGGCAAACCCACAATAAACATGTCCATGCTGTTTTTCTGTTCCTGAAAATGTAATTTGGTGAAATATATGCCTGATACAATTATAGTTTTACATGACGTGTATGTATTAAAGAGGATAATATGTAATAAGTGCGATGTATATTACATTTATCCACAGCATATTGATTTAATTGATTCTATTAAGTACATTGGAATCATATTACTTCATCGATTACAATAATATTTATATGTATTTGTACATGCCGTTTTATAAATGTATGACACATGAACTATAAGACATCCCCGCCAGGCAGAATATCAAAACAAACTTGACAGACGGGGACGTGGAAATCGAGGTCAATGACTGTGATTGGCTAGTGTGCCTGTCAATCATTATCGACTCCGTTCCAGTTGCGAGCAGCTAGTAGTGAATACTCTTCAGTGTTTGCCTTGGTTTGACAAGATTCCCCCGGCGATCATGGGGGAAGGAGTGAGTAGTTAGTTGACATATCAGTATTGAGTTGAAGTTCAGGTTCATTGTGTTTCAGGTGTACTTGGAATTTTGATGCTTTGGCTGATGTAGGGACGTGAGAAGTGTTGATTTTTCTCCTAGCGATTCGGCAGATAGTTAAATCTACATCGGAAAGCCACATACGAGAGAAAAGAAAATGAACAATCTGTCTTTTGACGATCCTACGTTGGATAATCTGGATCCAACACTGTCGCTTCATGACCCCAGCGATATTGATACGGCCCTCTTAAGCGACATTGACGGTAAGAACACTGAACAGTGACCGGTAGCTGAGACACTAGTGTTAATGTGTTCACCAATTTACAATTTGACATTTAGTGCTAACGTTTACGCATGCATACAGTGTGTTTCTCTCATCAACATTACGAACCCCTGCACTCTATATCTCATGTATAGAAGTCAAATCAAAATCATGCTAAATGGACAGCACCACACACGGCTGATTTTAAGATTTTGACTAACAATTCATGTTTCATCAGGAAACGTTAGCTAGGGAAGCTAACATAAAGTTAATACTTTATTTTCCTGTTCTGCGCTTCGTCTAATGTGATAAGTGGTGCTATTGTATGTACATGTTGAGATATTATTCGTGCTCAACTATGATTCGTTTTCAAATAGTGTTAGTATATATATAGAGACTAACTTGTTATTTGGGCTAAGTGAGGCTAGCTAGTCGATGCTAACATGTTGGTAAATGTGTATGCCCCGCCCCCCGCCTGCACCACAGACAGGGGTTACTGCCGGTTATTCCTCTCCCGGTTGGGTTCAGTGCCCCGGTTCAGACAGTTTAACCCGGGAATGGAAGGAACGAGTTTGCTCAATGTGTAAACATGAATAAAGCCCTCTGTGGAAATGTGACTTTAAATTCTCACCACTTGTTTATTAGTGCAAACTATAGAAAACATGAATTGATTAGAATGATATCAGTTGGTGGCTCGTCTCTCTTGAGACCGACATATTCTAGCTAACATGTCGGTGAAAAGCACCGCTCCGTGTACCGTATTCTGTGTTCTCTCCGCCGTGTTTCCAAAATGTGACCGATAGTAACCCTGAGACGCTGGTCGATGGTAACCTCGTGAGAAGCCACAGACAACGCGCGCGCTCTATGCGTGTGGCAGATCGGCGTTGCAAGACGCGCTCCGATTGGTCAAGAGCGATCACCTCATGGGAACACGAGAATACAAATCCAGGATTTTTAATTTATCCAGGTGTCTTTTGGTGGCTAATATCTTGTTGAGCCTCGGCGGGACAAAATATAGACTGAGATTATTAGTGAGCCTGGCTTGTTTTAGAGCAAAATAAACAGTGCTGTGAGGGTGTGTGTGCATAACAAATAATATACAGTAGTATATACTGTATAAATGCACACATTAAACCATAGCCTATCAGTCTTTTTTGTCCTTGAGCTGCAGGCACAGGAGTACTGTAGTTTTTACATGGCTAAGATATACATGTCATTGATGTTTGCGTTGAATACAACATTGTGCTTATTTGACTAAAGTACTATTGTAGTTTTTGAGTATTAGATAAAATCTAAATTTGTTTTCAAGCAGAATATATTTTAATATTCTCTTAAGATGTCCCAAGGACCATTTTTGTTGTTGGTTTGTAATTCGTTCAATCAAATATTGCGTATTTACCTTGATGCATGGATTGTTTACAGTATGGTTGAAAAATGCAGGAGATTTGTTACGGAGAAGTTTTTGTCAGGTAGGCTTGTTGACGACTTAATGCAAGAAAATGCATTTTATGCTGATTTTAGTCCATGATTGATCTTATTTCTTGTGTATCTACCTGTTCAGATATGCTGCAGCTCATCAGCAACCAGGAAATGGAGTTTGGAGGATTGTTTGATAACCCTCCATACACAGGGCCTTCACCCACCCAAGACCTTCCTGGTTTGACTCAGACCATCACCTCACCTGCTCTTCCGAAACCCACCACAACGCCCTCATCTACATCTTCCTCTTCCATCCAAAGCAGTAGCCCATACCTGGACGCGCTCCTGGGCCCTCCCATTACCCGTAGTTCCACCAGCCCTGATAAGACATTCCAGCCCCCCACCTTCCAGCAATCCCCCCTGGCCCAAATGCCCGCCTCCACTCAGAGGCAGACGCCAGCTTCCACACAACCCCCTTCTAGCTTCTCGCAGCCGAAGGTGGAGCAGCCCCAACCTATTCTCAGCCCACCCACCAGTGGCCAGGTAGCTTCACCTCATGGCTCACCTGGATCAAACTCTACTTTCAGCAGCACACCCCAGGCACTCTTCACTTCACTTCCAGCCCAGACTCCACCACAGCAACAGCCACAGCCACAGCAGCAACCATTGTCACAGTCATCGCCACCAACAATAATTCAGACCTCGACCCAACCCCTACTTTACAGCAACCAGAATGGGTTCACAGGTAAACGCTCTGTAAAGTTATTTTATTTTTATTTTATTTATTAAGTTTAGACTTCACACCTTCATCACATTTACAACATCAACAACAACATCCGAAAAAAAGGGCTGACGGGTAGAAGCCAATAGGCTTGTGGAATTCCCGTCCCCCAAAATCAACAAACATCTCTCTCATTAGAATATGTGATCAACAAACTCAGACATTAAAAGTTTCCAACCAGCTCATACATTGATTTATTCTGGTGCTTGCAGGGATTATTTAGGTACAATAGGATATGGAGGCATCTTCTAAAACATAAATGTTATAAAGGAAGCTTTACAAAGCTATAGCGATCTGATTACATCCCCTGAAAAGTAATATCAGTAACATCACTACTTTCAATGTCTGAACTTAAGGTTGAGCTAAAATGAGAGAACATGTCCGATGGGTTCACTTGACAAATAGCGTCACTCTGGGGAGTACAGTGGATGTGTTCCATTCTTGACATCAGTCTCTAACAGAGAAAGTTGTTCAACAAAGAACATTTATATGATTAGAGGGGCTAAAGCCATTAAAAGCATTTTCCACTGAATCTCCAGAGAAGGTCTTTCTTTGCAGTATTTCTCTTTTTACAGTTACAGAGGTAAACAGAAGTTTGTCTCTGCAGGATATTTTCAGTGATGTCAGACACTTGATAACAAATCCTCATGTCTTTTCAAACTGGAAATATATTGCATCATATTTATGTAATAATATTATAGCCATAAACCGATCTAAAGATGACTGTTGGCCAACATCATTCTTCAAGTCACACTCCTGTTGTCCTTTCATCCCCCCCCCCCCCCCAGATGCTCTTCATTTATTTTTAACAACTTTTATCTGTAGCTTTCAACCAGAAATAAACTCACTGTTTTGATACTTTTGTTTTGAAATGGTCTAAAATAAATTTTTTGGTGGTGGTTACATTAAAGCCTTGTCATCTGTTTCACCTTATATCAGATTTCACAAGTGGTGAAAAAGTGGTTGATAGTTTTGAATTTTGGTTTTAAAATTGTTGCAGTTTTTAGTGTGAAAAGGCCTTTCTAAATAATATATGTAGAGAGTCATTTACTGCATCAACTTCGCTCATTGTTATACACTAAAACAACACAATAATGAAGAGCATCTTAAAGTTTGGTTTTAGAACAGAATTGATGAAATTTGTCCTTTTATATAATGTTCTATCAGGTAATATTGACATTAAAGGAAGAAAAATCTGATTATTATTTGCTAAACATCTCCAGTATTCCGTTTTTACCACTGCCGCATTGTGTTTAGTCAAATGAACGCATTTGACTAAACACAATGCGTTGAAATGTAAATGTGTTTTTCCATTGCCAGTTTGGTTTAGAAATAGATTTTTTTTACAACTAGGTGAAAAGTCTTGAATAAAAGTTTGCTTCTGAATCGTCTTCGATGCAGGCAGTTTTTATTGCTCCCAATAAACAACCCAATCAGGTTACTGATAGGAGATTGAGGTAATTGCCATGTCTAGCCCAGTTAGAGCTGATAAGAAACATAAGTTGACACACTGAATGTTCCTATCACTTACTTCTAATGAGATTGCTGTTCACCTAATGGCCCACAAACCCACAGAAAGTGCCTGAAAGAAATGTAACAGTTACTTAATGCTCAGTGGAATTTCTGGGTAATGGGAAGGATTGTGGTCATGATTGTTTTATGTCATTTACACACACTTGCATTAGTCTGAAAAAGCTTTTATATCTCTTTCCCAGCAGGCAGTCCCGTTACTGTGAGCCAACCCGCCACCAGTTTGTCATCCTCCCCCCCGAGCATCCAGCCTGTGACCATTCAGACTCATATCCAAGGCCTGACCACGGCCTCTCCTCTCCTGACCACAGCAGTGAGCTCTCCAGCCCCAACCATCACATCCCACGTACAGCAAGTGCCTGTATGTGTGTGTCACTGTCTCCTGAGTGATCCTGATGTGTGCAGGACCGTTTGTGTTGATTTATTTTTGCGTGTTCCTGTGTATGTTTCCCCAGGTGTTACTGCAGCCCCAGTTCATCAAGGCTGAGTCTCTCCTGCTGACGACCCTGAAGCACGACCCCTGCATGGTCACCACCATGGCCTCCCCCACAAACTTGGCCACCACCACCCCGGTGCAGAGCACATCACTACAGGTACGAGCTGCGTTGCCATCAATGCTACGATCAGAAGCACTGCCCAGAGTTTACACCTTAGTTGGTTAATTGTAACTTCTGAAATCGTGGTGAAATACTTACCTGGTCTGGACATGTTGTAAATTTAGAATTTTTATATAAATCTCCATGAAATATAGTCATCTCCTCTCTGTTTCAAGAAATTCCTCTCAAGAAAATGACATCAAAATGCAATCAGAACTTTTTTGGTATATATTCTGCCCTGAATAAATTACAAAAAGACCCTGATATTGTTGTGATGGTGTTGTTAAACATGACTCCAGTGAGTCTTTCCTAGATCTCTCATTTGCCGTGCCAACCATTGTCTCTTCAGGCCTTCATGGGCGGGGGCACCATCCTGACCACGGTTCCTGTCGTAGTGGATGCGGAAAAGCTGCCCATCAACCGCATCGCCATCAGTGGCAAGCCGACCAGCCCGCCACACAAGGGAGAGAAGCGCACGGCCCACAACGCCATCGAGAAGCGCTACCGCTCTTCCATTAATGACAAAATCCTTGAGCTCAAAGATCTGGTGGCCGGCACTGAGGCCAAAGTAAGGAAGGAGGACCTCAGATCTCTCAGCTCTGTTAACGGCTTCTGACCATCAGCTACACCGATGAGGAAAGAAGCTGCTGGCTGACGTTGTTTGTTCTGCTTCTGTTTAGCTTAACAAGTCTGCGGTGCTGAGAAAAGCCATCGATTATATCCGTTACCTGCAGCAGACCAACCAGAAGCTCAAACAGGAGAACATTGCTCTTAAAATGACATCTCAGAAAAACAGTAGGTGTTGTTATCCTCTCTTCCCCAACAGCGTCTCCTTCATGCAGTCCGATTCCTTCAAAGTAAATCGTTCAGTTGACTTTCTGCGAGGAGGCTGAAGGATCACTCCTTCATCCTGAAAGGAGAAAAATGAAAATGGTCGTCTCAAATCTCTGCTCCTCTCATCATACTTCAGAGTCCCTGAAGGACCTGGTTGCCATGGATGTGGACGTATCACCGGATGTAAAGCACGAGCTGCCCACCCCGCCTGCTTCTGACATGGGCTCTCCCACTTCTTCCTCCCACTGCGCCAGTGACTCAGAACCCGACAGTCCAATGGCGGAGGACACCAAGGTATCAGCTCTCGTTTCAAGTGCTTATCTATAAATGATAAAACTTCGCTTTATCGGCAGAATAAAAGCTGTACTAAATGTCTAACATAAAAATCTCCCTTCTACGCTGCAGCCCAGTGTGGACATGTTAAACAGACCAGCGGTGGGAGCTAGCCCAGGGGGCATGTTGGACCGTTCTCGCATGGCGTTATGCGCCTTTACTTTCCTCTTCATCTCCCTCAACCCTCTTGCCGCCTTGTTCTGCTCATCTGGCGGCAACTCGGCTGAAGGCACCTCCACCCATCACGGAGGAAGGACCATCCTGGATGTGGATGTTACAGGTACAAAAAAAACCGTCTTATACACAATATTTAGCCATTTTGAAATCCTGAACGGTTCTGATTTCACCTGAGCTGTCAGATTATTTACTGCTAAGTGAATGAACCTGTATTTTTTTTTTTGTAGCAGACTCATGGGGTTGGATGGACTGGATGCTACCAACTATACTAGTGTGGCTGTTGAATGGCATCCTGGTGTCAGGGGTTCTGATCCGGCTGCTGGTGTATGGAGAGCCTGTGACCAGACCTCATTCTGGATCCTCTGTGTTGTTTTGGAGGCATCGCAAGCAGGCTGACCTGGATCTAGCCAGAGTAAGTCTTTTTTTTTGTGATACAAACAAAATAGACATATAATAAATTCTTAAAATCAAAACAACTTCTTTAACCAATTCTAGGGAGATTTCGCCCAGGCCAGTCACAACCTGTGGACCTGTCTGAAGGCTCTTGGACGTCCGTTACCCACCTCCCAGTTGGACCTGGCCTGTGCTGCCCTCTGGTCCTTGTTAAGATTCTGCCTCCAGCGCCTCTGGCTGGGCCGCTGGCTGGCCACCCGGGCTGGAGCGCTGCGTTCTGATCGCCCCCTGCAGGAGGACGCCTTCAAGAGCAGCCGTGACGCTGCCCTAGTTTTCCACCGCCTGCATCAGCTACACATGACAGGTTGGTGGGTGGGGGAGAGAAGCAGTTTGGAATGAAATCGGCGTGTTAGACTGTCTGGTGAGGATAGTGAATCTCAGGTGATCAGATAGCAACTCGTCTTGTTGTAATCGTTTACATTGATGCAATGCCAATAAAAGGTTCAGAGAACAGATTCAAAAGCACTAAGCTTGAATAATTATTAACTGGCTTTATCTCCCTTTTTTAACTATGATCATTGCATCACTGTTCTGTTGAGAATAACAGTATATTTGATTTAACAAATAATAGCATTCATTTCCTTGTTTTCCTCCTGAATACAGGGAAGCTGAATGGCAGCCATCTCTCGGCGGTGCACATGGCCCTGAGCGCTGTGAACCTGGCGGAGTGCGCCGGCTCCTGTCTGCCGGTCGCCTCTCTGGCTGAGGTTTATGTCTCAGCTGCTCTACGGGTCAAAGCCAGCCTGCCTAGGGTTCTGCACTTTACTTCTGTAAGCCCCCTGCGTTTTTCCACATTTATTCATTTTGCTCTGCCATGGATGGACGTCTTTTATTTGGTTCTTTTTGCTTGAATGCAATCAGAATTATGTACTTTTCTTGTCTAATGATGAAGTGGTATCTCTTTGAATTAAGCAAATGTAAAGATAGCGAGTCGTTTACGACCCGAGGAATCATCTGGTCTGAGCGAGACTGAAGTGAATCGTCTTTGGCTAACTTGGCGTTCTTCTCATAGCGTGTGTTCCTGAGC
This sequence comes from Antennarius striatus, assembly GCF_040054535.1. Classification (NCBI taxonomy): domain Eukaryota; kingdom Metazoa; phylum Chordata; class Actinopteri; order Lophiiformes; family Antennariidae; genus Antennarius; species Antennarius striatus. The sequence goes on along the minus strand of NC_090791.1, from coordinate 11,604,237 downwards.
AGCGCCCGTCAGGCGTGCCTGTCATCCAGCGGCAGCGTGCCTCCGGCTATGCAGTGGCTCTGTCACCCGCTGGGTCACCGCTTCTTTGTGGATGGGGACTGGGCCATTCGCAGTGTTCCTAAAGAAAGCATCTACAGCCAGGCTGGAAATACAGGTTTGTGTAGAGCATGCCATCCATGTCTAACTACTGATTTAATGCTGAAAGTCTGCACAAAATATTTCGACTCGTGACTAAATCCTGTGTTTTGTGCCTGCAGACTGAGGCAGATGTGTTTTTTAAATTTCTTTTAATGGTTTGTTGGCTCTCTTGCAGTGGATCCTCTGGCGCAGGTGACTCAGGCGTTCAGAGAACACCTCCTGGAGAAGGCGTTATACTGTGTGGCCCAGCCGTGTGGAGAGAAGAGCTCCAGCCAGGGCGAAGGGTGAGAAACGCCACAGAATTACAAATTTGTCTTTTTTATTAGACCCCGGGATTACAATACTTTAATGCTGAACAAAGCCTCAGTAGGAATTGATGCAAATGGCACTAATAAAAGTGAAAGTGAAAGGAAGTGATTGATTATGAAAGATTAATTGAATATTGCCTGTAGTGGCAATACATTCACACTGTACATGTTTGCTCATGTGAGGCTTAACAACCTTTAAATTGTGTCTTCCTCCTCAGGGAGTATGTAGATGCTCTGGAGTACCTCCAGCTTCTGATCAGTGCGTCAGATGCTGCTGGTGCAACCTCCCAGTCCTTCGCTATTGGATCCAACATGGCTACCGTCACGGGTGAGTCATCTGTTATAACTGTTAGTTGTGTCAACAACACACCACCTCCAAAGACATGAGCGCCAAATGATGGCACGAGCCCAAAAAACCAGCTTCTAAAACCATTACAGATCAACTCTTGTAGATTCAGTGTGTTGCTATGAGTACTCAAGAGCAGCTTTTGGCTCCTTTCTTCCATCCTGATTACCTCCACTCACAGAATCCAATTTGTGTTTCCCGCATTTTTTGCCCTCCTCTGCTTTCGACTGGATTTAGTTACTGCTCTTTTAAAACAGAAGTAGTGACATGAAGTTCATTTTATACTTCTACAGTGTGATGATCAGATTTTCAGTGGGTTTTCTTCCAGTCTCCTTCATCCTCACCGCTCACTGAGGGGAAACAAGAAGGTGAAAGGCATCAGCTAGATTGCCTCATCAATCTGGAGCAATGTCAGATCAGTCATGAGTGTGAGATGGCGCAGTATCCGGTAGACGCTAGAGGTTTTAATGTGGCTATGCAAAATGGGTACTCTCACAGCACATTGCGATTGCACCAGAGGCGAGAAAGTGTTCCATCAAACTGAGGGTGTATTGCTGCGCTTCATGTGAAAGTGGGCAGTGGTAGATTCATTTATCTATTTTTTTCTTTACTAGATATCTCTATTTATGTCTACGGGTTTCCTGTCTTTGTTCCCCAGGCTGTGACCCTCACTCCAAGTGGTGGTCCTCGGTTGCCGTGGTAATCATCAACTGGCTCCAAGGAGACGATGCTGCGGCAGAGAGACTGTATCCCACCGTCGAGCATCTGCCCCGCAGCCTGCAGAATGCAGAGTGAGTTTGGACGTGAAATAGACAGCCTGAGAGCATCCTGCGTCAACTTTTTTTGTCTCCTGATTCCGAGCAGAGACGCGTTTCCACCACATTAACCCTCGTCCTCTTGTCTCCGTCTCCTCCTCGGCTGTCAGGAGTGTTCTTCCCAAGGCCTGTCTGAACACGTTCAGGGCGGTGCGGGCTCTGCTGTTGAAGCCAGAAAACTGCCAGCAGAGTCTGAGCTACAGCGACAAGGCCAGCACCTTGCTCCGAGACAGCCTCAACCTCGGACCACACTGTCACAGCTCCAGCTTAGACAAGGTACTGGCGCACCTGTAGAGACCACATTAAAGTCACGCTTTCTTTTTTTTAAGAAAGTTGTTAGTGTTATTAGTCCTAGACATTCTGCGCATACATTTTTCGCAAAGCACGCTGCGTACTTCACCACAGAGCAGGAAGTCCCTCTGTAATCTCCTTTCTGTGGTATGACGGTTTCTACCCTCTGGTGTTCAGCAGATGGTGATGCTGGTGGATGTCTAACTCAGAGTGTCCAAGTCTATGGCCAGAGCTGAGGTGCATTGTAGTTGCATTGCATGTGTGTCTCAGCAGAGTGCAATGTAACTGCAGTGCAACACAGATCTGGGCCGCGAACGACAGAACAACCACAGTGTGGGTGAAAACTGCACATCGGCTTTGGATAGAATCTTTTAAAAGGGATTATTTTTCTGATAAGTTTATCAAGTGATTTTTCTTTTCAGTTATTTAGTCTAAAATATCAAGGAATTGTGAAAATAAATCTGAAAATTCTCAAAGTGAAGTCCTCAGATTCTTTATTCGTCCAATCCCAAAAGACTTGTCATTCAAGATCATGCAGGACAAAGAGAATCAGCAGATCTGGAGCAAAAAAAAAAGCCAGTAAATGTTGGAAAAATTTGCCTAAAAAAGGACAACCAATTAGCAAAAAGGTTGCAATCGATTTTCTTTCTATTGGTGGTTTATCACTTATTTATCCAGATATCTATCGGACATAGTTTCCTTTCTCTGTCCTAATCTAATGTGTGTTTTTTGCGCAGGTCATCCAGTTGCTTTTGTGTGACCTTCTGCTGGTGATGAGGACCAACGTGTGGCGTCTGCAGCAGCAGGAGGCCGGTCCTGCTGGGTTAGGGCCGGCAGCCACCAGCAAACCAACGGGAATCCACCAAGCTTCCCCACTGGAGCTCCAAGGATTCCAGCAAGATCTGAGCTCTCTACGCAAGCTGGCCCACAGCTTCAGACCCGCCATGCGAAGAGTAAGTGTGACATCATTGTCAAGACATTTCACCTGTGCGCTTGAAGTCATTTAGCATTCTGTGGTTCGGAGGGGGGGGGGTTTGTTGTTTGCAGGATGATCACATCTGCATTCCTCTCTACATGAGTCATCACTCGCTCTCATACCCTCCTCCTTTTTCTCCTCTTCTTTCTTGTTTCCTTCCAGTTGTTTCTTCATGAAGCTACAGCCAGACTGATGGCGGGGGCCAGCCCCACCCGTACACACCAACTCCTGGATCGTTCACTGCGACGCAGAGCAACACCCGGAGCAAAGACAGGTGTGTTTGCAGATGTGCTTTTGTTTTTTGTTTTTTAATCATCCGCTCACGCAAGGAAAGCTGTCTGCCTGGCAGAGCTGCTTCAGTTCTTTTCATCATATTTTGAATTGTTTTCAGTTTTGCTGTTCACTTGAGGAAAATCTTGATTTAGGTTTGGACTTAAATGCGTTGTACTATTGAGTGTCAGCTGTTAGTGTAGAGTAGGTTAACCTGCATTTGGTATGGAGCTCTAATTGGGTAGCGTTATTTTACTTCCCAAACAGAACCAAATAAAACTTTTTGGTAAACCTTGTGGATACTGCTGTTCTCAAAGCATCAAATTCTCAAAGGTTTTTTCTTTAGATGTCGATGGTAATGTTATATTTGTTGAATTGTTTTAAAATCAAGCTTAGATATTGTTGCCTTTATCGAGTTTTGTTTTTTATCCGGTTATAGTCATTTTGAGTTGAGCAACATCTTATGTCATATCTCCTTGATTAAATTAATTCTGTAGGGATGTGCTTCAAAAACCCACCTTTCTGGAATATCCCATAATGGGGTTTCATTGATTCCACAAAAGACAAAAGGAACAGATTTCTTCTTTCTTCATCTATGACTCGCTATTTTTTGAGAAAATGTCTCAAAACATATAATGAAAGCTCTAAAAGTTACAACATGATAATCATGAGCTAACAAAAACCTGATGCCTCATAAAGTCCTGTATGCAGTGTCACATACTTGAGATGTGAGGATTTAATCATAAGTGGACTTGCTAGCCCCAGCTGCAGGGTAAAACAGGAGGACATCAGGAGGTGATGTCACTTTGAATTTGCTTGCATCCTCTTCCTGTTGTGAGTCAGTGACAAATATTAATGTTACGTAACGTGGCAAACATTAATATTAGTATGTGGACTTCAGATATCCCTGACTGTTGAGGCTGAAATCCTGTTGCCTGAAGTGTCTCCTTCAGTTAAACAAGCGTTTCTCAAATAGTGGGGTGCACCCGCCTAGGGTGGTGTGGTGCAATGTCAGGGGGGGGGGGGGGCGCATGCACATAGAAAGATGAAACAAAAAACAGATTACTCGGGCAGCAAATGGGATAAAAATTAGATGATGACCTTGAGAAAGGATGCTCATGGTCAAATTTCAACTTTTATACACTCAGGAACCGGATAAGATAGAAAGACAAGGGAGAAGGCCAGTGTGAGTAAGACCATAGATCAAAGCTAGTACTTTGATTTACCTGTGTACTAGCTTTGATCTATGGTCTTACTCACACTGGCCTTCTCCATATGTACTAGTCTATGTACTAGTCAGGTACTACTTTTAGGGTACGCTGACCTACCCTGAAAGTAGGTCAGGGTAAGTTGCGGGTAGCTGCAGTCTCTGACTGCCTTGTTCTTTTTAGTTTTCTTTAATGTTAATAAGGATACAATGTTATGCAGGGTGTACTTAACTATTTTATAGACGGTTGATATTATAGTAGCGGCAGACAGTGGGGGGGGGGATTGTTGTCTTATTGCTAGATGTGGTCGCAGCAGAAAATAATTGAGAAGCCCTGAGTTAAACCAACACTGTTTGCCTCATGATCAGCTTAAAGGATGTCCTCTTCTAAAGCCAAAAATAGGAATTCATTATTAGGTTCAAAAACATCAAATATTGTCCGACAGGAAATTTACAGAGAAGAGCTTGTAATCTGTTTCATCATTTCCAAGTTCCACTTAACTTGATAAAGAACCTTTATTGATATTAACCCTAACCCTTCTTTGTTATGAGCAACAGTTACTGGTGGGTCTTTTCATGCACAGGCTGTCTAGTCCGTAAATATCCACAAAAGGCTCTGCAAAGATTCAGTGTGAGATGGTAGCATCCTGCAGGGAAGTGAAATAAGCACGTGTATTTTTTTGTCCACCTGTGTGAATTAATTAATTAATTTTTTTGTGTGAAAATTGTTCAGAAACCTCACTTCACAAATACCTGCTCTTGTATGTTACAAAATATCAATAATGTGTAAACACATGAACTTTAAACTGAAAGGTCTTATAAAGGAGAAGTTTCTGCTTCGAAGAGTCAGGGGGAGAGAAAGAAGTCAAAGAAAGCAACAAAAATTCTGATCTCACCTCCCTGCATCTCATTCTCGTCAGTCTGTAAATGAGGAATGCTGTTTTCGGTTAACACAGACACATTTCTTTGCAGTAATGAATGTTTGCATTGAATTATCTGTATGAAGATCTCGGCTGTAACAACTCTCTTCTGTGTTTTGGGTAAACAGAGGAGTGCGTGACACGGCCAGGCCAGCGAGAGCAGGCGGAAGCTGTGATGCTAGCGTGCCGCTACCTCCCTCCTTCCTTCCTCTCGGCTCCTGGTCAGAGGGTGGGAATGCTGGCGGACGCCGCCCGCACCCTGGAGAAACTGGGAGACAAAAGGACCCTACAGGATTGCCAGCAAATGATCATCAAGCTGGGCAGCGGCACCACGGTTACCAACAGCTAAAGAAGAGGGTTGGGAGGGGGAGGGTCTGAGAGCCATGCATGGACATAGTAAATAGAAACATCGCTGACAAACAAAAACACACAGAGAAGAAACACCATTCAAACCAACCATATGGCATTTTTAGTGCAGCTACTGACTTGATTTGTTGATCTACGTAGATTTATCTCATCTTTATCTGTCAGGATTTTCTTCGTGCATTGTTCCCCTTCCACCTCCCCCCCCATCCCCCCCATCTCACATCAGGAGGCAGAGAATTCACGCTCTTATCACCGTGGATCATTCCCACAATATGAGAATCATTTTCACCAACAAGCAACCACACTGCAGTACCACGCTTTGTCCACTAAGAGGCGCCATCACAGTTCAGACCGTGGCGCGTTAGAGCCGCTTCCTTTGCTTGTAGTCAGCGTAGCTCCACCACTAAACCTTTTTCACAGAGACGCTCCTTCTTCAGGCAGGAAACTCTCAGTGGATAGGAGCAGTGAGCCAATCTGATTGGCTGTAGAGTGAGGCGTCGCTGATGAGCGACCAAACTGATTGGACAGACTGTGGGCTTGTTCAGTGGGAAACCACTCCTCGTGGTGTTAACGCTTGTATCTTGTTTCTCTGGTAATAGTCTGAGGCGAGGCGCCGTGAAAACTCTTGTGTCCGTCTGCACTCACCCTGTCAGGCCAATTTCAATGAAATGAGTAATAATATGGTTTATAGGGTTATTTTCCTAGAGTTTGCTCTTTTTGTTTTTGTTTATTTTGCTCTGTAAATATTTTTTAAATGTATTTATAATCTGTAAAAACTTTGATTTAAGCAGTATTTTTGCATAAACAAAGTGATAAATTATTTCCTGCCATTGAATCGATGGTAGCTTTCAACTGTGCCCCAATAATGTGGTTAATCGTAACACCATGTCTGTGACTGTCGGGTCCAGACAGTGTCAGGTCATTTTGCATCACATTGTCTGAATCAATTGACCTTTTGCGTTGTTGCACTGATGCAAATAAGAAATTGGTAACATCCAATTCTGTCGCCATTGACCGACAGGTCAAACTCAAACATGAACTTTCGACAACACATTTCACAATTTGCACAGACAGCTGTACGTTATTGGCCTTCAGTCAATCATCTGGATTTCCCTTGTAGCTCCTACACAGAACAATAAGTCTCTCCTTTCAGTCATTTTCGTATCATGTTCCTAAAGAATCATCTCTTAATATGTAAGTTTATTTTATTCCAGGATGGTTAAGATGTTTAAAAAAAAGAGCCTAAAGTGTCACTAATTGTCAAAGACTGAAAGATGGATCGAGTTAGACGAGTAGCAGTTTTTTCAAGGTATTATTTGTGTCAGACTAATCAATATTTTGTCTTTATTGCTTTGTTTTCATTCTGATATGATGTAAATATTAAAGCATTTTGTAACAAACCATTTTTCCCATGGTGTTTTCTGTTTATTTAAGGTGTTTGATACCACATGATGAAGATGATGATAGTAAAATTAGTCTCCACAGATATTTTGCTTAATGGGTACTCCTATCCCTCCTATCCCAATTCCCAGACATTGTCATCAAGTTTTGGCTATACCTATGCTTTAGATTTGATATGTGAACAATAAATACATTTATTTTGAAGGAATCTATAGAATGACTTATGCATTATTAAATGCTGAACGTCTGCACATTTGTGAGGGAGAATGTGTTGATGTTGGTGCATACTCAGTGAAGACAAGGAGAAGCCATTGGTCATAGCAGCATTTAAAGGTGCTGGTATATTTAACATTGGCGTTACAAAAAACATTTCCGACAAAGTGATGCTGTGTCGATTCCAAACAAAAACATGAAAATCAATAAAACGGCATGCTCCAACTCAGGACCAGTGACATTCCCAAAAAAGTTTGTTATATTTTCATCAATGGATTCTTTTAATAACATTTTATAAGCAATAACATATTCCATTTTATAGAAAATAAACATCTCTAGCAAATACTATACACAATTATATTAGTACATCACATCTTACATTTAAACAGCATCAAAGACTTATATACACCATTAAATAATGAGCTTCATAAAAGAGAGAGTTTGGTGTGGCATTTTTTGCACTTTCTTTTATGCTCTAATACTTAAATATTTCCCAGTGCTTTGACTGACACCCTCTACAGGGCGCTGTTACATAGCATATAAGAGTGTAAGAAGCTACATCTGGGATACACAAACGTACTGGTGTGATGTGAAATCTAAGACGAGTGTGAATCTTTCTGTGCGACTGTGGTAGGTGAAGTATTCATACTTCAATGGTGATGTTAACAATAACACGTCTGAACTGTACATAGACATGAGGTGACATGACCTGACTCCCAGTTGGAGCCCTGATCCCACAACCCGTCAAATGATGGCGGTGCTTACTGTACACACTGTTGAAATGGAGTAACGCTCTAATACAGAGTTCTATTTTTCTTTTTCATATTTTTTTTTTAAATTCTGGAGTAACACAAAAGCCTGACGTATACCAAGGATGACGCAAGGATGTTTAGTCATAATGCACATCAAAATACATCTCCGAGGATAAGAGCATTATATTAAAATACTGCATCCATATTTTCTTAACTCTTCGATATTGGAATACTTAGAACGTGTGAAGCACGTTGTCATGTACAGGTTCCTTTTTTTTTTTTGTTTCACCTTTGTTTTAAACAGACACACATTGAGATAGTACATCCACCGGTGGGCTGCTGCTGTCATCACGCCTGACATCTTCAATCGCAAGACGAGCGATTTTACTCGCTTGTGCACAAACACGCTGATGAGGTGGCTTGGAGAATGACGACTCTATTGTTAAGTCACACACACACACACACATACACACACACACACATGTGCACGGCATACACCCCTCTTGGCTCACAAACAAGGTGGCCAGAGAGAGACGCTCCTGTCCAATCAGTATCCACCAGGTGTCTGAATACGATAGCAACCCATCCGAAGGCAGAAAACACACACCATCCTCGCTCTGCATTTCAAACAGCCCCCCATGTGCACCAGGCCCTAGGCACACCGTCTCTAAATCCCCCTCTATCCTTCTGTTAAACACTGCCGCTGCCTTCCGCTGAGGGGCTCAGTGGAGAGAGTACATTTCCAGGCTGGGTTCAGGGAGCCCCCTGTTCTCTGGGGAGCCATTTCCCAGGATTTGTATGTCTCCCAGCTCCACCTCGGCACAGCCGTTTGCTCCCCTCCAGCCCCCCACTGGCTGATGAGCCCGTCTGTCACCAAGTCATCACTGTGATCTTGTTTTTAGGTGACCGCTTAGGACGGCATTTTTATGCCTGCTTGCTGGATTGCTGATGCCTGACTGGCTGAAATGTGTTGTTGTTGTTGGATGTGGTTTACTGGAATATCTTACAGGTCCTGTAGAAAAAGCAAAAGGAGACGAACATAAATGTTAAGATACAAGAAATGAAGAAAGTCTTTCTAGGTCCTCCCCCTAAGACGAGTCGATTGGGCCTTGCATTCACAGCACACGCTTTGCTCGGATGAGATTTCCTGTGATTTATAAGCCTTTATGTTCTGCTCGACTGCCTTTATGTTCAGGCATAGCGGAGGTGCCTTCCTGTGCAGGTGGGCCGCAGGCAGCACACGTGCTCTACATGCGTCTTTGTGAGCGTGCATGGGTGTTTCTGTAGACGTGAAAAGGAGATCTGGCTGCAGCGTGCAGGAGTCGAGAGATGGATGCAGCTGGCCCGTTAACCAGCTCCAACGTGAAAGACACAGCAGGAACGCCCAGTAATTGCGCTGGTACGGTGTTGGTGTGGTGGAGCACGTTCTTTCCCCTTATCCTCCTCTGCAGAGTATCTCTTGCTCTCCCTGTCTTTCTCTCTGAACCACCAGTTCCCCAATCCTTACGGCCTAGACTCAGACCAGCAGCTTTGCTCTTTGCTCTCTTATCGTTCCCAAATGTTCTCTCATTCTTCCTGTCATTCTCTTTTGAAGTAAAACCCTCCCATCCCTCGTACCCTATCTTCGTCTTTCTCCCAGGAGTAATTCTCATTCTTTCACACCTGAAATCACCTGTTTTTCGCCATTTCTCCATCATGAAAACGTCTCTACCTTTTTGCTGCCCTTTTTCTCTTTACATCTCTCCCTTTCATTCCGGTACTCTTTGATTAACTGCCCGCATTTGCCTTTTGTTTCCTCAGCTACAGCACAGAACAGTTATCCACCTGTCTCTCTGCTCTCTCTCTATATGTGTGTGTGTGTGAGAGAGTTTACAGGTTAACCTGTTAATGAAACGCACACTAAGTCCAACCACTTAATGCAGCATGTGTGGAATTCCATTGATATGCAGGTTTCATTACCTTGAAGGCAATAAACACACTCAGAGGGACCCATGGGCAGGACGGTTGTGTTGCCCGTATACGCAAGTGTGTTCGCATGTCTCTGCTTTTCACTTTGATTAGGCTGCTCAGCGTAAATTGGCACAGCACAGTCCCACACACACACAGACCTTCAGATCCTTCAGCTGATGACAGCTCTGCCTCAGCCTGCTAACAACACTCCCTCTCTGTCTTGCTCTCTGTTTCTCCTACTCTATTTCTGCCGCTCAGACGTGGGAGTCGAGGTGAAGAGGAGTAGAGAGGAGATGAGAGAGAGAGAGAGAGGGAGGAAGGGATGAGGAGGGATGAAAGGAGGACGACTGAAAATGGAAAGGAGAACTCGTAGGAGATGAGAGGTGAACGCGGTGAGAGACGGAGCGGGAGCTGGAACAGCAGGGACGCGGGGGATGCGGGGAAATGATTGGAACGGGAGAATAGAGGAGACGAAGGGAGAGGGTAAGAGGGAGAAAGGGAGGAAAGGAGGAAAGAGCTGGTGAGGATAAGCAGCCAGTGATGCTGGGTGGGGTGTTTTGATCAACAGCCAGCTTTTCATCCTTGTCAGAGAACAGGAGAGGGGGAGGGAAGGAGAGGAGGAGGGAAGGAGAGAGGGAGGCGACTGCCACGGCTGCCTCAAACCGCCGCTGCACCCCCCCCCCCCGCTGAATGTCAGCATCTCTCCCTCGATGCTCCCTCTTTCTGCGTATGACCTTCCCCTCTGTGCTGCAGTGCACACGCATGGCCACTAGGTGGAGCACGTCTGAAAGGAGAGCTGCCTGGAGTGAACTATTGACATAATAACAGTGAAAACGTCATCATTGCAGTGGCTGCAGTCAAAACAATCTGCTGAGTGACACTTTTGCAGAAAGGCACAGAAGTAAGTGTTTTCCCAGTTAATGAGAGCTGATGGGGCTTTAGCTCTCCAAGGTACAAATGATGGCCACATGTAGATTTCACAGAATATCAATAAGCCAGAGATGAGATCTGGGCCTCCATTGGCTCTATATTGCCATGGTAAATTGAACAGGCCTTGTGTTTTCTCCTTTAATTCTTTTAACTTTTTTAATCTGCATTCACCTCCAGTCTTTCTCCTGTGTGTGAATCAATGTCAGTGTGGTGTAGAAATTTGGTGTCACCCTGCAGAAGTCAGGTGAAACAAGACTTGAACAAGGAATGATATGCATGTATTTGCGGGAAGCCATTCATTTTCCTACCTCGTGTTTAGGACATTTGATAGAGAAGTCGTCCTCATGGAATGTGCAGCCTTGGTAGGAGGAGAGAAAAATTTGACTATGAGAAATATTGTCACAGATAATCAATAAGAATAAATGAGATAAATAGCATCAGGTGAATACGACGAACAACAAGAGGTTCATTTGAAATAAGGTAGGGTTAAAATGAAAAATAACCAAGAAAGAGGGAGAGAGAGACAGACAGAGAGGGAGGTAGAGAGAGCGAGAGAGAGAGAGAGAGAGAGAGAGAGAGAGAGAGAGAGAGAGAGAGAGAGACAGGTTGAGAGAGAGAGTGTGAAGAGACTGAGTGGATGAGTTGTGATGCAGGCAGGCAGTCAGTCAGATATGGCGGCTGCACTCAGCAGGATTAAAAAGGGCCTTGCTCTGCTCCCTGTGCTGGCGAGGCAGACATGGCAGGCTTTCTAATCCTCACACTGTACTTCCTTTGCATGAGGTAATGTAAGGGAAAGCCAAACAACACATGTGCTGATGCTCACTTGTATTGACAACAACCACAAGGTAAACACACACAATCACTGAAGGGCACATGTATAGGAAATGTGACTAAGATACAAGAAAGCTTTCGGGAGGGAAGCCGCACGACGCAAGAAAAAAAACACACATTCACTCTCCCGACAGCAGAATGGATGGACAGAACCACAGGGGTTGTGTTCGATAATACACACATACAAACCTTCACACCTTTATCTCACACCCCTCTCCCTCTTGCCCACTCCAGGGTCCCACTTTCCTCTCATCAGCCCCTTCATACAAAGCTCCTTCCTTTCCTCTTTCATTCTGCCCTAACACTCCACACATCTCCTTGTGCTCAATATCGTTGATGTATTTTTCTTCTCTCATCTACTTTCCGTCTCCTCTCTTTCTTCTCTCTATTTGAATTTTCTGCTTTTTCCCCTCGCCTGCCTCCCTATTGCCCTCTAAATGCACACACAATTTCCCATTCCCAATTTGCCTCCTACTCCCCCCTCTTTTTTGCTGACTTTCCTTCCCTCTTTGTCCTTCACTGCTCTACCACTGTCTTGCTGTGGTCTCTTACCTATCTCTTTGGCGCAGACATAGTGGTATTTATGAGAGCAGCCTCTCCAACAGCAGCTGAGGGACGCCCCAACAATCTGGCACTTGTAGCAGCTCTGGGGTTAGTCAGACAGACGGACATATGGACAGAGATCAATAAGAAAAAAGTTGAGAAGAAAAAGAGGAAACATAGGTGAAAGCAAACAGCAATCTCAAAAAGTGATGCACAAATTATGAGCATTGCTGTACATAGCATGTCATTTCAGATTAGTAAAAAAAAAGAAAGTGTTTAGAATTGGTTGCATACCGTTTGGACTGACTTGTTAGCAGCCTCCTGTAGTCCGTATAGCCTCCCAGCCACCATAATTATCCCCTTGGTCCAGATGGCACAGTTTTCATGTGCCCAGTGCTCCTTAGCTTCCGCCTTGACTTGCAGCTTTTGCAACATGCTCTCACTGCCTTCTGCATCATTTGAGGGCCCCACACTGGTGGTCTGGAGCTGTTTTATCCTCCTAAACCTCTCTCGTAGGGTTACTCTTCGTGGACCACCCTCCTGACCTACTCTGTCTGCTCTTTCTGCCCGTCGGTAGTGCCAATGATGGCACTTGCTATTGTTGCCCTCCTGAGAGGGAGTGTCTGTATTGGTCTCCTCTTCTGTACTTTCCTGGCTCTCCTTTTTTGAACAATTGCCTGGTTCTTCGCTGCTGCTGCTTTCTTCGGTCTTCTCTGAAACTTCTCCGATGGACCCTGTGCGCTTGATGGTCAAAATTTTCCGTGGAATACCGTCCTCTGTGTAGTACGGTCCACACAAATCACCCAGGTCTCTGTAGTTTGCTGGCTTTCCACACAGGCTACACAAAATACACCTGTCAATTAGGGTTGTGTTTACCATAGGTCCCTGTAGCATTGCCGCTGTGTGTGGGACTCCCTTTGCAACTGTGAAAGGATTCCTCATTCTCAGTATGCCCTTTTTTCTCCGCCTCTGAAATATTACAGCATCCTCAGGCTTGTTTACTACAGCACACCAAGAAGAAAAGTCTCTGGAGTTGTTGATCCGTACATATGGACAAAAAGAGAGTTTAGAATTTTGATGGACTATTCTGCGCCTGATTCTTTTCACAGAAAAGGTCTCAGATTGTTTATCTGATATGGACACTACAGGACCCACAATACTTCCTCTTGTTTTCTCTAATTCTATTTCTTCTCCTTCCTTGCATTCTATTTCCTCTTTTTCTCTTTCCTCCTTTTTGGCCACTTCACTTCCTGCGGCCCTCACTACTGCTTCAATAACTTCAATGGCATCTTTCATTCCAGGTTTTGGCCCAGGTTTCTTGTGGACCTTCAGCGGTTTGCCAGGGATGGTATCTAATGACACTTTTCCACGTTTCCCCTTTATCGGATTTGCTGGTTTTCTGCCTCTCCTAGGTTTCTGGATGAGCTCACTGCTGATAGTCTGGGGGGCTTTAGTGATTTCATCTTGGCTGATTGGCAGAGGTGCTGTGGACTCCATGATGGTTTTCTTCTCTTCTTCTTCCTGTTGTTGTTGCACTATTTCAATATCTGTCTGCTCAACTGTCTCTGCCTCTTCAGGAGATGCTTGGCCTTTTCTCTTCTTCCTTCTCTGCTTTAGATGCATTTCATGGTTGTTTTTAATGGCCCTCTGTTTGGCTAGCCTTGGTGTTGTAACTATGAGACTCCCTGCTTCCAAGGCTACTACTGAGGCATCTGTACTCTCCACCATGGCCCACCTTTTCCTTTTAGTTCTGGTTGACTTAGAGTCAGCAGATGATACATTTTCTGAGCCATCTTGCGTTGACTGTCCAGGAGTCCCAACTCCTTCTGAGATCTCCATTGAGCTCCAAAACTTGTCAGCTCCAATATCCTGTTGTGTCCCTTGTTTAATGTTTCCATGTTTTGCCTCGTTATTTAAACTCTCTTCTTCCACCCCTTGTCTCAGCTCCTCGGGAAATGACAACTTCTGATTCCCCTCACACTTTTCTATTTCTTGTGCTATCTCCTCTTTCCTCTGTTGCTTCACTCCTTCTTGTCGAGATTGTATGGTTTTTACATCTCCCTCCATCAATTCAGTATTATTACCTGGCATTGATGTATCACCATCCTTCAAGACATGCTGAGATAATGCTTTCATCGTCACATCATCACTTAGATTGTTGTCTGTCTGAGGAATTGGGAGGTGTTTCTTAGAACCAGGAGATGTTATTTTTTGCACCATGGCCTCATATTTTTGTCCTCTGCCTTTGCGTGGGGGGAGAACTTTTGTTTTAGTAGGGCACTGAGGGGACACTGCAGGCATATCAATAATGACTTCAGTTTCACAGATGTTGGGAATGGTGTCTTTGGGCACAGAAGTGAACACTGAGACTTTTTTGGGTGGCCCTCGCTTTCTTTTGGGGCCCCGGATACCCTTCTCTTTTGGTGTCACAACAACGTCTTCCAGCAGGGGACTTTGGGGTGTTAAAGGTCTTAATTTTGGCTTTGGACCCCTCTTTTTCTTTACTAGAGTTTTGGATTGTTCTGAGCTAGGTTTTCTTTTCAGTGAAACTGATGTCTTTTTCACAGATTGTTCAGTTGGTACTGGTGAGACATGAAGTACAGGTGAGTCTGCCAGAACAGGAGGTAAAGATTGATCCATTGTGACAGACATCTCTGTATTTGGAGAAATGTCACTTTCTTTAATTTCTGTTAGTGTCTGAGGAAGAACATATTCCTCTAATATTTTTTCTTTTTCTTTCAACAGCTTTTCTTGAGAGGGTTTTCTGGATCTCAAAATCATGTTGTTACTCTCTTTCTCTGGTGCTTTTACCTCGACGTTTACTTGTTCAGCTTGGCTTACTGGTTTTACATCTTGAATTTCTTGTGATACTTCAACTTTCAGGCTCTTCTTGCCCTTGCTCTGCAATCCTGTTGAAGACTGACTGATTTCTTCTTGTTTTACCACCTTTGCAACCTTTGCTTTAGAAACTGAACCTTTGGGACGACCCACTGGGGCCTTGATGGGTGCAATGTCAACAGAAGGTGAAATATCTGCACACTTGAGTCCATGCTTAGATCCTGGCTTTGGACTTTGTTTTATAGGTGATTTAGGATGTGGTTTTACTCCAGGTTTTGGTCCAGGTTTTGGACCAGGTTTTGATCCTGATTTGGGTCCTGGTTTACGCTTTATAGGAATCTCTGGAGTTTTTGGTGGGACCTCTGGGTCATTTGAGACAGGTTTTAGTGCCAGTTTTGGTCCAGGTTTGGGTCCAGGTCTTAAACCAGACTTTGGTCCAGGCCTTAGTCCAGGTTTAGGACCAGATTTTGAACCTGGCTTTACTCCTGGCTTTTGTACTGGTCTTATTCCAGACTTTGAACCTGGTTTTGGGCCCGGTTTTCTCTTCTCGTGAGGTTCAACTTTGGGCGGCAGGTCTGGTGCATTGAATGAGCGAGTGCACATTCTCGAACGAAAACCATCAGTTAGAATTTTTGGAGTCTGGCTCACAATAGATTCTTGATGAGTAAGGTCCATTTGATCTGAGAATAGCAAGGTTTTGCTTGGGGGCATGCAGGTTTTCTCTAGAGGAGAAGGAGTTCCTTCTTCTTCCTTTTCCCCCTCCTGCTCCAAGCTTGGCAGTCGCCTTATTCCCACACCTGATTGCATGATTCTTCTTCTGCCCCTTGTGTGCTTACGTCCAAATACCCTCGGCTGAGCAGACGGGGCCACAGGCTCTGGTTTAGCCAAGGGGGTAACAGCGCTAGCACAGCTGATGCCTGGTTCCATGTCCTCATCACCTTTTTTTGGAGAGGGTGGAGTGTCTGCCCAGGAGGGGGCTGAAGGAAGGATTGACTTCCCTGGAAGCTGAGGAGAGTCTGGCTCCAACACTTTAGCTTCACTGTGATCAATGTGATCTCTGGCTGGAGCTGGGGGTGTCACCTTATCATTTAGAGCTGAGAAGACTGGCAGAGCTGATTGAGGTTGAGGAGCAGTGTCTCCAATGGCAGACTCTCTTGCAGAAACACCCACAGCTGTTGCATTTGGATGAACAGGTGTTCCTATAGACTCATTACTTATGTGAAGCTCAGTAAACTCACGGTGACTCTCTGTCCTGCTGCAGAGATCTCCAGGTGGCCTCTCTGGCACATCCCTATTATTCACATGCTCCTCAGTTGAGGACTGACTCATTGTCTCCTCCTGTCCCATTTCCTCATCAACCTCTGCAGACAATGGAGGGGTTAGAGAATGCATTTGCTTCTGTATTTCATCCTTTTCCTCATCATCAGCTTCCTCCTCTACCTCTGCATCCTCTTCATTATCTTCATCTTTACTCTCTTTCTTGTCTAAGATTCCCTCATCAATGACCTCAATGTGGGGGGTTGGAGAGGTGTTCTCAGAGCTGTCCTCCTTCTCTGTTGAATACTGATCTTGTTCAAGGTCACCCCTCGAAATAAAAGGCAATGTTTTCACAGAACTCTCAGAAGCAGTAGGGGACTCAGATTTGAATGCCTCTGATTTTATCTCTTGGCCAAATCCTTCCTTCTGGCTAGAGTCAGAGAGAGTTGCTGGGGACTGGTCAACTGAGTCTCTTGCACTGGGGTCATATTTGCTCTGGACATCTTGGTACATGCTGTCTTTGTAGCAATAGGTTTTTTCTATTACCCTTTTGTTTACTTTACTGTAGAAAGTTGGGCATTTCTCTTCATCTGACCATTTCTCCAGATTCTCTGGAGATTTAGTTGTGTGTGAATCTCTCTCATGTTTGGGGTTTCTTTCTGTCTTTAATTCTCCTTTGTCAGCCTGTTTTTCCGTCCATGCTGATTCCTCAAAATTTTCTTTGACAGACTCATCAATATGCTGAATATCCGAAGGTGAGTCCCTTTCTTGTTTCAAAGGGATGGAGATTGTAATGCTTGTTGGAGACCTCTCATCACAAATGCTCTTTACTGGAGTACTCATTCCATCACCTCCCTGCCTTGACTGACATCGAACGGGGTCAGGAGTTAGGTTGTGCAGACCTGAGTCCCCAGATCTTGTGGACATATCATCTGGAGATGTCATGGAACAGGAAGACACTGTATCCAGACTGAGTTGTATATTATTAGGGGCCTGTGCAGGACTTCTGTTCTGACCACAGTAGTAGTAGCTCCTTTCCAGTTGTTCATCACTACTGCTGGAGTAACCTCCCTCATGGAGCTCCATGGGCATTGGCTGGTGCTGTGGGGTAGAGTAAGGATCCTGCATGGGACCTCCACTGACACTACTACTACCACCATCTGGATATTGAGGACTTTTGTACTCCTCGCCTTTTTTGGAGGACGCTCCACTTCCAACACTGCTGTTGCTCCCTCCACTATTTCGCTTACTGGCTTTCTTACTGGCCACCAGGGCTTCTGACAGCAGCAACTGCTGGACATTATTAGAGATGTTCTCTACCTGAGAAGTGAGGGCATTCAGGCTCCATAAACTGGGGTTTGACAACAGCTTCTCTGAGAAGCGTTCTTTCATGGTGAGGACGTGTGGCGTGGAAGTATAATTGTGAGGTGCTGGAAGCGGTACACTGGGTGAAGGGTGTGAGCGTGGGGGCATCAACATGGTACTGGAACTGGATTGCTCCTGCATACCAGCTGAAGATGAAGAAGAAGAGGAGGCAGCCCCAGGGGTCATTGGTGGTTGACCATATTGGAATGACTCTGGATTAGTCATTAGTGGTGAAGGGGTAGAACTGTATGAGGGGGAGCGCCCTACAGACCGAGCAGGAGAATGGCTTGAGGAAGGACTACAAGTCTGATAATACTGTTCTGGTGATCTGACAGACAACTCTGAAAGACAGTAACTTTGTTGGGGTTGACTGTAGTGTTGGTATTTAGAGTGAGGCTCCTGGGGGTTGGTCATGGCCTGTAAATGGGGCTGCTGCTCATAACCTCTTGAGGAGGGCTGCTGGTAGCTGTAACTGTTCTGGGTTGATCTGTAAACCCCCTGCTTCAAAGTGCTGTGGCTGCTCATTTGTCTGCCATACTGTGAATTGGGGGGAATGTTGTAACCCTTATAACAGTGGGGAAGAGGGCTCATCTTTTCCATGTATGACGACGGAGAGGCTGAATGCTGGGGGTAATGCAGGTGGCTTTGGGGGTACATGAGAGGAGAGGGGGCAGGATTAGGTGGATGGGTTTGGTGAAGGGGGCTGTTGTATGCAGGGGTGGAGGGTTGGTGGCATTGAGACTGAGAGTGACCCAGAATATTCTGGTCCAAGTACTGGGAGGAGCCAGTTGCTGGGGTACCACTGGCCTCAATACGTCCTACAATGTCCTGCTCATACTGTCCTAACTGCGCTGGTTCCTCCCATTTTTGTTGGAGGTGACCCTCACTAATATACTGCGCTGAGTAATTTCCAGGGCCCATGTGGTTACCATAGCCCCCAGGACCCTGTAGGTGCTGACTGGGGTTCGGTGGGGGCACTTTGCTTCCTCTGTAGGATTTCTTTGCCTGTGATGGTGCTGGGCTCCCATTTCCATTACTATTCCCTCCACTATTGCCTACATAACCAGGAAATGCTTGCTGGGTGTAACAGTCCTTGGGTCCTGGTCCAGTTCCCGGTCCCCCAGCCGTAGACATGTTTGTTGGATTTGTTAGTGGATGAGCCTCATAACCTGACCTGGTATGCCCTGGGCCTGGGCCTGGATGTGGACCAGGACCTGGATGTGGGTGCTGAGGGTGGGGATGATGTGGAAGTTGGCGGTAGGTTTCCAGGCGGGATAATTCATGGGGCTCCTGCTGGTAGCAGGGTTGGTTGTTGTGGTAACCACCACTGCGCTCACGGAAGGACTGCATATCTCTCTGGGTCTGTAGCCAGAGGAGGAAGGGGGAGGTGAGAAGAGAAGGGGGGAGGGGGGATAGTGGCTCTGAAGGCAGGGGAAGAAGGGGAAATGAAAGAAAAGAGAGAAATTCTGAGCGTTAGTGTCGGTTGAAAGCATGGCTTATCTACTCTGTGTCCTCCTCTCATATTTAAACAATAATTCTCACTTAACATTCACTTGTACTCAAAACAACTGCAAGAATTATGGACGATGATATTCAGTAGAGCCAGTCACATAAACATTCAAACGCATAGATGTAGATTTCTCTCCCAAATACAGATTCAATTCTTTGGTATAATTGGATTTCTCAACAATAACTGGTGTCTATTGTAAATTGCTCACTACATTAATATTTGTTTTCTATTGTTGTCTGAATTTGAACAGGCCCCCAGCATCTGTCTTAGTCTGTCAAGATGGAGCGACACGTTCTGACAGAGATAACGGAAAAGGACAAAGAGTGGTTTATGGGAACTTAATGAACCATCAGCATTCAACTAAACAGACAACAGTTGTGCACCTGTGTATGTCTGAATATGTAGTGGTGCATTGTTGAGGTCATTTAATATAGTGAAAGACTCCAGTCTCTGGCAATACGATGGTTTGAGGAGAACGTCCACATTGGGTTCCATCACCAGTGCTAAGTGTAAATTCAGCTCACAGAGACTCTGTGGCTATTAGGCTTTCAACAGATTCTGTATGATGCAATATTCAGAATTGCTCTTGCTCAAACGTGATCCTCAATATTACCCCCTTTTTTCTAAGCACTCCAAGATATTGCAATATATTACCTAAACAAACAAAGTAAACAATATGTTCTGGTTTGTCTTTGATTCATTAAAGGTTCAGCTGAGCCCTACTTTTCTTCTTCTCTCTTCCCTTTTTTTTCCTGCACAGATGCAAACTCCAATTTCCTCTGAGGGGAAGTGAGAAGCGTTATGGTGTGTGTATTTGTGTGTGAGTGTGTGTGCTTTCAGCACACCAGTAGGGGTGTCATAGACTGTTTACGTGCTTTGTGCTTGGTGTGTTTGTTCCAGGATGTGAGTTCACCTGACAATATTTGTTTGTAATCTTTTGCGTTCCTATGTGTGTGTGTGTGTGTGTGTGTGTGTGTGTGTGTGTGTGTGTGTGTGTGTGTGTGTGTGTGTGTGTGTGTGTGTGTGAGAATATGGGTGTGTTTATGTATTCATACAAAAGAAAAAAGAAGGGAGGAGGGATGGAAAGTGCTCCAGCTCTATAAAAGGAACAGAGTCACCTGGAGACAGTGCGATGAATGTGTGTGTGTGTGTGTGTGTGTGTGTGTGTGTGTGTGTGTGTGTGTGTGTGTGTGTGTGTGTGCGTGTCAGCTAGTTCTAGCACAACATCCCGGCATTCAACTCGCCCCAGGGACAGCAGTGCATCCCACCAGACACACAGTAGCATTATTCATCTTTGAAACACACGGTTTGCATTTGTGTGTGTGTGTTTGTGTGTGTGTGTGTGTGTGTGTGTGTGTGTGTGTGTGTGTGTGTGTGTGTGTGTGTGTGTGTGTGTGTGTGCCCATGCAAACCAGTGTGTGAATATTGTATATCTTCAATCTTGTGTGTACATGACTAAATGTGTTTCTTAATGAGTGTGGGTCTGTTTATGTTTAAGGATGCTATTCCATATCTTCTGACTGTCCTTTAAATACCTGTATACACTGGGGGTACACAGTTTGTGTCATCCACAATGGTACCTTAATAGTTGTAAAGATGGTGTGAGAGATGTTGAGTATGTCACTCTCTTTACAAAAAAACAAAGCATTCACTGGCTTGTACAGCCCAGCAGGGCTTGGATGGTATGGAACCATACATGGTCACTGCACCACAATGTTCAGTTTGCTTGGTGGAAAATGAGAGAATCAGGACACACCATAGAGGTACCACCAGAATCATTATCCATGATGTTAGACTTCATTACAAGAAGTAAATCATCCTCACCTCCACGGCAATGGTTTGAGTCTGAAATGGTGAACGCAGCTTGAAAGATTTTGTGTCGGCTACAACATCTACTTGTATCAACATCTGAACAAATCACCAAACCGAACATAAGGAAAGTCAAAAAGCTTTAGGAGACGGTTTTCCAGAACAGGCCTAAAGCAACCAGATACCAGCACAAAAACACACTCAGTAAACTTTGGTGTAACGATTTGGCAAACAGTTTCTTATGTCGACAGATGGGGAGACGCCACCAAGAACACTGCTGAAGACATGGCTCTGGCTTCAGTATTTTGTTTTAAAACAATACACATTTCCCTTAAACGTGTTTGAATTGATATTGCATCATGAATGATTGGATAAAAACACCCAGCTACAGTATTAGAATTTTACAAACATAGTTTAAAGAATGCTAAATATTGTCTAATGGTAATTAACATCTAAATCCCAGGAAATATTGATAAACTACTCTTCTGTCAATATCTAATGCCATGATACCCAGATATCCAAATAATTGCACACACACACACACACACACACACACACACACACACACACACACACACACACACACACACACACACACACACGCACACACATGGTTTCACCTGGAGACTCCCCCCTACCTTCCTGTCTCCACCGCCTGCAGCCTCACTCGGAGCGGTGTGTGTTTTCTTGTGTGTAAGGATGCTTGTTTACACACCGACCTAAATAAGACGCTTATAGGGGGACAAGCAGACCACGCTTGGAGAGGACGGGCCCAGGCCTGCGTTTTGGGGAATCCAGTGTTGTGATGCCATGTGTCGTCTGTGCATTTGTGTGTTCCTGTCACACACCGCTCTTCTCCCACAATAGCCTATTATGAAAATAATTAATTGGATTTTTCACTCTTTGTGTGTTTCACTAAAAACAAAGCAACCCTCTCCCAAATCAATTTACTCATCCTTCTGTCCTTTCTCCGCTAGCCAGACACATAATCGGACTCTACATTCTAATCATGTCTCCTCTGCACTTCCATGCTACACCTCCTCCTTCCTCTTCCAGCTCCCCCCCAGAGAGAGAGCTGGTGTGGCGGAGCCAGCTGACTGCTGCATGCGCGTATGAATGCGTCTCCTCATGTGGCTGCTCGCTGCCTCCGTAGGGGTCAGAAAGGACAGATGACTGAGATGGCTGCTGATCTGCCCACCTGTTTATCAGACACTGCCTCCTCTTGATGCTGCTTGAGCACAAAGAATGACTGATTGCTCACCGTCGCTGTCTTTTATTAACACACACACATGGACACACATACACACACACACTTTGCTCTTCTTTTTCACTGTTTCTGCTTGCGCTATGAGCATGCCTTCCTCTTCTTCGCCCTCTCATCTCCCTGTTTTCAACATGCATTTCCCTTATCACTCTTCAATCCGTGTCTCCGGGCCCGTGCTGCGACTGTCAGCGGAAGCAGCGATGGGAGGAAGGGGGAAACACCACAAGGTGCAGGGGGGGGGGGGTTCTGATGGGAGAACAGGAAGGGGGAGTGGGTTGAGATTGCAGGGAGCAAAGAGAGGGTGGGGGATGCGAACGGAGGCAAAGAGCAATAGAATGATAAGTTTGAAGAGGAGGGGGATGAGGAGAGGTGGACAGAGCAGGATGGATGATTTACTGAGTGGGCTTTACAGCTAGGCCTCCTGGGAAATACGAGCTGCCAATCACACGTGCGTGTGCACACATTATACTTAAACAAGTGCACTTGCACAATCATAGATTGTGTGCCATTTTACAGTCTGTTGGAATCCATTATTACCTAAATGCCTCATCTGAACGGACAAACATGAGGATTAACTTCATATTCTCTCAGGTAGATGCTCTTATATCCAGCCTCATGGGGTCCAAAGCCTGGGAATGGTCGAAGTGTTTGTGTGTGTGTTTCAGCTGGTTCTCAGACTGTAGAATGTGTCTGCCTGTAATAAAATGTTATCAGAGAGGAAGAAGAGGAGTAGGCAAGGAACGTAAGGGATCGGGGGGTGGGGGGTGAAGGAGGAGAGGAGGATGAATCTGATTGTTCCGCTGAGTTCATAAAGCTCAGAGCTGCGCTGGATGCAGTCCCCCTTCATTCGTTTTTTTTTTTTTTTATCTTCGCTCCCTGTCGCTCATCGCATCATCTTCAGAGGCAGCTTGAGATGAGATTTATCTCATCTGTCTGTCCAGACACACACACACACACACACACACACACACACACACACACACACACACACACACACACACACACACACACACACACACACACACACACACACACACACACACACACACACACACACACACACACACACACACTCACATGCAGAAGCCAACAGCTTTCTCATTCCATCAACTTCAGCTCAGAAGCTCCTTCGCTTCTAGTCTTTTTCTTGCTCGCTGGCTATCTGACACACACACACACACACACATGCAAATGCAAAAAATGCATGCACCAAGAGCCCCTGACACCACTCCGACACACACAGACACACAGACACACACACACACACACACACACACACACACACACACACGCCCGCGCGTGCATAGTCCTACAGAGTGGAAGGATGGAGCATCACCCTGTGTGTTTACCTCCCCAGTCACGCTGGTTAATTATGCATGCAGAGGCATTTTGCTGGAGAGGTGGAGCAGCCTGGGAGGAAATACACACAAAAACACACACACACACACACACACACACACACACACACACACACACACACACACACACACACACACACACACACACACACACACACACACACACACACACACACACACACACCACCACCACCACCACCACCAACACCAGGATTATTACTGGGCAACTTGGCAACATGTTCACCGTAGTTTGGTTAGCGTCTTCCACGAAGACCAAACCCTGCACTTAAAAAATACCCAAACAAACCATTTTGCCTGTTCTGCCACAAACATCAGAACACACACTCTTTTACAAGAGCACACACACACACACAAACACACAAACACACAAACACACAAACACACACACACACACACACACACACACACACACACACACACACACACACACACACACACACACACACACACACACACACACACACACACACACACATGCTCATTTCTAACCCATCTGCCTTTAACACCCAGTTTATCACAGCTTGTTCCAAAATAACACAGCAACCCTCCCCACCACTGCTCCTAATCAGCATGCTGCTATCTCACTCCTAATTAGAGCCCCTTCAGTACGGCACCACGATGCCTCCAACAATCACTCCGCTGATTGTCTGTCTGCATTGCCCCCTTTTTGATGGACGCTTCCTTTTCACTTGATAACAGCAGGTTTGTCTCTCTACAACCCAGACAACCACCCAACCAGTGAGACAGAGACACAGACAGATAGACAGATAGATAGACAGACATCTTCCCTGCCTCTCCCCTCCCCTCCTCCGTCTGCCTGTGCCACGTGGGTGGGTATCTACCCAAGGGAGCGGCTTTGTAGACGGAAGAAGCCAATATCTGCCCTGACATTTGTCAGTATTCCGTTGTCATGACACACAGCTGGAGGTCACCGGGGTCACTGGCAAGTCCCTATATTACAGGAAGAGACATTGAGGGGGTGGCGATCTGCCATTGATGCTCGCAGACAGAAGGACAGATCTGTCTTTAAGGCTGCAAGACAGGCAGCAAAAATATCTGTTTGGAGGGCTGACGGTGAGGGAGTCGTGCTTATATAAGCCTTTAATGAATATGAAAAATGCTGCCATAGGTTGCTTATTTCCAAAATAAATGCATTGATTCTCATCATATAATACTGTATTGGAAAATCACCAAAAGTGAAAAAAAAAATCCCCCAAATAAATAAAACCTGGAAGCTCTAATGTGTGATTTGTGAGGTCTGGAGGCCTTTTCTCTCCTCGCCATCCATCGTCTCCATTTGTTTTCTTATTTTCCTCTCTCAGTCCAACCTAATGTGCTACAGTGATATCACGGTTCAAAAACATCAAAAGACACTTCCAAAAAGTGTGTGAATGTGCAATCTCTTTGTTTCCCTTGATTAATTCCAGCGCTGTGTCTTTGTTGAAGTGAAACAGACTGTGCTTAAACAGCTCAATAGCATCTTAAAATCCGAGGAAACCGAGCCTTACCCTGGTCAATCTATTAGACCGCCATGAGTGAAGCCAGTTAATGTGGCGTGTGTGTGTGTTTCTCTCTCTCTGTGTGTGTGTGTGTGTTTCTCTCTCTCTCTCTATGTGTGTGTGTGTGTGTGTGTGTGTGTGTGTGTGTGTGTGTGTGTGTGTGTGTGTGTGTGTGTGTGTGTGAAGCGCACCTGTCTCATCTCCGGGGTTTAGGATGACTCATCGACATTCACAGGCACGACTGTCTATTTCGCCGCTGATAAAGATGACGCTTTGGACACAAATGTCTCCACGCAGACCACACACACTCTAGACAGACATTACTCAAACGCATAAACCTGGAAGAGCAAAAAAAAAGGAACGCTTGACGGGCAGAAGCACACACACACACACACACACACACACACACACTGCTGCAGCTTCAGCGTGAAAGAATAAATAAAGGTCAGGGAAGAGAGCGAGGCAGATGTGCCCTTCTGCGAGAGAGAGAGGGAGGCTATCTACTTTGCGGTTTAGGTTTTGAATCCCTATCAGCTCTTAACGCAAGAGGCCGAGGTGATGTTATCCTTTTATACCATAGAAATGACATCCTCTCTCTCTCTCTGTCCGAGATAAAAAAATGGAAAAAAATTCAGTTTATTAGGGAAACAGATGACCAAGTACGGACATGGATCTCTCCATCTCTCGCCTCTTTTTACCAGCATGCTCCTGATGCCCAATGACCTTTTCTGGGAGAAACAACTTCACGGTGTTCACAACAACAATGACCAAAAAAAAAAAAAACACCCAGGGCCTGCTGTCACCATGGCAACGGCAGAGCCACTCAATCATGTGAAAAAAAAAAATCCTTGGGCTTGAGCGTGGCGTGGTGAAAAAAATCAAACCGTAAACATAGGGAATACTCCCAGGGAGTCTTACGGTGAGTTTACTTCCAGGTGATTCACAAAACACAGACGTGTTCCTTTATGCATTTATTTGTGAAAGCTCACATGCTTGAAAAATCTAGAGCTGCATACGTTCTTGAAGCATATATGGACGCAGATTCATGTGCAAAAGAAAACACCCAAAACCAATTACAGATCAGTGAGGTACTAATGAAAAATTTTCAAAGAAAAAGACTGAGTTTTACTATGATCCAGATGAAATGAATGACATTGGGTCAGAGAGAAAGTGGAGTGAAATTAAAAACTGAAAATTGAAATCAGAGACGTGGTGTATTGTAATTTAATTTACGTTTTCTTTTTGGTGTTACATCCTGGGGGGGGGGGATCAATGTATGAATACCACAAACAGCTAAATTCCCTCAATTTATATGAATAGCTCTTTTATGCGGTCAATTGAGTTGATCATATTGTCCAATATAGAAACTGGAAAGGCAGGCTGGTGTATGTTCAGTGCCACAAAAACACAAGCTTTGATTTAAATGAGCTCCTTCAATATATATATCGCTTTATACGCCAAATCATTTCACCTTCATTGAACAACAAGCTAAAACATGAACATGAATGCCGCAAAAGGACAAATCCCGTAGACACGTTTCTTTGAAAAAGCTTTTTCTTCTTAACCAGTCTTCCAGCCGTGACCCAAAAATCAGTCAGCCCTGCCCTTCTCTGCTCCCCTGCACAATTCTCCTTTATCTATTTTTCCATCTATCTCTTCTCCCTGCCTGTCCTTCCATCTTTCAGCCCGGTCACCTCCAGCAGGCAGCTGCTGAGCGTTGCCCTTTGAAGGGCTAAACCTGGCTTTGTTTACATGGCAACGGCGCGACGAGAAGGGTGGAGACCTAGAGGGAGAGAGGGATGAGGAGGAGAAAATGCAAAGCACACATGCAATCAAGTGCACAAACACACACACAGACACACACATGCGCACGTACGCAACACACTCACGCATCAAATGGGTTCTGTTTTTTTTTTGTTTTTTTTCTGGAAGGCTGTTGTGGATGGTGATTGCTCATTACCCACTGTGTGTGTGTGTGTGTCTGTGTGTATACTGTATGTGCAAAGCGATGTTTGCGTGTTGGTAGTTGACGACAATCATGAATCATTTTCAGCTTGGGCAAGGATATGCTAATATGTGGCGGTCATACGTGCAAACATTTAGCAGCATTAGCATGAGCATGATGAAGGCTTTGATGAGGAAGCTTTACTGCTACCATACCCTGCAATGTGTGCATGTAAGTGTGTGTGTGTGTGTGTGTGTGTGTGTGTGTGTGTGTGTGTGTGTGTGTGTGTGTGTGTGTGTGTGTGTGTGTGTGTATGTGTGTGTGTGCTTCCAAGTCGAGGTCATTGGTAGACTCTAGCTAACCTTTCAGTGTCCAGAGGGAAGAAGACAGAGTAAGATGAAATGAGAGAGAGAGAGAGAGAGAGAGAGAGAGAGAGAGAGAGAGAGAGAGAGAGAGAGAGAGAGAGAGAGAGAGAGAGAGAGAGAGAGAGAGAGAGAGAGAGAGAGAGAGAAAGAGAGGGAGAGATGCTCTGTAGGTTCATTCTCTCGCAGAATTGATAAAAACTCTGTTATGCCTACACACTTCTTCCATATTTCAATCTCTCTCTTTCTTTCTCTCTCTCTCTCTCTCTCTCTCTCTCTCTCATTTATATACACAGGCACACCTACACACACACCTACACATACACACACACACACACATGCAGTGGAGTTGGGGGTTCTGTAAAGTGGGCCGCAGAGCTACTTAGTATTCCATCAGAATCCTCCAGTGAGGGAGGGGAGGCTGTGAAGCCAAGGATGCAGGAGGAAGATGGCACAAGACGAGGACAAAAGCACACCAATCGGAAGTGACGGTGTCCGGTCTGACTGCTTGATTTAAACATTTTCATAAAGCACACGGTGTGGTACCCCCCCCCCAACGACACCTCAGTGTTTGAGTTTCGGAAGCAGATGTGAGATTGCTCGTATCTCGCTGTGACCCATTTTGTTTTGGTCTGGCAAAGCACCTTCAGCACCTTCACGTCACACACACACACACACACACACACGCACGCACGCACGCACGCACGCACGCACACACACACACACACACACACACACACACACACACACACACACACACACACACACACACACACACACACACCTGCCCTTTCTGGGAATGAGGTGGAGCGCTCCACTGAAGCAGATGGGGTGTTGTTGGTGCAGGTTTGGTGTGACACCCCCGCTGGGATTAATGGTGTGCTCCACTCCCGTGCATTCGATCTCCTTGCTCATTTGCACATACACGCAAGCACACACACACACACACACACACACACACGCAAATGTACACAGATCTACTTTCTCTCCTACACACACGCTGATTTGCACCTGCTCCCCGACTCTGCTTCATCTAATTGATGATAGCATGTCACTCCTGCTGTCTACGTGTAGTAAACACACACGCACACACACACAAACACGCACACACACACACACACACACACACACACACACACACACACACACACACACACACACGCACACGCACGCACGCACACAAACACACACACACACACACACTCACACGCACACGCACACGCACACACACACACACTGAGAGAGGAGGAGTCAAAAGTACCAAATAGTGCCATTAAATAATCAACCCCAAGCTCTAACTGTAATTAAGCTCATCTATTTCTGAAGCGTGTTGCGTCATGTTTTAACATGTTAGCAGAGTGAATGAGACACATTCATCGTGTGAGCTCAGGTGTGACCCGATGAGGTTCATCCAGCAAACTCAGGTCCGGTTCCTCCAGGTCCGCCTCAAACGACACGGTCAGCACAGCGCTGTCCTGATTGGTTCTAAGGCAACAGTTGTCATCCAGGATTCAGCCACGGCTCACAATGATGCTCAAATGAAAGTAGAGCAGAATTAATGAGTGGTTTCAGTTAAAAGAGTTCATTTATAGATTATTCCTATTTTATTTTGAACCCTCATGTCCCTTCTTAGTATTTCACCTGCACAGTATTCATAAAGCACCTCACTGCAGGTAGTCCTGGGGTGGAGGCTTTGCCTGGTAAACTCTATGGTTCATGTCTGGTTACCCTATCCTCTCCAGTGACACCCCCCCCCCCCATCCTGGGTCTGGCTCCACGACTGAGCCCTTGTTTCCCTATTCTAAGCAAGGCCAGATAGCAGCTTTGTTTTAGATTCCTCTGGGGTTTAGCATCAGCATTGTCAGCTGTATTTACAAGACCTAAACACTGATGTCACCTTGACTGTTCTTCTTTCATACTTATTTGTTATTTGCAGAGGATGTTATTGTCTTCCAGGTTCCAAATCCTGGTTTAAACACTAAAAACGACAAGAATCTTCTTTATTGAACCTCAACCAAGCACAAATTTATGATACTTGGTTAGAAACATCTCAGTATTTGATGAGTAGTAATTTACCAAACTCTCTCATTGCCTTATAAAGAAAAGGAACAGCAGAAAAACCCTCAGAAAAACTGGCTCAGTTCTCTGTCGGGTTGGATCTTGCTGAGGGATTTGGATATTGTAAGAAAAAATATCTGAACATAATCCTGGTTTTATCAGAAATCAGTGTTGTCACATGGAGATGAGCACACAGACTGAGAGAAGGGGAAAGAATAGACACACACACACACACACACACACACACGCACGCATGCACGCACGCACGCACGCACAAACGGCACCCACCCACACCCACACCCACACATACACACACCACACACACACACACACACACACACACACACACACACACACACACACACACACACACACACACACACACACACACACACACACACACACACACACACACACACACACACACACACACACACACATTCTCCCTCTTCCTCTCTGTTACACTCTGTCCTTCATTGTCCTTCATACCCTTTACTTGTCCTGCTGTCACATTACAGCTTCTGGCAGTGCAGCATGTCTTCCTCCCGCTCTTGTGTGCTGTGTGTGTGTGTGTGTGTGTGTGTGTGTGTGTGTGTGTGTGTGTGTGTGTGTGTGTGTGTGTGTGTGTGTGTGTGTGTGTGTGTGTGTGTGTGTGTGTGTGTGTGGGTGTGACCTTGTTTGAGGTTAGACTGGAGCAGGCAGTTCTTTGGTCTGGCACATTGAACCCGTAGCCTCAAGGGCAAATTTGTAGTTGCTCTGAGCAGCCACAGATGTTGTCCTCTGCAGCTTGTGTGTCTGTGATTAACAGAATGTGTCTCTTTGCGTGCATCTGTGTCTATTTTACTGAGGAAAGAAATATATATTTTTAGTGACAGGAGATGGATATTTCCTGATTAAGACATTCTTTGACTTCAAACTGTTCTTGTAATCATTTCATATCAATATTGAGGAGGCCATATGTCTCTGTCTCTCTGTCTGTGTCTTTCTCTCCCTTTGTGTGTGCATGTGCATGTGTGTGTGTGTGAGTGTGGTTACATGCATGCAGACACACAAAGCTGTACCTATTTAGTTTTAACAACTCTCTAAGGTCTAGTTTTACCTGCTGGCAGCTTGCTGCAGGATTCACTTACAATCTCTAGAGAAAGTGCACTATGATCTAAGAAAAGGCCTGTGATGGTGCCATTAAAACAGAGCGTGCAGACAATGGCAGGTATAAACAGCAGGAGTACTTATTTCTGTGGTAATCATGTTTCAAGGTTTATACAGTTTCCTTAAAGTTGTGATAGATATAAACTGCAAAAATAATGGTGCCATGAGTTACCTGAGGCTAACGTCTGAGCCTTGTTTGTACCTAGCCTACATATTTGTTTGTATTATTTTGCAAATTAAAATAATTCAAAATATAACAAATTATGCAATAGATGTACATCTATCAACAGATGACATCGATACTGTGTTTTGTTCCTGTTATCTAAGAGACTAAGGAATACTCGATTGCAGACACAGACAGAGACAGACAGACGACCCCAAAAGGAGGCTCTCCACCTAATATTTGTGAGAATATGGCTAGAAGGAGTATAAAAGGGAAGATAGGAAGAAAGGGTATGTGAGAAAGGGAATATGGAAGATATGCAAAGAGCACAAAGAAAAGGTAAATTTGATATGTGAGAAGATGAAGGAGAAAAGACGGTGGGAGAGGGAGGAAGGAAGGTCAGAGGCGGGATCTGAAGAAGGGTTTACAAGAGAGGTGATAAAGTGAGGGGCACATCAAGGGAGCCGAGGAGGAAAAGAAGGGAGTTCCGAGGGGGGAGAAATGTAAAGAAAAAAGAGGAGAGGATGTCAGATAGAGGGCACAAAAGACAGGGAAAGGAAGGGTAGAATATTGAAGCTGTAGGACGGGTGGGAGGAGCACGGAGGTAAAAATGGAGAGATGCAGGGAGGAGAAGCGAAACAGAGATCATTACAGAAGGGCCGTGCTGCCTATTGATTTACGTTAGTGTCTTGAGCTGGTGAAATAACAGCGGTGCCGGGATGCAGACTCCCTTGTCATTAGCCAACACGGCTCTCGTGTCGGCTAATGTGTGTGTGTGTTGTGTGTGTGTGTATGTATCCGTGGTTGGTGGTGAGTGACCATATGGTACGTTTGATGCCCACATGATTAAAATCAAAGGTAGTAGGCAAAAAAAAAAAAAATGAAGGAAGGGAAGCAGAATACAAAGTTCTAACACTCGATGGCAGAAGAAGAAAGAAAGAGGAGGAAGGAAGGACCAGATTGAGGGAGAGATCAGTGTCCGTGATAGAGAGAGAGAGAGATGTGACAGATAAAAAGATGCGATCATGACATGTCTAGTGCGGATGCTCTGCACCCTCGCTTCAGGTGACAGATCTATTAGTCATGTTTCACAGATGGTTGTAGACAAAGTTGGATTTCACAGTTTTTCTACAGGACGATGATGTTGGGTGCTGGAAGTGTGTGTGTGTGTGTGTGTGCTGTCTGTTCTGTGTGTGTGTGTGTGTGTCGCATAGAACAGGGAAGTGTGAATATGACCATGGAAGTCTGCCAAATGCTCTGGAGCTGAAGGAAGAGGAGGAGGAGGAGGAAGAGGAGGAGATGAAGAGAAGGGGGAAACTCTGTCCTTTGTTCTTTGTTGATGAAAGGAGGAATTGGATCCTCAACTCCCACTCTCTCTCTCTCTCTCTCTCTCTCTCTCTCTCTCTCTCCCTCTCTCTCTCTCTCTCTCCCTCTCTCTCTCTCGCTTGGTGATGAGCCTTGATGTGTTAGTGAGTTTGAGCACGCAGGGGGGACACGCACACACACACACACACACACACACACACACACACACGCTCGCGCAAACTGCTGCCTTATTCCGCTCAACTAAGACCCAAATGACTCCACGCTCACTAATTAAACTTTAATCTCCAATAGTGCGCAAATTACCTGCCACGCAAATGAGTGCTGAACTACAGGGATATAAGGAGAGAGGAAGTGAGAGATGGACAGATGAAGGGAGAGCGAGTTAGAGTGAAGGTCACATTCCTCCTGCAGGAGGAATATGAATCCCTCCCCCTGTTTCTGTCTCATCTATGTCGGTGTTGCTCTCCGTATTCGTTGTTTATGCGCGTATGAGCTTCACATGCATGGCATATACCTCCTCACACCTGAATGTTACGACACACACACACACACACACACACACACACACACACACACACACACACACACACACACACACACACACACACACACACACATACACACACACATAGTCAGGCGGGACAAAAGTGTCAGTGGCTTAATCACAAAGAACTAACAATAATTACCACAATTTTTTTCCGCTTTCACATTTTCAAAGCATTCAGTTCCACACAAGTTCAACCTGTAAAAATGAGTGTCAAGCACTTTTGACGCTGCTTAAAGCGCCGTCCAATTTAAAATATGGATTGTACTCCTTTGAGACGTCATGAGACTTCTGCTTCTTTTTAAAAAGTTGGAATTCTTTCTCATCATTCTGTCATGAGTAAAATCTTATTGGAACAAAACTTCTCCCAAGAATTCCTTATTAGAAAATGGGTCTAGATTGAGGGCATTTAACCCTTCTCTTGGCAATGATGAAAGGAGAGATAGGAAAAGAAACTACAGATTGTAACAACAAGGATTTAATTTATTCAAAAACAATTAAAATGTCTGATATGGAGTTTCATTCAATTTCATGTCACTTCTGCAAAAAAGAAATTACACAGGGCTGCGTTCTTCTATCTCTGATTTGTTGTCATTTGACAACAAATTGGGTTTAAAATGCATGAAAGTGTTTGTTTTTAATTGTATTTGTGCATGAAAAATCTCAGTAAGACCTGGCTTTGTTTTACCAAAAATCACTTATATTGTTTATATCAAGACATACAAGGAGCACTGTCGGAGTATTTAATCTAAGCAGGTGGTGAAAGACACTGACCAAATTAACAATCACGGAGGTCCCATTTTATAGATTAACTGCTGCTGCAGCCCCAACATTCCCAAAAGGAAGCTATTGCGTAAAGACTGCAGTATTAATGCAGGACCAGGGAACTGAGCGTACACCATGTGGCGAACGCTTTAATCTTAACGACCTTATGATACCAGTGAGTGTACGTATATTTCGCCTGGCTGGCACCACTGAGAGTTAAAACCTCTAAACTCTGAGTGTGTTACAGCCGCACTCTGTCATGTGTGTGTTTGAGTCACACAGGGAGTAACACCAACCGGCGCAGCCAATGTGAAGTCTTTTCATACCACGGTGAAGGATGGCTTCGCTCTGTGCATTACCCACAGTTGGGGGTTGAGGTTCACATCGGGGGGGTGGGGGGACAATCAAGGACATGCCCGTCATGCCTAGGTTGCCGTTGTGAGTTTTATGGTGTGTCTGTGTATATGTGGAAGTCCAGTTGTTGCTTGTGTGTGTTTATGTGTGACTAGACAGAGTCAGGTGTTCTGGGAGGGGCGCTGGCACAATGATGCAGCCATATGCTGGAGACTGAGTGGCATTCAAAGGAGGAGGGTTCTGCACCCGGCCTGCGGTGCATGACTTCATCCCTGCTGCAGGAAGAAAGAACACCTCCGAGGAGAGAAAGGATGCTGCTGGATGGAGGGATGGATGGGAAGTAAAGGTGTCATCACAGGTGTTGTAATGGTACACAATCTTTTTAAACTCAGTTTTTAACTCAGTCAACACAATTAAAGATTGTTGGGCTTCCTGTGGCCTACGTGGACTAAGTGAAACAATTTTGCGCCCCATCTGTTACCAAGACCATGGCTTGTGTAACCATTGTGTGTGTGTGTGTGTTGAAATTATGCATATAGAAATTACATGGTTAACATTGTTCAATTAGGTGTCATCGTCAGTGTTCTGTGCTGCTGCTTTGGTCTCCTCTGAACACAGAACACACGAACAAGGAGAGTTATACACAAATTTCTGATGGGCAGATAAGATAGCCCAATACACAGACTCTCCCTGTCTACACATCTCTAAATGCATAGGGTGCTTACCCCCCCCCCCCCCCACACACACACACACACAAACACACACACACACGCACACACACACACACACACACACACACACACACACACACACACACACACACACACACACACACACACACACACACACACACACACACACACACACACACACACACACACACACACACAGGTGGTATCTCCTATGGTGATTGTGGTCAGGTAATGGGATAGTTGGTGGTTTGACGTTGAGAAATTGTGAATATATTTACCATGGAGCCAATTATTCTAACCTTCTATCCATCTTATCTTTTAAAGTTAGCTAGTTTATCGCCTCCACCAAGCACCTAGCAACCAACGTACAGCCAATTAGTGCCAAGCCATCCTTGTTTCCTTGGAAACACACCACTGGCCTCCTAATGTATATCCATTTTGTGACTCCAGCGCCTAAGGCGAAGCCTGTTTCGTGCCATCCAGCACCAGTAAATCTGAATCCCAGGCTTTATGTTAACATAACTGAACCATCACAACACTGAATGTGAGACTTAAAAAACTGACGATGAATAAAACTCGAATATTACCTCCAGTGTACAAGGTTTTCACTGTGGTTGGATTAAAAAGGAAAATGTGGCTGACCATCGATGACTGCTCCTCTAGCGTCAAAACCAGAGCTGGAGTGATCAGAACTATCACACTGTGGCAGATGGTGGAAGGAGAAAAAAGGCCAATGATAAAATTCCTTCCAAGATGTTCATCCTTTTCACTAAAATGAAAAAGAAAACAAATGCATGCATCCACGAGGAAGAGGCAGGAGGAAGGGCTTGGTGGCTGATGATGAGGAGGAGTGGGGTTTAAACACGGACATCAAGAACCCATGATGATTGGTCGAGGGGAGTCTTAAATGCGCCAATCATATGCTGAGTCTATTTTATGCACCTGATATATAAAATAATAATATAATTAATGACGTTGCATGTTAAGTTATGATCACATGTCTAACTGACAGACTGGAAGATGCTTCCTCTTTCACCTCCTCTCCATCTTCTGTTGCCCTTAGCTTTCATTCTCTCCTCACCACTCCTCCAGCTCATTTCTCCTCCTTTTCCGCTGCCAGTCCCTATCTCATTTGCATAGGATGCCTTATTTGCATAGATATGAGATAAAGAGAAAAGAGATTTGTGTGCTGGAGAAAAAAAAGAGGAGAACCTAGATCTGTAGGCAGGAGGATAGCTGATGAAAAAGAAATGAAAAAGAGCCCTTTCAAGAGGAAAACCTGCAACCCCTCTTGCTCTTTCTCTTTCCGTCACTCTCTTTCACCCTCTCTTTCAATTTTACTTCCCTTCCCTTTAGGTCACACCTTGGAGGGCTCCAGGAAAAGGCCCCATTAACATGAAATATCTGACAGAGGGACGTGGAGAGTAAAGGAGGTAATAGAGAACAGATAGCTGATGAAAGATGGGATGCAACACGAGAGAAAGGCACAGGACGGAATAACAGAGAGAAAACAGAGCGGAGGAGCTTGTACACATCAGCCATCTATCCCCTGCAGCAGCTTGGCTCTGTGTTACCGCCGCGGTGGCAATGGATGGGCGCCTCGGCGGTGCAAAACTGATTGGCTGTGAAGTGCGGCCCCCCACTTTCTCTTTCCCTCTAGGAAGGACAGCACATCATAGGCCCCTCCCCCTCACACACACACACACACACACACACACACACTTACACACACACATGCACGCACGGACGCACACTCGCAAGCACGCACGCACACACACTAAAATGCTGAAGATACAAAAACATCTCTAAACCTTTAAGACTTAAGCCCTCGTCAAAGTGTGTTACTCTGATCCATATGCACTGGTCGGACCAGTTAAAACACACACACACACACACACACACACACACACACACACACACACACACACACACACACACACACACACACACACACACACACACACACACACTCACACACACACACTCACACACCCTCCATCCCCCCTCCACATTTTTGTATCTCGACAACCCAAATGCATCCTGCACAATCTGTCCCTGATTGCACACAGTCTTCCCTCCATCGTAAACACACACAAACACACACACAAACACACACACATAGGCATATTTATCCTGCTAATTGCATGTGTCTAACCTGGTGCAGATAGAAACCAGAGCAGCGCTGCCTCTCATCTCTCTGTGGACAGAGTCCAGACGTGAGGCAACTGCAGAAGCCAGGGATATGAAACGGCAGCAAGAGATTGGAGGAGACTCGACAGATGCGCGTGTCTGCTGGTGTGTGTGTGTGTGTGTGTGTGTGTGTGTGTGTGCCGTCCTCTAGTCTTTGTTTGATCTTTCCGTCCAGGCCTGAAATGCTGCAGCACACCAGGAATAATAACTTCCCTACCTGTGCACGGTCTCACATGCCTGCATACACACAATAGGACGTGATGCATGTGTGCATACTAAATAAAGCATCAACACACACACACACACACACACACACACACACACACACACACACACTCATGCACGGTCACACACACGCATGTAATCACTCATGCGTGAGCCATCTCCTGTGTATCATCAGGACCGGGCGGAGAGGATAAAGGCGGGTGAGAAGAGAGAGGAAGTGATGAAAGGTGGCAGGGGGTAAGGAGTGAAGATGAAAGTAAGGGAGGGCGGGTGGGGGCCGTGAGGCTAAAAGGGCAAAGGGAGAGAGATATGTGTGGGAGTAGGGGAAGGGGAGAAACAAAGGGGTATAAGGATGAACTGAATTGGGTTGAGGAAAACAGGGAAGGACAGATGTGCTGACTGCTGATTGGATGGAAAACAAGAGGCGAGAAAGAGAGAGAGAGAGAGAGAGAGAGAGAGAGAGAGAGAGAGAGAGAGAGAGAGAGAGAGAGAGAGAGACAGAGAGAGAGAGCCCGTCACCTCCAGTCAGTGGCTATTAGCGGCAGCAGCAGCTCTGAGACACCATCTCTCATTCTGCTCTGGCAGTGCTGGCACAATTAGACACACACATGCACACACCGTTATGTGCACGCTCGGTCATCCGTCTTTTCCTTTCATAAGTGCGTGTTTGGGTGTGTGTGTGTGTGTGTGTGTGTGTGTGTGTTCGTGTGTGTGTGTGTGTGTGTGTGTGTGTGTGTTCGTGTGTGTGTGTGTGTGTGTGTGTGTGTGTGTGAGGCTGAGACTAATTGAGTGTGTGTGTGTGAGCATCAGGCTGTGCGTCTGAGCTCGACGCTGTTCTCTCGGACGGCTGTTCGTGTGTGTGAGTGTGTAACAGACAGAGAGAGAGAGAGAATGAATGTCCTTGTGTTTGATCTGCTTGTGAGCACACATCTGTGTGTGTGTATGTGTGTGTGTGTGTGTGTGTGTGTGTGTGTGTGTGTGTGTGTGTGTGTGTGTGTGTGTGTGTGTGTTGTCACTGAGGGCCGTGTGCCCAGGCCTGAGAGTGAGCGATAGAGTCCATGCCAACTTGAGCTGTACGCCACACACTCCACGCCTGCACCCGTGTCCTGCCACCGCCAGCGCCACCCTCCTCCTCCATTGGCCTCCTTTCCTTCCCCCTCTCCTGTGTTGCATTTTGAGTTTTTATTTTATCTCTCTGCTCTTGGTCTCCCTCTATTTCTTTCTTTCCCTTAAATCTCCCTCTTTAAACCACCTCATCCTTCTCCACCCAGCTCTTCCTCCCCCTATAATTTTTTTTTCACGTGAGCCATTTGTCATATTAAAAACCACATCTCATCACAATCTGTTTCATTTCTTTTACTCTTATTCCTAAATCTCTGAATAAACGCTTTCTTCGTTGTTTTCCTCTTTCCTGTCCTCCATTCATCTCCTCTCCTACCCCCCACCCCACCACTACATCTATCATTTTCACAGGCCACCACTAGTGGCAGCTGTTCCCCATTTTCATAACCATTCATAACCCCCCACCCACCCCTCCTCAGCTCCGTCTTCCTGCCTTTTTTTTTTTTTTTTAACCTCTCTTCGTCTCTGAGACGTCTCTATTTAGGGCTCGCCATCCCTCTCATCAGAGCCCTCATTATCCCACTCCCTCCACCACTCTCTTCATCTTCCTTCCTTCCCTTCCGTCTTGTCCCCCCCCCCCTTTTCCTACAGCGTCTCCTCCATCACCTGCTTCTCAGTGGTGTTTCTTCTAATTTCCATACAAACCCAGCAGCCTGCAGGCCTCATTGGCTCATATCCTCACCTACCAATGAGGGAATACACACGCGCACACACACACACGCACGCATGCACGCATACACACACACACACACACACACACACACACACACACACACACACACACACACACACACACACACACACACACACACACACACCGATGGTACTTCCCTACATCCGCAAACACACAGGTCAAAAGGAAGATGAGCCAATGAAGAATTTATGTGGTTGTTTTTTTCACGCACAGAGATGCTAAGGCACCATCCAGGGTACAATAAAATTTTCCCCCAAATGTGTTCTGCTCTGCATCCTCTGAACAATATCTCCACAATTTTGCTTTCAACTGTTATTTATATATGCAATAAAAAAACATTTTACCAGCGAATTAGACCCGGCTTAAAACCGTTTGCCTCGATCATTTATCCAGCCTTTCAGCATCATTCCGTACACGGTGAGACCTATTAATTGAGGGAAGGAGGTCTATTCCCTCCCAACCACCTCTGCGCAGCTTTGTGAGACGGAGCGGAAGCATCTGCTGCTGGAGCGTAGAGTCTGATAAAGATTAGAGCTTGCAGGATAGATAGATTTAGGCTGCTGACCGCTGCCTTTTCTGGGCCAGTCAGCTGGCCGGAGAGCTCTTTAAGCTTGACCGAGGCGTTGGCGTGTCACAGATTTTTATTCTTCTTTATGTGCTTGTGTCCTGCTTTCAGAGCTGATGTCACACAGAAAAAAGGAAGAAGACACGTCTGAAAACAACACTAATTCACCATTATTCTGTTTTGAGCCATGCGGTTTGAGAGAATGACAAAAACATGAAGTGAAAGTGTGTTCGGGAGACAGTGGAACTGGAGGAAAAAAATGAGGTGGTGGTGAACTGGGGCGGTTCAGGATCAGGCAGCATGTAGGATAGCTGATCTCCGTCCTCAGGGAGGGGGGCAGTCGTTATTTTAAGGAGGGTGACTCCAGTGTCCGCCTTTCTTTTCGGAAATAAGGACACAAACACACTCAGAGACGCGTACCTTTGAAAAGTTGTATCTGCAAATATTATGGGACGCGGCCCCCCATTTTCTCTTTCCCTTTTTTAAAAAATGAATATTTAGTCAGAATAAGCCTAAAAATTCACCACAGGGAATTACCAGGCAGGACACGGGCCCCCTTACCTGACCTAGTGTGTGCAACTCTTCCTGTTTGTGTGTCTATTTGTGTCGGCTCTCATTTGATATGCTCAGAAAATGCAAAGGCAACCCCATTTGTGCGGCTTCATAAATGTATAAGCAGCCTCTGAGCTTCTGCGGGGGCGTCTGTGTGTGATGATGTGTGCATTCCTGTGTGAGCGTCTTAGCGTCTGTGACATTTGACATGCCATAGCGCCTGCAGTGTCTGCTCTATAGGGCCGGGGCCGTGCTTCGGCCCGCACTCGTCGTAACGCATCTCGTCACATCACAAATCGTTTCATCATGTGGCTTTTCCCCACTCTTCCTCTTCTGACATTGTCTTTTAATCCCTCTCTCTCATTTTTTTTCCATTTCCTTTTTGCTTCTCCGGCCAGGTGCTGTCACTCTGATGCTTGTCTTTACCCCCCCCCCACCCCACCACCCTCCCATTTTGTCATTCTCTAATTCTTCCTCTCCAGTTGACTTTATCTTATCTTTGGCCTCTTTCTTCCATTTTGGTTTGCTCGTCTTATTTCCTTTCTATCTTTTATCAAATACACAATCTCCTCCTCTTTTTGTCAACTTTCACTCTGCTCTCATACTCTTTCTTTCTTTCCTTCTTTTCACATGCTCTGTCTCTCTCTCTCGTGTTTGTCTGCTTCTGTCTTCTGATTGCCCTCCTTTTTCCCCATCTCTTCTGTTTTCTTCAACTCGTGCTCTGCCCACATCAGGCCAATTAGCTTCCATCAGTCTACTCCTGTTGGCTCAATAACTCTGAGCAGGTAAGCTGGAGTTCTATTAGGCGGGTGTGTGTGTCTGTGTGCATGTGTGTGTGTGTGTGTGTGTGTGTGTGTGTGCACATGCACACATCTGCTCAGTGAGAGGGCCTGGTCATGCACGCTCCCCTGGCCAACAGATAAACAAGTGTGCTCGCATCTCCTGGGAGGTAACCATGACAACCATTTCTCTCTCTCTCTCCCTTTCTCTCTCTCCCAAGCACACACAAACACACACACTTCCTGTTTCTTCCTCCTCTCTCCTCCCTCCTGTCTCCGTCTCCTCCCTACCCTCTCTGACAGAGCTACCTATCTGGCTGGTTGTCCTGGAGGGATGACAATAGCAGGTTTTCAAGGCCAATGTCACTTTTTCTCCCCTTGATTCTTTCCTTCCTCCCTTCTTGTTCTGCCAAATGTGGAGAGAAAGAGAAGAAAATATCTCTGTGCGTTGATAAATGTGATGTCACAGGTAAGGCGGCAGCAATGTGGTGCGGTGTGGGGAAAACATAAATTCGGCAAGATTTTTGCAATTCTCCTCCCTTTCTCACCCCTTTTCTCCTCACACGCCTCTCTCCCTCTTTTTGTAAATGTGGACAATTGCCTTCCTCCCTTTTGTAGGGCGCGAGAGGAAAAGGGGATTTCATGCCGGCTGACTAAGCCCCTAATCCTTTATTTCATGCTGTTCTCTTTTGCGCTGTCTAAACACATACTCAGAGGTGTTCAGAAAAAGTGAAATTAGCAATAAGACAACATATAAGTACTTTAATACAAGTAGATGTTCTGCATTCAAAATATTACTTAATACATGCAGAAATTTACAGTTTTAGAGTTGCAGTCCTCACAATAGCTACACTACTTCCTGTTTCAGGTTAAATCAGTCATATTGAATCATATTTTAGGACTTAATCAAGGAAAAGGGGTGGCTACCCTAAAAATAAAGGGAAATAAATAGAAAAACAATTACAGTAGAAGTGTTGTGAAATGTGGTTATAAATAAGAAATACTGTATAAAATTAAAAAAACATTGTTCCTACACCTGGATTATGTTTTTTCGGACTTCTGTTTGTGGAAATGACACTACAGAAAGCTCCGAGGCGGGAACGAAACAGCGGAGTTGAAGAATTGAGCATTGATCATAGCAGCTTTACATACAGGAACCCACTTGTGTGAATGCAGTTAATTACTTGACACCAGTGGCAAGGTGGAGTGGCACTTCTGAGAGGATATGTGGGACAATCCATTGCTACGATGCTCCTCCAGTGTCTCCCTTCCTCTCATGGGTTCTCCACCCGTTCTGAATGACGCGCGTTCACCTCAGACACTCATTCTGTCCTGAATGAGAGAGCTGTCAGCCTCTTTGGCTAACCATCTAATAGGCTGGCATACTGATCTGACATTTGAAGGCTATGGGAGCATTAGTCCTGAAATGAAAAGAGAGATGAAAGAGAGAGAATGGGGGGGGACGGAAGAGACAAATCGGGTATGCGGTGTGCGTGCTGTGCAGCCAGCAGCCCTTATCAATGCATCTGTCCATCCATCCGCACCACGTGGCCTCATCTCCTCTATGATCTCCACCCACCTGGTCCGCAGTTCGTTTGTCACCCTCTTTCTCCCTTTATCTTTTACGCTCAGAAAGAAGAGAAGAGAAGGACCGACATGAAAGGAGGAACAGGAAATACAGACGGGAGCAAGCTGACGAAAGGGATAAGAGCAAAGGATGGAGAGAAAAGCTTACTTGCTAAATTTACAGGTCTCTCTGAAAGTTGTGTGAGATTGGAGAAACACAGAAATCTGGATGAAGAGACTGAGAGCAAGATGGAGCCAGACAGATGGATGGACACGCAGACAGACAGCCACACAGGCAGACAGGAAATGGGTTGTACATCCGATGTCTCCATCTCTGTGGTCCAATTTTTTACCGATTGGACCGACACCAAAGCCTCTGAAACCTCTGCCCATCACTTTACCCTCCCTTTATCTTCTGTCATTTGTCAGTCCTGTTTCTTTCTACTCCTCCATTCACATTTCCCAGTTTAATCTATAGAGGACCTATAAAGGTCTTCTATTTTAAATCTCTGCACTGCCAAAAAGCTAAAAACAAAACAAAAAAACATTGGCTGCTGTTCAGTCTGGTCAGAAGCATCGCAGGGCTTCTGGATGAAAATCGTCTACTCACATCAGAAGAGCTGCACGCTAACAGATAAAATCACTCAGGAGACGCTGACGGAGAAACAATGTCCTTTATGTTAATAGTAACAACAGCTGGACCGGTTTATGGCTCATGTTAAATACAGGTACAAATACAAATGCCATGATTTGCAGCATAACTGAAGGTTTTAAAGATGACATTAACGTCTCTAAAAGCCTCAGTGGGATTTCGTTGATGAGATGTTTCTAAACACGTGAAGAAAGTCAATCATTGTCTGGCTAGTTAACGACAGCTACTGATTTGAATCATTTTGCATCCCAGAATGCAAAATGTATCTCACTTTGTGAGTCACGTAGAACGATCAAACCACAAACAAACCCTCCAGATAGTCTTTGTTGCTCAACCAAATCCCATTCCCTCAGGTTAAATAGAGCAGGGCTGACATTATACTTTTATTACAATGAATTTGATATTTTTTACAAGATGTTAACAGCCTGTCCTGAATTTATCATAATAATCAAGCAACTCATGAATGCTTGATGATAATATCCTTTCCTGAAACATTTGATTTTAAAGCCAAGATTCACGACTTGACATTTCAACACAGTAGCACCAAGACAATGACTATTTTAGGGGGAAAATACTCTAAAGATTCTTGGGACACACACACACACACACACACACACACACACACACACACACACACACACACACACACACACACACCTACAGATCTGTATATGCATGTGTAAATAGCACTGAGTGGCCACGGTAGATATTGATAATTAAATCTGTAATAAAGTAGAGGAGACAGAGTGCAGGCATGCGTGTTTCAAGGCAGACTTGAAAAATTGGTTGCGGAGTGTATGTGTATGTGTGTGTGTGTGTGTGTGGGTGTGTGTGGAGAGGTGATAAGCACCTGAGCCCTGAGGCAGCCTTCAGATTTCCCCTCACGTCCTTGGTGAAATCAGCCCAATCACTGCACTGTCATCTGCCTGCCACCAGAGAGAGGCCTGCGCTGCATACTGACAAGCTCATTTGCCTTGCAGTGAGCCCGCACAAATACATGTATACACCCGTGCACACACGCGCAAAACGCTCTCTCGCATATACCCGCAAGGTCTTCCACTTTCTTTCAAAATTGAGCCAAAAAAAAAAAAAAAAAGCCACGATGGGAGACATTTGTTTTGTACGGAGGAAAGGAAATGTTTCCTACTTGATTCATACTCAGATTGAAGTGTCATTGTTGTTCGAGAGGGATGGGGCAACACTTTAGAC
Source organism: Antennarius striatus (assembly GCF_040054535.1). Lineage (NCBI taxonomy): Eukaryota > Metazoa > Chordata > Actinopteri > Lophiiformes > Antennariidae > Antennarius > Antennarius striatus. The sequence goes on along the minus strand of NC_090791.1, from coordinate 11,560,147 downwards.
CCAACCGCATCATCAAATAACTCATCTATTAAGGGAGGGAGAGCCGGAGCGTTGAGTTGATTACAAATAATTCCCTCGATTCTGTTGTTATTAAAGATTCCAATACCATACGGCCCTTTAAACACAGCGATCACACAACAACGCCACATCCAAATCCCTTCTCTACACCTTCGTGTATTTACGCTGAATAAACCAATAAAAAAAAGTGTGAAAACTCTCCGTCCTTGTGTCTTAACGTACTTCATGACCTCTCAGACTGCCACGGAGCACGCCGTTACCTTTTGTTTACCAAGGTCCTCCCGCCATATTTGTGTCATCGAAAGGTTTTACGGTTCACTGCCCCCTTGTGGCTGCAACGCAGAATAAAGGTCACATAATAAACATGGTTAACAATCCTTAACGCGATGTCTTTTCTTGTCTGAAGGTAAGTTGCTCTACCACCTTGTGCCATCTCCCCCAAGACATTTGTGCTTGATTTTCTTCTTTGGATTAGTGGATTACTGCTACTTGCTGTTTTAAAATCTGGTGTGGGCTGCACGTATAACGGTGACAAACTGTCCCTCCCCATCCCGTCTGACTGCCTCAACAGTCGATTCAGCACAGATAAGACATCCACTGCCCGCTCAGAGGCGAAACCCCCCCCCCCTCCTCCCGCTTCACCTTCACAGCATTTGTAAGAAGCTGGGAGGCACAGTGAAGGTGCAGCTGCCCCCACCTTCAATCAGGAGACACCACAGGAGCTCAGGCATCCTTAAATCAGCATTTACGGTTCAAGGCTCGTCATTTGAAGATGCGTTTGTCTAATCATTCTATTTTTCACTGGACTGAAGCGGGCAGAGCTCAGCCTGATTTACACAATCAACTTAAATGCTATAAATACGGTTTTGTAATGCAGCAATCACAGGCACACACAGACCGGTGTGACGTCATGGTGACCTAAAACTGTCCTCAAAACAACACCCTGGGAGGGAGAGGTGCGAATTACAGACACACAATCACTGCATGCCACACACGTGTGTGTGTGTGTGTGTGTGTGTGTGTGTGTGTGTGTGTGTATGTGTGTGTGTGTGTGTGTGTGTGTGTGTGTGTGTGTGTGTGTGCATTCACGAGAAAGAGGAAACACTGAGGATGTGTATTAATTCTGCATGTGTTTTGGTCTCGGTGTGTGTCTGTGCATGCGTGGTGGCAGAAGCCATGCAGAGTGCTGTTCTCCTGTCATTGCAATTAGAGCGCTCCACAGACATTGTGTGTGTGTGTGTGTGTGTGTGTGTGTGTGTGTGTGTGTGTGTGTGTGTGTGTGTGTGCGTGTGTCTGTGTGCGTGTGTCTGTGGGGGGGGGGAGCACAGCTTTAAAGAAAGGAAAGAGGAGGGAGCCTTCAATCAGCATGAGGTAGGAGAGTGGACACACACATCTCTCTCTGTCTGTCTGTCTCACTGCCCCCCCCCGACACACACCTGCCCCCCCCCCCCCAGTGAGGTCATTTTAGCATAGGTTGAATCCCATGCTGCTGTTTCAAAGTTTCAGTTTCACGTGACCACACACACACACGCACACACGCACACACACACACGCACGCACGCGCGCACACACACACACACACACACACACACACACACACACACACACACACACACACACAGAAACAGTTCACCTTGTGTCTCCTTCCCAACCCAAAGGGAGGAATTGTGTGTGTGTGTGCAGGGGAGTGTCCCGCATGTGTGTCGTCGTGTTTGATAAGAGGTTTCCATGACAACAACGGAACCTGCAACCAGCATGAACTCATTTACATGCTTGAGCGCAACAGTATAGTTGAATTACAGCCAGAAATTGAATAGCTCAATCAATAATATGCTTTTGTGCATGTGTGTATGTATGTGAGTTTGTGTGTGTGTGTTTGTGTGTGTGTGTGTGTGTGTGTGTGTGTGTGTGTGCGTGTGTGCGTGTGTGTGTGTGTGTGTTGTCGAGAGAAAAGGATTGATGGATTATGGAGAGAAGGATCAAAGGAGGAGAAGGGGTGAAGGGATGCAGGACCGTAGGCTGACAGGAAATGGGGAGGCAGATGATGCAATGGAGCAGCATTTTGTGTATATAACTCTGTTTGTGTGTTTGTGTGTGTGTGTGTGTGTGTGTGTGTGTGCATCTGTGTGTTTATGCGCACGTGTGTGTTTGAATGTGTGAATGTCGCTTTTTAAATGACCCATTTTTATTGTCCTTCAGAGGCTAAAAGGGACCTGAAATGGGTTGTGAGTATGTGTGTGTGTTTGTGTGTCTGTGAGTGTGTGTGTGTCACAGACAGATGCTGTGGAACAGAATCAATGCTTCCCTAATATGTACTTCCACACAATACACACACGCATATATTCTCACTGCAGACTCACACAAATTACACTCATAAACCATTCAATCATAAAGAATCATGGAGAGAAATTGACAAACTTGTGGTCCCCGGCCGGGGGCCACAAGATGAACCTGTGCGGTCAGTGGGACATTAAAGGTGTCCCCTGTAGTTCTAAAAACAAAGGTCACATTTACATACAGCGTTACTCACTATAGCACACTCTGTGCCATTAAGGTCTAACATATGTATTGAATGCATAACCCCCTCTGTTAAAATGCTCATAAAGCATTATAAAGCAGAAATTTAATAACCTTATTGAAACCTTAATCCATTGTTTACATGTTTACCACCTGCTCAGTAGATTATCGATCGTTTAAGGATATTCAGGTTTATTGCAAACTGCATTACTTGAGTTTAATACTAATAAATAAAGAAACATTAGGCCCCCTAGGGGTGACCTTTAGGCACTATTCATTTGGATATTTCTTTTTTTCCCTGTTAATTGTGGTAAACTTTCCTTTACTTGATTATCATCAAGCGTCTTGTCACAGTCTAGACCAGCAGTGCTCCAATTCTTGCACTCAAACATATCCTTAACCATTTTTTTTCTTTAATTCTTTATTTCATATCTGCTTATTAGAGATTTTAGAAGTACTATTTATATTACCATCATGTAAAGAATAGAACAACATCATCAGCATCACACGCATCAGCTCCTAGATTCAGCAAGGACGCGCCATCCGCGGTCCACTTTCCCAAGGGCGAGTCTTTTCCCCCCCGCGAGGCAGGAGCCTGAGCGCCGGCAGGGCCCCCGGTGAGGAGGATCAATCACGGTTTTATTATGATGAGTGAGTTCGGGTGGTTGTGTGCAGAAGTAAATGGCATTACATTATGCAGTGCAATAACTTTTCATAACGGGAGGCAGCCACAAGAGGCTAGCACCAGAGCAAGATGTTTACATCAACAGAAGGAGGGGGGGGGATGCTGACTGTGTGGGTTTGATGGTGTTAGGGCCGGTGTGTGTGTGTGTTGTAATATTTCTGTGCTTTATGATAATTAGATGTGTGTGTGAGCTGGTGAATATGTGTGTTTTCTACATTCATGTGTGTCCGTCTTGCTGTTGTTGTTGTTGTTGTTTACAGATGTGTGCGCATGTGTGTCTTTGGTGCAGTCATGTGACAGCATGCCGGACTGAGGGCGAAACTGTTATCAGTGGTTGCCGTGACAATGGAGCCCCGGCGGTCACATGGACAGAGGAAGTACGAGGAGGAGAGAGGAGGGCTATAGGAGTGAGATGGGGGAGGGGGCGAAGTCTGCTGGAGGAATCAGTGATGGGGAAAATGGATGGAGGGGAAGGGGTGTGGGTGGTGGTGGGGGTGGGGGGGGCACTAATGGCCCGAAGACACAGCTGGCTGCAGACACCCAAGGACGGAGAGGCTGAAAGAGTAAGGGACGCACAGAGAGAGAGAGAGAGAGTCGGTGGGGGGTGTGAGGATGATAAAAATATAGAGGGGTGAGAAAGAGAGAGAGAGGCGTCTCGTCATCAGACGATGGGAGGGAGGGGAGGAGGGATAAGGGAAGGAGGGTGGGAAATGTTATTTTCTTGTCATGCCTTTTGCATCTGTTTCTACCACGGTGAACATACTGTATAGAACCGCACAGTTCAGGGACACACGCGTGCAAACAAACAGAAGGGCGCCGCCGTCACGCAAGAGAATGAATTATCCGTGAAACGGCGGCTCTTCACATTAATGATCATAAAAACGAGTGGACGAAAGATAGAGGGCTGAGGCCAAAGCAGCGTGAAATCCTCCTCAGCTGATTGTCCTCAGAAGCAAACGTTCTTGGCGATAATGAACGCTTGATTAGAGGGTCGTCAATTATTCGTCGATACTTGGTGGTGTACGAAAGGTCACCAGATGACAGCATCTTCTATTCCTGGATGCTGCTGGTGAGGGGAGTGAAGTCACCATTCAGGAAAAGACGTGTACGTCTCCATGTTTCCCACCAACATCCTCAGGAAACGCTCAGCATCAGCACCTCAGTTGTTAACCTTGAGATGACATTATTCATGCTGATGTATTAACGGGAATAGGTATGTGTGTGTGTGTGTGAGTGTGTGTGTGTGTGTGTGTGTGTGTGTGTGTGTGTGTGTTTGTGTGAACACGGGCCCGTGACTGCCTGAATGAGACAGAAATATGCAATCGTGCGTCATCCTAAAAGTGTGATAAAGGGGTGGGAGAGGGAGAGGGTGAAAACAGAAGAACACACCCAGTAATGAGGTGTAATATGGGTGAGGGTTGGATAGTGAAAAGGGAGATGTTAGATTAGCAGATGTCAGCTTAAGATGGGGGGGGGGAGGCAGAAGGGGAAAGGGAAGGAAGGGAAAAGAAAAAGAAGAGAAGGAGGGGGTGTGTTCTAGGATGTTGAGGGAGAGAATGATGGAGGGACTGAGACAGAGAGCTGTCTGTGTACACTAGCGGGGAGGAAGAGAGTGGAGAATACGGCAGAGGAAGAGAAGAGAAGAGCATAAAAGGTTAAAGGAAGGGGAGCCGGGGAGAGAAAGATGAGCTGTAGAGGCGGCAGGATGAAACAGTGAAAGATGGAGGCACTGAGGGGGAAGATAAAGAGTGTGAGATGGGGTAACAGAAAGGAGGGAGGTGGGGAGCAGAATGCTCCACTGAAAGATGGAGCTGCTAACAGGAAGAAGTGGAGCTGTGGAGAAGAGGAAGGGTGAATGTGGGGAGAAGGTGAGTCGGGTGAGGTGAAGTGTCATGTGAATGGAAGTCAGGTAACCCATTTGTCTCCCCCGTGAGAGGGAACCAGCTTCCCAAATGTAGCATCAAAATAGAACAAAATGCTGCCAGATGGGAATTATTCCACACTCTTGTAGGATGGAAAGCAGAAGATGTGTTGGTTTTTTGGTAAAAATCAAACCAACAATGATTTAGTCTGTAAAGAAGAAAGATTTAGTCTGTGTCTGCGATGAGATTTTTTTTTGTCTAAACATGCATATTTACTGAGATTTCACACTGAAATATTTAAAATGGTACACATAAACCCCCCCAAAATCTCATCAATACTGAAATGAACGTGACGCAATTAATCACGAACATACGTGAGCGAGATCAATTTAATGAGGGTTTTAAATTTGTCATAGGATTTGATGACCTTTGTAAATTCTATAGAATATTGACAGCCCCGTCCTTTAAATATAGATTAGCCAGACTTCTTTATCTGCATCCCAGTTTGTGTTCGAGCTCAAACAAGGTTTTTAGTTTAGTGCATTTTCCTTTTGGTGGGTGTCAAACCATATGAATAAATATGACTCTGGTGATTGCCCGGGGGTTTGGTGACTGCTCTGATGTTTGAATTTTGTGCTGCAGCTTCTCCCAGAAAAACTTGTGACTCACTTTTTGATAAAGTAGATAATAAGATAAAAAATCAACACGAGGTTAACCGATTCTAATTTAATTCTAAGAAAATGGTCAAGTGTCTGTGAATTCATCCCAACCTTAACTAGGTCCACCACCCAGATGACGAGGCCGGTTGTTTTCTTCAGGAGGATCAATGTGTTTGTGCGACTGTTCGATGGGGTTTCACGATAATAACATTGACACAGATTTTGATATTAGCCGGCTGCTTTCCTCTGTCTGTTGTCCAGTCAGGATGAATGTGTAGCATCCTGTCTGACTCACTGAGATCTCATTACAGATCTCTCAGGCCTTACAAACTCCTGTCACCGGCCTGCCGCCCTCTTCATCCATCCATCCCTCAGTGCATCCCTCACTTGTCTCATCCATCTCCCTCCCGTCGTTCCCCCTCTTCTATCCTGGTCGCTTTAGTATGCATTGCTATGTGGCCTATGTAGCTGAGAGTCGATGCTTATGCATGAGGGTGTGTGTGTGGGGGGTGGGGTGGGGTGGGGGGTGGGGGTGGGTAGTGAGAATTTTCTAGCGAAAATGTGTCTACAACTAAAAACAAGCTTCTGTGAGGGCATGGTTGAGTGAATTGGAACTTGATGGTGATTTTGCTTGCACGAGCATTCAATCACAAACATGAAACTGTATGCAAACTCTCTCACTCTCAACTACACACACACACACACGCACGCACGCACGCACACACACACACACACACACACACACACACACACACACACACACACACACACACACACACCGACTATTGTATTAAGGAGTTACAGATGGCTTCTCTGCAGCCCAGCTGAGCTTTGCGCATATTTTCCTGCATGTGTTTGTGTGTGTTTTCATGGGTGTGTATGTATCTATGGCTGCATGTGTGTGTGTGATTGATCACTAATCACTCTCTCTCTTTCAGGTGCCTCTGCTATGCAGCAGCCTTGCACTCCCCCACCCCCCCATCTCCTTTTTTCAGGTTCCCGTCTTTGTGTAAAGCCTCAGCTCACATGGTTCAATCCCCACAAAGAGATGATAGGTGTAATAAAGTGATATTAAAGCACAGAATAGCCTGACAGCTTCATTCTCTGCATTCATTGTGTTTGCTCACCCTGGTGGAAATACATCCTAACAAGTGAGATAATTGATGATATCAACTTATAATTTAATTTCAGATTTTGGCTCAGGCTTATCCCTCATTTCATCCTCAAGTCACTGTGTGTGTGTTTTGAGTGTGTACATGTGTGTTGCTGCCATTGGATGTAGCTTGGTCAGTTGATAGACATCATAGAAAAGGGCCCTTAGCATCGCCCTCATCTTGTGTCTGAATGGGAGCTTTAGCAATTAGCCACATCCCAGCTTTAGCTCCAGCTCGCCTTCCTGTCTTTGTGACTGAGCAGCACACCAAAGGATGTTGGTATTATCTAGATCACTAGCCAACATGAAGTCTAACTCTGACGTCTGTGCTGTGATTGTTTATATTCTCTTCTTCTGGTGTTTTGGTCTTTGTTTGAAAGAGTTCGGCTGATTTAGCACAGCTCACCACGTGAGTTATGTGCTGCTGGGCCCAGTTTCTGAGGGCGTTTTTTTTTTAGTTTTGTGCCAAACCTTGACTGTTAGTTGTTAGCATCTAATGTGTGTTTGACATCTGAGCTATGTGTGTGTGTTTGTATGTGTGTGTGTTTGCATATGTGTGTATCCAAGGTGATGGGCCAGCACCGACAATAACACACAGATTAAAAAAAAAAAACCTCCTCTGCCCCCGCACTACATCCACCTCCGCAATGCTGCATCCTCTTTCTCAGAGAGGCACGGAGAGGAAAGAGTGGAGAAACGCAAACACACACACACACACACACACACACACACACACACACACACACACACACACACACACACACACACACACAGACACACACACACACACACACACACACACACACACACACACACACACACACACACAGATAAGAGAAGCAAACAGAGAGAACAGGGGATGAAAGTTGGAGAGATACTGACAAAAATAGCAACGGAGGTAGAGAAACAGGAGCAAAACAAACTGAAGGAGCGTCAAACAGACAAAGGAGTTCCATTATCATACTGAATGCTGCTTTTGGCTTTGTTTACCAGAGCACATACCAATACACACACACACACACACACACACACACACCCTAACCCGCCACATGTCACAAACCCTCCTGTCACCACAGCAACATCCCATTGTCTCCACCCCTCAGGATGCCAGCGTGTCCACTGTACCCAGCTTGTCACGGGGGGGGGGGCCTTCGCCTACTTTAAGATTGCACAAGTAGAGCTGCGTTCATTCATTTCGCCGCCTGGCTGGCTGGCTGCGTGGATGTGTGGCTGTGTGGCTGTGTGGCACCGGTTGCTATGGAAGCTAATTCACAGGCAAAGAACTCGCTGCATGGAGTTAGTCAAGCAAAACGTACACACACACATGCAACCACACACATACGCCAGAACACACAACTCAGCAACAACACGGGGTGCGAGGTAGGGTTCATAAATGCACGGGAAACCGCTGGATTGTCTTGTGAGATTATTCCCATTTAAAAGGAAATATGTAGCTGTAAATAGTTAATGCAAAGGTCAAAGTTCAAAGGTCAAAGGTGGATGAACACATGTTTATGGAACGTTTCTTACGCCTGCCTGGTGAATGGATGCGTGTGCTTCGACACAAAATGCAATTATATTAAAGCTACCCCAGGACCGTCGCTGAATTTATCCTCTGATTCAGATAAATATCTGGTTTGCATCTGAACGTTAAGGACACGCTTGGTAAATGAAATTCTGTCAGGCAACGAAGCAGCCAGCTATGCCATTTAGTGCCCCCCCCCCCAGAGAGCTTTTCCTCTTCTAACTCACTTCCACCAAAGAAGGATATACAGCAGGCGCTCTCCCACACAAACAGACCCACGTGTGAACTGAAACACTTAACGTACATACATTCACACCGTGTCTGCACTCATCTCTCCCGGGGTGCTCATACAGACAACCCCCCCCCACACCCACACACACACACCTGTCCTGTTGTTAATGCAGCAAAGGCCCAGCTGAGGTCATTGGGTTGTTCTTCTTCTGTGGTGCTTTATCATTACTAAAGTGACATCATTACAGTAATAAATAAGCACCTTGACGATAATAATGATAAGGGAAGTATGGTTCAGTGTGTGTTTGTGTGTTCTGGATCATTTCTCCCTGTTTGGATCCTCTATCAGTCTCCTCCGTGTCTGATCTTTTTTTTTTTTTAACCAACATTTCCCTCAGTATTATGCAACTCCAGCAGCTGTTTTGAAGACACAGGATGGGGGGGTAGAATACTTTTCAAAGTGCCGTTGTTGCTGCAATGATCAGAACACAGGAGAGACGCTGATGACAGCCTCTGGATTTAGTATGATTCCTGACAATTTTGCTGGTCCCGCCACACGCTTTTTCGTGCCTCTCTAATGGTTGTTATTTTCCACTGCTCTCATTCTCCTCTCTCTCTCTCTCTCTCACGCAAAAAATATACACCCAGCGAGCCACATCAAATTCACCATATTGCATTCTGTTTTTTCTTTTAATTTTATTCTGTTTCCTGATCTGTTTTCCTCTCCGTCAGTGGTTCCCTGATCCCCTGCTTTGGCACCAATCTATATTTGTTCCCTTCACCTCATCTTCTTGATTCCTCCATCTGTCTCCCTGCCCTTCTTCCTCACAACCTTCCAGTATGTTTTTCATTTATTTATTTATTTTCTTTCCCTTTCTAAATTTGTTTCTTCTCTCTTTTTCATTTTTTTTTCTCGCATAAAACAAAGCAACAGCAGGAGAGACTGTACTTATCAGGATCATTTAGCTGAATGCATATAAACAGATCCGCATATTCGCACACATAAAATTCAGAGTTCATCTTTACAAGTCATTTCTTATTGGAGCAGATGTGTGATTTTTTGCTATCATTGGATTTCTGCTGCAAATTCTGCAAATTCTTACTACACATATAGAAAAACATGTTGATCCCTGATCTTCATAGGAATTATATGCTCATCTCTAATAGGGCATATTTAATCAAATGCACATCAAGTCATTAAAGATGCGTCACGCCATCCTTGATCTTCTCTTTTTTCCCCATCTACTAGCGGATTGGCAGACCTAAATTGGACCGCCGATGCAAAGCGGTGTTTTGTTGCAGTAATGCTAGGATGGGAAGATGGATTGCAAAGGAAGGAAGAGAAGAGAAAAGAATGAGGATGGATGGATGGAGAGGACAGATGATGAGAGGAGGAAGAGGGAAACAGAGAGACATGAAGGACAGTTGATGAACTGCACAGCTGGACAGCAGCCAGATCCTTTTAATGAGCAAAATGCTGCATCCAACACCTCATACCTAATTACTCTCTCTCTCTCTCCCTCTGCCTGTCTGTCTGCTTGTCGGTCTGTCTCTCTCTCTCTCTCTCTCTCTCTCTCTCTCTCTCTCTCTCTCACACACACACACACACACACACACACACACACACACACACACACACACACACACACACGCACACACACACTTACAAGAACCTTATTTTTGCCATCCCCACTCTGCTGCACCCACCAAGCAGCTTTAAGTACTCCCTCCAGATCAAACAAGCAGCGCACAGTAACCAGCATACAGATGAGCCTCTTCCCTTTTCCTCTCTACCCCCACATTACTTCCCCCCCCCATCACAACCTCAGTCTTCTCTTCCCTGCAGTAACCCCTCACTCTTCCTCTCCTCAACCCTCCCCCCCCATGTCTCTCTCTCTCTGATGCTCCTCACTATCACGGAAGGAAACGCATCAGCCCCCCCAGTAGACCAATGCGCCGCAATGACACTGGTCCTGTTAAAAAATATCACTTGTAAAGTGCATTAGACCCAAATGCAGTCACACAGACACAGACACACACACACACACACACACACACACACAGACACACACACACACACACACACACACACACACACACACACACACACACACGCACGCACACACACACACACACACACACACACACACACACACAGGTGTGCAGTGTAGTGACTGTGTGTAATCAGATCTGGGTTAGCAGCCTTTCACTGGAACAGCGTGTACCCACCTCCTAACACCATGTGTGTGTGATGCTGGAGGAAGATAAGACGCAGGAATCAGTGTGTGTAATCTGTGTTGTTTGTGTTTGTATTCAGATTGATGGGGTTTTGGAGTGTCATCATGTGTTCACACTGTTTACCACCGCGTACATGCTCCTGTGCACATGAGGACATCAGAAATGATGACCAGGCAGAAATTTATAACCTTAAACCAAGAACATAGAACAATATTTCTCATATCAGGGCAGCATGGAGTTGTGCTCCTGTCCACATTTTGGTGTAAATGCTCTAAAGCTTAAAACTCAAGCTTTCATTTGAAATGACTACAGGGCCTCTAGATCAAGGTCACAGCATAATCTGACGGAACTGAACATCTTCTGGCTATTTATAGCTCAATTTAAAGATTGTGAATGCATAAGCACATAACGGTGGAAAATGCACAAGCACAAGCCTGGATTGCCAACTTGGCCACCGACCAGAATCGACAGGTTTTTCATCTTAGCAGTGACTTAAGATTGCGGTAATATATCCCACTAAAGCACAACAGTAAATGCCCTAAAGTCGCTTCTGTATTTTTACCCCTGTGTCCCCCTGGCAGGATAATCCAGTTCCGTACATAACACGTTTATGCGTGTGTTTATGCCAAGCTGCCACGATGCCGCTAAATCTCACAATCACAGTGGACCAACAAAACCCATGACGGCGATGATTTCAAGGAAGCTTTGCAGCTATTTATTAAAAGAAACAGGGATTGTCACTCAGCGTGAATACAAATGGCGTGCTATGAGTCATAGGTGAACTGTCCACACTCATTAGCAGCCGACTGTATTTATGTGTGTGTGCATGTGTGTGTGTGTGTGCGTGCGTGCTTTTAATGACGACGGTCCAGTTGCTTGAGTTTGTGACGCTTTAGCCATAATGAGGTACAAGCGTTCCCTCTCTCGTCGCTCTCTGCTGCTCGTTTGCCCAAAAGCCCCCACACAGTAAATAACCATGAACCTCTGGGGTAATTAGGTGGGAGCTTAAAGTGTGGCGCTCACACACAAATGAAACGTACAGTGATCTAGTTAAAAAGCAGGAAACAGAAACTAAATTAACGGGCATCAACAAAAAGGCCAAATAACTTAAGGGAGAGAAGGCTTAAAGAACTGTAATGGAAAAATTAAAATGTTTTGCCTTGTTTTGCCTTCCTATTTCCATCATTTGTGCACATTTTGGACTATTATCAGTCACAGCTTCTCTTCCTCTCCTTGACCTTCTCTATTTGTTTTCATCGGGGGCTGAACGAGGCAGGAGGGAGCGGGGTGGGGGTGGGGGGAGCGCAGCAGGAAGCAGAGGAGCCAAAGCTCACCTGTCATTTCACCGCAGCAATGAGTTTGCCAATTTCTATATGCCCTTTGGTGACCATTACACACACACACACCTACACATGGAGAGAGACTGAAACCTG